>NW_027361782.1:600000-1107500 GCF_039654945.1 Dendrobates tinctorius | reverse complement strand
CATGGGTAACAGGATAAAATGGAACCTAAAATTTGTTGGGCAATTTCTCCTGAGTACACCGATACCTCATATGTGGTAAAAAAGCACTGTTTGGGAGCACAGCAGGGCTCAGAAAGGAAGGAGTGCCATTTGACTTTTTGAATGGAAAATATGCTGGAATATTTAGCGGTTGCCATGTCACGTTTGGGGAGTCCCTGTGTGCCTAAACATTGGAGGTCCCCCACAAGTGACCCCATTTTGGAAACTAGACCCTCCAAGGAACTTATCTAGATGCATAGTGAGCACTTTGAACCCCCAGGTGCTTCACAAATTGATCCGTAAAAAAAAAGTACTTTTTTCACAAATTTTCTTTTAGCCTCAGTTTTTTTCATTTTCACATGGGCAACAGGATAAAATGGATCCTAAGATTTATTGGGCAATTTCTCCTGAGTACACCGATACCTCATATGTGGTCATAAACCACTGTTTGGGCGCACAGCAGGGCCCGGAAGGGAAGGAGTGCTATTTGACTTTTTGAATGGAAAATTAGCTCCAATCGTTAGCGGACACCATGTCGCGTTTGGAGAGCCCCTATGTGCCTAAACATTGGAGTTCCCCCACAAGTGACCTCATTTTGGAAACTATACCCCCGAAGGAACTTATGTAGATGTGTGGTGAGCCCTTTGAACCCCCAAGTGCTTCACAGAAGTTTATAACGCAGAGCAGTGTAAATAAAAAATCTTTTTCCTCAAAAATGATTTTTTATCCCGCTATTTTTTATTTTCACAAGGCTAACAGGAGAAATTGGACCACAAAAGTTGTTGTGCAATTTGTCTTGAGTACACCGATACCCCATATGTGGGGGGGAACCACTGTTTAGGCGCATGGGAGAGCTCAGAAGGGAAGGAGGGCCATTTTGGAATGCAGACTTTGATGGAATGTTCTGCGGTTGACATGTTGCGTTTGCAGAGCCCCTGATGTGCCTAAACAGTAGAAACCCCCCACAAGTGACCCCATTTTAGAAACTAGAACCTCCAAGGAGCTTATCTAGATGTGTAGTGAGCACTTTGAACCCCCAAGTGCTTCACAGAAGTTTATAAACGAAGAGCCATGAAAATAAAAAATCCTTTTTTTTCCCTCAAAAATGACTTTTTAGCCCGCAATTTTTTATTTTCCCAAGGGTAACAGGATAAATTGGACCCCAAAAGTTGTTGTCCAGTTTGTTCTGAGTAGGCTGGTACCCCATATGTGGGGGGGTGAACACTGTTTGGGCACACGTCGGGGCTTGAAAGGGAAGTAGTGGTGTTTGAAATGCCGACTTGATGGAATGCTCTGCGGGCGTCATGCTACGTTTGCAGAGCCCCTGATGTGCCTAAACAGTCGAAAACCCCCCCAAGTGACCCCATTTTGGAAACTTGACCGCCCAAGGAACTTATCTAGATGTGTGGTGAGAACTTTGAACCCCCAAGTGCTTCACAGAAGTTTATAACGCAGAGACGTGAAAATATAAAATCATTTTTTTTCCACAAAAATAATTTTTTTAGCCCCCAATTTTTTATTTTTCCAACGGTAACAGAAGTTAGACCCCCAAAGTTGTTGTGCATTTTTTCCGGAGCATGCTGATACCCCATACGTGGGGTAAACCACTCTTTGGGCACACATCAGGGCTCGGAATGGAGGGAACACTGACTTTTTGAACTCAAAATTGGCTGGAATAAATGGTGGCGCCATGTCGCCTTTGGAGACCCCGTGATGTGCCTATACAGTGGATACCCCTCAATTCTAACTCCAACCCTAACCCCAACACACCCCTAACCCTAATCCCAACGTTAATCATAACCCTAACCACAACCCTAACCCCAACACACCCCTAACCCTAATCCCAACTCTAACCCTAACCACAAGCCTAACCCTAATCCCAACTCCAACCCATCCCTAACCCTAATCTTAAGCCTAATTCCAACCCTACCCCTAATTCCAACCCTAACCCTAATCCCAACCCTAATTCCAACCCTATTCCCATTTCTAACCCTATTTCTAACCCTAACACTAGAGTTGAGCGACTTTTGTTTTTTTAGGGTCGCGTTTCGTTTCGTGAAACCCGACTTTTCCAAAAGTCGGGTCGAGCAAGATCGTCCGATTATAGGGAAAAGTCGGGGTCGTCCCGAAATACTACAATCGCTCTGATTGGCTGTTTCACTTTTAACAGCCAATCAGAGTGATCGTAGCCACGTGGGGGCTAAGCCAACCCCCTGGGGTGTAGAAAGGGTCCTCTGTGTGCGGGTTGGGTGACCTTTCAGTGACCCCGGTCACCCAACCCGCAGGGGGCTATTAATTCATGACACCACATAGGCATCACGGGTCAGATTGGCGCGACTTTTCATGATGCCTATGTGACGTCAAAGGTTAGTGGTTAAGGAGTGCAACTGTATGGACAGCTCTTCCTGTGCGTTCTTCTGTCGGTAAAGCTCTTGGTACATGGTACGTATGGGCAGGGTCCGGGGATCAGCGGGATCCATGGCCTGAGCAAACTGTCATGGTCATGGTTTGTGGAACCACTGTGCCACGAACAGCGGAGAGCTTGGAGGGGCGTGATTAAGCGATCACCTGACTATTCAATAGAGCCTCTGATGGTGAGGTTAGACTGGCTCCCGATGAATGCTAGGTGCCACTCCAGGGCAGACCAATGGTCGCGCAGCAGTTGGACCCAAAGGGTAGACTGGATGGAGCAGGCAGAGCTTGTATCAGAGTGCAACTGACCAAGGTCATGTCAGAGTGCAGCAGACAGAGTTTGAGTCAGAGACAGAGTTTGTGTCAGAGTGCGGCAAGCAAGTTTTGCTTCTGAGTGCAGCAAGCAGAATTTCCTTCAGAGTGCAGTGTAAGCAAGTTGCGGGATGCAGTGATAGGTAGGAGGCAGAGCAAGGGTTAACAAAAGGTAGCAATGTAATAAAACAGGGTTTTCACTCCTCACAGGGAGGTAAATGGTTAAAGGGTGAATGGTAGGAATAATAACTGTAAAACAAGACTCCTGAAGAAGTCTGTTACGAAACATGCATTGGGGCGGCAGGGCCACTGCTGTTATCCTTATAAAACCAGTAAGTGCATTTTCTATGTCTCCTACATGCTTGATTGTATCTCTTAACCCATTGTGGCTTGTACACTTGTCATTGACCAGAGAATAGCACCTTTTGTGCAACCAGCATTTAGCACTTGGCACTTTGTTTTGCTGATGTTTTCACACCTTAATGTGTTCTTTTCTTTTATAAGCACATCTCTAATTGGTTAATGTTATTTCATTGTCACTTTGGTAATTGATTATTTCATTGGAGTATTGCTTCATGAATTGTCCTAAATTAGATTTCCTTTTTAATATGTATTTTCACTGATGCAAATTTTTTGCACATTGCACTTTTTTCTATTTTTGCTGCTAAACTTGTATATTGTATTGGTGTATATGGAGGTGTACTTATCTGGCTCTGTTGATATGTTTTTGCACTTTTGCATTTTACTGATAACACCCACTTCTTTTTCTGCTCTGGTTAGAGCCTGTTTGTGCTCTACTCTGAAGGGAGTAGTACACAGCAGTTGTAGGAAATCTTTAGTTTCTTTGCAGCTTCTCGCATGGAATAGCCTTCATTTCTAAGAACAAGAATAGATTGTCGAGTTTCACATAAAAGTTCTTTTTTTCTGGCCATTTTGAGAGTTTAATGGAACCAACAAATGTAGTGCTCCAGATTCTCAACTAGATTCAAGGAAGGTCAGGTTTATAGCTTCTCTAATCAGCCAAACTGTTTTCAGCTGTGCTAACATAATTGCATAAGGGTTTTCAAAGGTATTCTAACCATCCATTAGCCTCCTTACAGAGTTAGTAAACACAAAGTACCATAAGAACACTGGAGTGTTGGTTGTTAGAAATGGGCCTCTATACACCTATGAACATATTGCATTACAAACCAGATGTTTGCAGCTAGAATAGTCATTTACCACATTAACAATGTATAGAGTGTATTTCTGAATCATTTAATGTTAGCTTCATTGGAAAAAACTGTGCTTTTCTTTAAAAAATAAGGACATTTCTAAGTGACCCTAAACTTTTGAATGGTAGTGTATATATATTAGATTAGATATTTGTATATAACAAATATCTAATATATACTGTATATATTTCACAGGCACATCTTCTTGACCACAACAGGTTACACTGCCTGTGTTGCCCATAGCAACCAATCATTAAGCATCTTTTATTTCACCAGAGCTGCTTAAAAGATAAAAGCTAAGCTGTGATTGGTTGCTATGAGCAACAGTTTTCCTTGTAGACTGTTGTGGTAACTGAGGCCTATTATTCTTATCATTTCTATGGTGTTATCGTCTTTTTGTAAAGCTTGAAATAACACAATTTATTACCATGCAGACACAGACCACCTTCTGACACAGACTGTAGGGGGGACCCAAAATCAGGAACTTCTCTTTGTCTGGCATGAAGCATCTTATTAACTTAAAAATTCAAACACAGATTAAAAATAGAAATACAAGATGGATTTCTCCAACCCAGGTATCATTTTAATCAGTGTAACAGCGCCTACCTGACAATGCCTGGTCCGCTTTAAACTTATTTATACAGCTATAACTAATGCCACTCTAAATTAGTCCTTCTATATAATTTCTAACTAAATGGTATTACACCAATGGGGCAGAGCCACCGCATTGAAATTGTCTGTGCTGCAGGAACACTGCACCTCCTTCGTGTACGGATGAGAGGGAACCTGGAGATGACATACAGGTATATACTATATACAGGAGGAGATGACATTCAAGTATATACTATATACAGAGGAGATGACATACAAGTATATACTATATACAGGAGGAGATGACATACAGGTATATAATATATACAGGGTAGATGACATACAGGTATATACTATATACAAGAGGAGATGACATACAAGTATATACTATATACAGGAGGAGATAATACACAGGTATACACTATATACAGGGGAGATGACATACAGGTATATACAATATACAGGGAAGATGACACAGGTATATATTATATACAGGAGGAGATGACATACAGGTATATACTATACACAGGAGGAGATGACACACAGGTATACACTATATACAGGAGGAGATGACACACAGGTATCTACGATATACAGGAGGAGATGACATACAGCGACAATTTATGCGCAATATAATCATAATTTGTTATAACTAACCACAGTTAATTACTGTGCCCGGGCAATGCCGGGCTCTTTAGCTAGTCTCTATATAAAGACCAACATTGCTATTACCGCCATATGGTCAGTGGTAGATAATGGTCCGTCCTATAGAACATAAAAGTGATTGCAGCACAGTTAGAGATGGTGACTTACAGCTGACGTTCTTTCTGATGGAGTCATTCACTTTTCATGTCTTTTCCATCTGGCCTAGACTGACATGACAACTTCTCCAGGCATGACGCGGCTGCAGAGATTACAACAAAGACATATTTCACGTCTCATATTTTCCGTACCATCCATATCTATTCCCAACCTGAACAAACTCCTCATCCTGCTGATACCCAAATACTGAGCCGCTGCTGCTGTATTTGTCCCTATCTCTGCACCTGCTGTGGTGTACTGTGTGCCTCTAGATAGTAAAATAACCCTCTAGAATATAGTAATGTCGGGTGCAAGTTCTCTGGAAAACAGTGCTCACATTGTGTCCCCTAGAAAGTAATAATGCCCTGTGTGCCCCTTTGACAGTCACAGTAATCAGAGTTCCCCTATAACAAGTGCCCCTTTACATTTAATAATGTCCCGAGTCTCCCCCTATACAGCTCCCCTATACATGGTATGGTGCTCTCTTATACACAGTATAATGACCCCTCACTGTATAATACCACCCACACAGTATACTGACTGCTTAGTAGCCCCCAATCTATTTAATGGCTCCAGTACTGTATGATGGCCCCCTCACTGTAATCTCCACATTATATGATGGCCCCCTAAATAGCCTCCATTCTGTATAATGCACCAGATAGTCCTCAATATAGTATAATGCACTCCCCTTGGGCAGACTCTATATAGTATAATATACCCCCCATAGGCAGACTCTTTATAGTATAATGCAACCCCATAGACAGACTCTATATGGTATAATGCAGGCCACCATAGGCAGACTCTATATAGTATAATGCAGCCCCATAGGAGGACACTATAGTAAAAAGCATTCCCCATAGGCAGACTCTAATATAATGCATCCCCCATAGACAGACTCTATCTCTATAGTGTAATACAGCCCCCCATAGGCCGACTCTAATATAATGCAGCCCTCCATAGGCAGACTCTACAGTATAATGCACCCCACGTAGGCAGACTCTCTATAGTATACTGGACCCCCCATAGGCAGATTCTATGTAGTATAATGCACTCCCCATAGGCAGACTATATTGTATAGTGCTCTCCCCATAGGCAGGCTCTATATAGTATAATGCACTCCTCATAGGCAGACTGTAATATCATGCGCCCCCCTTAGGCCTCTATTGTATAATTCACCTCCATAAAAAAATAAATACCTCTCTTCCTCCTGGTTCCCCCGCTGCTTTGAGCTCCCTCAATCTCCGTACAGCGGACCCCAAATAGTAACGTCATTGCGCCCGCTGTCAGTGTCTGCATCAGTGACGTCAGATGCTTAGAGGGGGATGATGGGAGGCGCGTGATGCTTCCTCTCTCATCAATGCGGTCAGTTGTATCTGCATCTAGCCGATACAGGTGAACTTGTGATGACAGGTGGGGGGCCCACTGCTGGCACCAGTCCATCCCGCCTGCTGAGGGGTCCCATATTGCACGGGAGGCACTACAGGGAAATTGAGTATCACTTCTCTGCCGTAGAATGTAAGTGTATCAGCATGCTACTGATCCCAGGAATTGAGTTCTGGTTGGTTCGGATTCACATTTTCACTGATTCTCCTGTAGATGTTTCAGGACTAACTGGACATGCCTCCAAGGAATCTGGAAATATAAGATTGCCATCAAGATAAACAACTGTAGAAGGGAGGACCGGGCTGCTACGGTTGCTGAAGCGTCAGGTCTGGAACTGCTGGGGCCGAACCTCCTGTTCCTGGGGGAATGAGATTGCAGCCGAAGTGAGCAAGTAACCATGGTGAAGGGGGCGTGGCCAGTCAGTGTGAGGTAAAATGGGTTGTGCGGCAACTGAAGCGGTCTTCCCGCCAGAACGCCGATGAGGTGCAGACCGCAACCGTTGTGAAGGTAGCAACAGGCCACAGCATGAATAGAAAGGGTGGCATAGTGAGGGACTCACCGAAACAGGTGGGTACGCATGGGAGCTTGCGATCGACGGATCATCGCAGTACGAATGTCTGGGTGTTGGCTGATATCAAGAGAGGCACACGCTGGGTAAAGCATTGATGAGAAGCCCTTCAGGTCACGGCGGATGCTCAAGGAGACCCATGCTGACAGGAATCTTGTGGAGAGCTTTCCTGAAGAAATGGGTTTTCATGTTCCGTCTGAAGGATCCGAGGGTGGTGGATAATCGGATGTGTTGAGGCTTGGAATTCCAGAGGATGGGGGATAATCGGGAGAAATCTTGCAGGCGGTTGTGTGAGGAACGGATAAGTTTGGAGTAGAGTAGGAGGTCTTGGGAGGATCGAAGATTACGTGAGGTAAGATATTGGGAGATTAGTTCAGAGCTATAGGGAGGGGAGAGGTTTTGGATGGCTTTGTAAGGCTGGTTTCACATTTGCGTCTGTGCGCGCAGTGTTTCCTCCGCATGGATCCGCATGCGTCATGGATACATATCTTTAACATGGTGTACGCAGGGACATGCGTTTGCATGCGTTCCCATGAAAACGCGTACGCATGTGACGTTTGGCGGTGTGAGGCAGTGTCGGGTGAACGCATGATGTTGCATTTTTTGAGGTGACAAAAATCCGTCAAATATGCGCAGGCATGCGCATGCAGATGAGTGCGTAAAAAAACTCATTACTGTCTATGGAAACGCATGCGTACGCAAGGACATGTGTACGCATGCGTTCGAAATGCATGCGTTTTTCCCATAATCATGTCTGGGAAATGAGACATGCCCATTGGGTGTGGCTTGTGTCAAAGAAATTCTCTGAACGCATGCACTGAAAAAACGCAAACGCGTGCAAGCGCATGCAAACGCAGTGTTTTTTGCCGTCATGCGTAAGCTGATGCGGATAAAAAACGCTACTAAACATGCATTTGTATGCGTTTTGACATGCGTTTGCGCATACAGACGATACGCTGTGCTAACAAACGTTAATGTGAACCTAGCCTTAGTCAGTATTAGTAGTTTGAACTGGATTCGTTGGGGAATTGGGAGCCAGTGGAGGGATTTGCAAAGGGGAGAAACAGGGGAGTAGCGAGGAGAGAGGTGGATTAGTCGGGCAGCAGATTTGAGGACAGGCTGGAGTGGTGCAAGAGAGTTGACGAGGAGGCCACAGAGGAGTGTTGCAGTAATCAAGGCGGGAGATGATGAGGGCATGCACAAGAGTTTTAGTAGATTGAGGGATAAGGAAGGGATGGATTCTAGAAATATTTTTGAGTTGGAGGCGACAAGAGGTGGCAAGATTTTGGACGTGCGGTTTGAAGCACAGGGCAGAGTCAAGAGTTACTCCGAGGCAGCGGATTTCAGGTGCGGGAGAGAGCATGATGCTGTTTACCATAATAGATAGGTCGAGTTGGGAAGATGCGTGAGATGGAGGAAAGATGATGAGTTTGGTTTTGTCTACATTGAGTTTTAGGAAGCGAGAGGTGAAGAAAGAGGATATGGCTGATAGACACTCTGGGATTCGGGACAGCAGAGAGGTGACATCTGGGCCGGAGAGGTAGATCTGAGTGTCATCTGCATACAGGTGGTATTGGAAGTCATGGGACTTTATGATTTGTCCTAGGCCAAGGGTATAGATGGAAAAAAGTTGGTGTTCTGTCCTCACTAAATGAAGCAGAATTCATGGAGCTTATGCAGGCAGCTAAACCGCGATAACGCTTTATTGAACGTGATGGTATATTGGCGCGGTGAAACTACAAACAAAAACATATATGCATACAATCAGTACTGGGTTCATCAGGGATTCATATATACATAATACATCATCTGCACTAATAGCTAACCAGGGGAGAACTAATTAAGCAGGCTAATATGAGACAGGAATTGGATACAGGAAACATAAGTACATAACAGCAATGCTGTCACAATGGGAGAAGAGAAATGAGAAGCTTCCTGAATGCAGGCAGAAGGAAAATGGTGGACTGGAGGGAAAATGGGGGCTGAACTAACCATAATCCTTAACAAAAGGCTATCAGGATGCATTGTAACCTTACCAGAATGCACTGCAAATGGAGGGAAATAGCAAAGTGAAAGTAAAACACACAATAACACTGCGGTTATGACTCTGGTCACTAGAAGGAGCCAGAAAACAAAGTAAACATTAACAAGCAGATAATCAGAGATTATGAATTAAATGTCGGAGACAGAATACTCCCCTGGCATCAAACGGATGTCATTATTCCTTTTCTCCGAAGACAACAATAGGACCAGCTCAGTTATGGATCTGGAGAATGTCTTAAGTTCATTCCCTTTGGCCATCCTCAGTTCGACTTTGCGGACGTTGCAATCCTTACTCGGGAATGGTGCGGTCACTAGACCAAGTGGCCACTGGTTCCGATGGGCTTGACTGTCTTTCACAAGGACGAGGTCACCAATGCCTAGATTAGGCCTGGTATATTGCCACTTCATCCGTGGCTGCAGGGTTGACAAGTATTGTTTGCGCCACCTGTCCCAGAATGTGCTTGCAAGACTTTGTACCTGTCTCCATTGGCGCTTGTAGAGTCCTTAGCATCAAATCCTCCTGGAGGGGCACTGGATAGTCCTGTTTTCTGGGTGAGGAGAGTAGCTGGAGTCATTGTATGAACTGTAAACACCTGAGGACGGATTTTAGCACATGAGTCCTCTCTCACTAGTTCAAAGGCGTCTGGACAACGTTCCTCAGTGTACAATAGTTTTGATCCTGACAGCCATGTTGTGCTTCCTAGTCGACTTGCGTCAACTGCTCTAGTTGCATGATCTGCAGGATTTTGGTCCATGGGAATGTAATGCCACTGTTTTGGATTAACTGATCTCCTAATTCATAGCACTCTGTTGTTGACATAAACATAGAATCGTCTAGTTTCAATGTGGATGTATCCCAGGACTACTTTGCTGTCTGAATAGAACTTGGCTTGTGTCAGGTCGATATCCATCTCGGATGCGATGAACTCTGCTAATTCAACGGCTAAGAGTGCAGCACAAACCGCTAACCTTGGTATAGTGTGCCCTGATTGTGGAGCAAGTTTGGCCTTCCCCATAACGAATCCAATGTGGCTCTGACATTTGGAGTCTACAGTTTTGAGATAGGCAACAGCAGCAATTGCTTTGACAGAAGCATCTGCAAATACATACAGTCTTTGGCTTTGTATTTCTGTAGACGGCACAGGGGTGTATGGTCTTGGAACATTCAGGTTGGAGAGGGCTGCTAAAGGGTTCTTCCATACTTCCCACTGGATTCTCAGGTGGCAGAGGTGCATCCCAGTCAGATGTTTCCTTAGTTAAGTCTCTTAGTATGGCTTTGCCTTGTATAGTAACAGGAGCTGCAAACCCCAGGGGATTGTACAGACTGTTGATGGTAGACAAGACACCTCTGCGTGTGAAAGGCTTTTCCTCCTGGCTGACCTGAAAGGTGAAAGTGTATGACTGTAGATTCCAGAGAAGCCCGAGGCTGCGTTGCATTGGTGTGGGGTCTGACCCCAGGTCCAGGTCTCTGAGACCGTTACACAAGTCTTGTGAAGGGAATGCTTTCATGAGTTCTTGGCTGTTTGAGGCTATTTTGTGAAGCCTGAGGTTAGAGCAAGCAAGCATCTCTTGGGCTCTCCTGAGAAGATTGATGGCAGTCTTATTTGAAGGCATGGCTTTCAGACAGTCATCAACATAAGTCCTTTTCTATGAATTGTCTGACATCTGATCCGTATTCTGTTTCTCCTTCTTATGCCGACCTTTTGAGTCCATAAATTGTGACTGCAGGTGAAGGATTATTGCCAAAGATGTGCACTCTCATGTGATACTCTGTGACCTCTTTAGTAGGATCATTGTCTCTGTACCAGAAGAATCTTAGGAAGTTCCTGTCTCTCTCTCTCACAAGGAAACAATGGAACATTTGCTGGATGTCAGCGATGAAGGCAATGGAATCCTTGTGGAAGCGCATAAGTACTCCCAGCAGTTTGTTATTGAGGTCTGGTCCCGTCAGTAGAACATCATTCAGGGAGACATTTCTTATGGTGGTTTACTTCAAACATGGGTAGGAACCAGCATTCTTCAGAGTCTTTGAGAGTGGGAGCTAGTTCTGCATGGCAGTTCTCAAAAATCTTTGACATGAAGGAGAAGAAGTGATCTTTTATCTCTGGTTTCTTCTGCAGATTATGTTTAAGAGAGAAGAAACGTTTTAATGCCTAATTTCTGTTGTTCGGTAGACGTGGTCTGTGGGTTCTGAAGGGAAGAGGTGCGACCCAGCTGTTGGTCTCATCTTTTATAAGTCCCTTGTCCATTACCTCTAAGAACAACTTGTCCTCTACAGACATTGCTACTTGTTTGTCTTGCTTAGTTCTCTGGAAGACTGTGCACCCAACTGATCCCCATAGCTTCCTAACACCATACTGCTGTCATGAGTAAAGTCTAATAAATAATTGGGTAGTTGGATGCTGTGTGGTAGTTCCTTGACATGGAACTCGTGGTTGCAAGGTTGAAACTGAGATGGGCATCCCAGAGGCGTATCTAGGGGAGGGCAGCCAGGGCATTTGCCCCAGGCGCAGCTGGCAGGGGGGCGCAGTAGGGCAGCCTAAAGCGGTGATCTGCAGGGTCTCTCCCCAGTGGCTGCATTCTGCCGCCCCCTGGACTGGCAGCCGGCACAGAGAAGCTGGGCACATCGACTCCTAGGGAGCAATTGTACTGGCATCTATGCAGACGCCAGTACAATTGAAGCTCTGACCGCCGGGTCAGAGCGACGTCAACAGTGTGACCAGGTCATGTGATCACACTGCTGACGTCACTCCCCGGTGCCCAGAGCGAACGCTGGTGGTAAGTGTGCTCCACTCTGGAGCTGAAGAACCACCGAAGATTAAGCAGGGGGGGAAGGGGGGATACATAATGTGTGGGGGGATTTTGAGGGTGGAATGGGGGGATACTTTATGTGTGGGTGGATTTTGAGGGTGGAATGGGGGATACTTTATGTGTGGGGGGATTTTGAGGGTGGAATGGGGGGACACTTTATGTGTGGTGGATTTTGAGGGTGTAATGGGGGGATACTTTATGTGTGGGAGGAATTTTGAGTGGGGACATGGGGGTTATTTAATGTGTGGGGAGATGTGGAGTGGGGATGGGGGGATTTAATGTATGTGGGGGGAATTGGAGTGGGGATGGGGGAGATTTAATGTATGTGCGGGGACTTGGAGTGGGGATGGGGGATTTAATGTGTGGGGAGATTTTAGGACACAATGAAGAGTATGTAGGTATGAGGGCATGTATGAGGAAACAGTGTGGGGGATGGGTGCAGACAGTATGGGGAGCGAACGGGTGAATGTATGTGGACACATTATGGGGAGTGAGGGTGATGGGATGTGTGCAGACACAATATAGGGAGTCAGGGGTATGTGTGAGCAGACAGTATAGAGAGTGAGGGGGTAAATATATGAGGAGACAGTATGGTGAACATGGGGATGTTAGAGGAGACAGTATGAGGAGGGAGGGGAATAGTGTGAGGCGTCAGTATATTGCAGATATTTTTATTCAGGAGCATTACAATGACACTTCTATCTTTAAGGGCATCGAGTGGAGAGTAGGGGTAGAAGACCGGAGAAGATGGAAGTCTGCAGAGACGAGATGTGGATGAGAAAACTCATCATGGGGTCTGGACAAGAAAAAGAAAAGGAGAACGACTGCAGAGATGACGTCATCTATAAGGTACCTGGATGGAAATGTTATTTGTGATACTGACTAATTCTCATGTTTTTATTTATGCTAGGAACATTAAAGGGGTTTTCCAGGTTTGTGCTGAGTCTGCAGTCATTCTATGTGACTGCAGACTTCTGAATTCTCACAGTGCTCACTGAACGCTGTTAGGATTCTCTCATGCCAGTAATTTACATACATGCGGTCACGTGATGACTAGACATGTGTGGCCTCACTCAATGAAAATGAACAGAGCGAAGCCGGGCACGTCTTGTCGGAATGTGGCCAGAAGTATATAAATCACATACTTGTGCTGAAATGACTGTACATCAGCAAGGGAGAATCCTAAATGTGTGCAGTGTATTAGTTGTGAGAATTCAGAAGCCTGCAATGTCAGGATTCAGCTCTGCAGGTTCCAGCAGTCATCACATGGACACATCACTTATATGCGCCGAACCGTATCCTTGCCCCGGGTGCCAGAGAGCCTAGATACACCTCTGGGGCATCCTTTCTCCAATGTATTTGTCAGCATGCTTGTCACAGAAGATGGGTCATGCATATGTCCCTAGCATACTGTACGTTTCCTATTATGACCCATCCTAGGTCTAGCTTTTGGGCATAGGGAGCATTGTGGAGTCCAATGATATGACTTCTCACTTTATGAAACTGTAGGATATCTCTTCCCAACAGCAGTATTATCTGAGCCTGATGGTCGAGTTCCGGTAAAAGGTGTGCTATGCGTTTCAAGTGAGCACGATGGATTGCCACATCTGGCGTAGGTATTTCAGATCTATTGTCTGGGATCTGGTTACACTCGATTATTGTAGGTAGTGGTAGGCAGAATTGTCCGTCTAAGGACTCAATTTGGTAGTCAGTGGCTTTTCTACCTGCTGTTGTCACAGTACCTGCACATGTCTTTAATGAGTATGGGGTGCTTGGCCCTTTGATGTTGAATAGGTCAAAGAATGTTGATCTAGCCAAGGATCGAGTACTTTGATCATCCAAGATAGCATACAGTCTTACAGCTTTGTCTCTATGACCCTTTGGTTACACTCTGACTAGGCATATTTTTGAACAGGACCTACTGTCTATTGTCCCTTTACAGAGTTCAGTACATTGTGAAGTGATCTCTGGCGTAGCTGCATCAGTGTTCCTTTCCTCCCCGCCATGCTCACTGTCAGCTGGCGTGTTTTGTGCACTCCATGGAGCTGGGCAGGGTGTAGAACAGTGTTATGATCTGTGGTGCCACAATCTGAGCATTTTACACTGACCTTGCAATCCTTGGCGAGAAGAGTTGTGGATGAGTAGCACTTGTAGCAGATACCATTCTCTTTCAGGAATCTTCTGTGATCTGGCATAGATTTTCCCCTGAAGGCTCTACATTTCAGAAGAGGGTGAGGCTTCTGATGGAGCGGGCACTGTTTGTCAGGGTCCTGTACCTTTGTCTCTGAGAGCGGCCAGCAGACCTGTAATTGGAACTTGGAGAAGAAACATAAGTCTTGTGCACTGCCACAGATGTTCTGCGTGGGTTTGCAGCTGGTGAAGGTGTGGCATATGACATTGCAAAATCAAAGCTGGGATCATTTGATTGTCGCTTGTTCGTGTATAAAGTCTACAAAAACGGAGAAGAGAGGGAATGGAACACTGTGTTTGTATTTGTACATGGAACCATGTGTGAGCCACCTCTCCTGTAGATTGTAGGGCAACTTTAGGACTATAGGGTTAACACCTTTGGCTGTGTCAAGGAATGCAAGTCCTTGTAGGTCACCTTCACATTTGGCAACTAGGACTTCCTTCAGCAGGTCACCTAGTTCTCTAAGTTTCTGGAGACCTTTGTTAGATATTTTAGGAAAGTCATCGATTCTTTTGAACAAGGCTCTCTCTATTACCTCTGCTGAGCCGTAAAACTCATCCAGCCTCTTCCAGATCTCTTTGAGGCCAATTTGAGGGTGGTTTATGTTAATGTCTCTGATCCTTACTACGTGTTTGACTGACTCTTCTCCTAGGTATTTGACTAAGAGGTCTATCTCTTCCTTGTGTTGTAGCCCCAAGTCTCTAGTGTCATTTAGGAAGGAAGCTTTCCAAGCTCTGTAACCTTCAGCTTGGTCAGTGAATTTCATGAGTCCCTTGGCAAACAGATCATGTCGTGTGAAGAACTTAGCAAATTCTGTTGTGAACCGGTTGTCAGCAGAGTATACTGGGTCGCCCTGATATTGATGTGAGGTGCATTCATACCTGTTAGCATCCTCAGGGTGGCGCCAGCCGGTGTCATATTGCTTCGGTCTGATGTGCAGTGTGTCAGCAAGGTGATTCACGTTGGTTACCTGGCGAGGGGCAACGTAGTCATTAGCAGAGATGTTTTGCTCCACGTTTACCTGGAGCTGAGCCTCATGATGACTCTCACTCGCTTCATTGGATGTGTTGTGTTCTTGGTTATAGTTTGGATCAGGAAGTTCATTAACATACTGAGATGTGCGTTGTGGCGAATCTTGCAGTGGCAACTTCAGACTTGACGTACTGCTTCGGCTACGCAGCTCAGGGTTGTGCACGGCTTCTGGCGATTCTGCTTCGGCTAGTGCTGCAGCAGCTTCTCTTTTTACTGCTTTACTGCTAGGCTCTCTAAGGCGGCATCCACACGTGCCTTCTCTAACTGCGTCTTTCTCTCTTGCTCATCTCTCTTTATGTATAACCTTCTCTCTTGCTCATCTCTTTCTAAGCATGACTTCTCTCTGTCTATGCGTGACTTTCTCTCTTGATCTTCTAGGCGTGCTTTCTCTAATTTAAGTTCCATCTCTTCTACAGCAAAGCTTGCTTGCATTTTGGCGGCTTTAGCATTTGCGCGGGTGATGGCGACCGCGATGCTGATGGATGTAGTCTTTGAGGAGACAGAAGTAACAGATTTGTCCTGTGTGATTTGTGGGACATGGTGTCTTGGAGGAATGCTTGGCTGTGAAGAGATTGCTGTAGCTGTATTAGTCTCTGTGTAGCGGGTGACTTGAATCTCTCTAGGTGGGTGGCTGCAGTTTCCTAGTTCCTGCAAGCTGGATGGAAGGCTGTCTTTTCCCTGAATTCCACTAGCTGGGTGGCCGCTGTTTTACTGGCCCCTTCAGGATGTTAGTCTCTTCTCTCTGTATTCCCACTAGCTGGATAGCCGCTGTTTCACTATCCCCTGCAGGATGGAAGACTCTTCTCTCTGTATTCCCACTAGTTGGATAGCTGCTGTTTCACTGGCCCCTGCAGGATGGAAGATTCTTCCTTCTCTGAGTTCCCACTAGCTGGATAGCTGCTGTTTCACTGCTCTGTCCTCACTAAATGAAGCAGAATTCATGTAGCTTATACAGGCAGTTAAACCGCTATACCAGGGTCCAATAAGGAGATTGTAGGTTGAATCTGTCCTTTATTGAACGTGATGGTATATTGGCGCGGTGAAACTACAAACAAAGACATATATTAACACCAAGATTCATACCTATAAATGATCATAGCACTATGTATGGAAAGACACATGTGTAGTCAGGCAACTCTATATTACAGTAGCACCTACAAAAAACCTCCTGAGTTCAAATGCCTGAGAATTGTAAACTCTAACGAGAAAGCACACAAAACAGTGTTTATGTGCAAAAATACAAACAATTTTATTGAATAAAATACATATAGTCACAAATCCAATGAGCATATATAGTGGAAACAACAAACCGCTCGACACAATGTGCACAGGGTGTAAATAATTAAACATCTAGAGCTAGGTATAGCTTGGAGTAAACTGTTGGTAATAAAGTGCTGATGCAAACACTTGCTCATACCTCAGATAAAGGTCAAAATGAACATACTTAAATATGCGAGCAAACGGGACAGTATTCCCTTTATTGTGCTGCCAGCAACTCGTAGGTAAATTAACCTATAAGGCACCACTATACCACAAAAAAGGCTCTTAAGAATCGAATCTCTTACCCATGTGGACAGGTCAAGCGGTACTGGCAAACCCCGACGCGTTTCGCCCAGAGGCTTCCTCGGGGGGCTGTGTGGCCACTGTTGTGGGCCCAGGCCCTCTTATACTGGCAATAATTAAAATAATCTATATCCGGTGTGTGCGGTCATAAGATAGCGACCTGCGCGGTCAATACAGGGCCGCCACGTCACTTCCGGTAAAAGGCGCGCGTCATAGTGCCTGTGTTGCTATGGCCACATCGACGCGCGCGGCCATCGTGACGGCGCATGCGCGGGCAACACAGAATCCCCGCCGCGTCACTTCCGGCAATCCCGGAACCCGGCGTCCGTCAGCACGCCCATGTAACTATGGACGCACAGACGCACGCCGACCCCGTCAGGATACCTTCCACGGCGCGGCAGGTGCGTGCACAGCGCATGCCCCTTTCAAGACGGCCATATATCAAATATACCATGAACCACCTCACTAAGGGAGATAATATAAACACAGGGGGAGTTTGTTGTAAAATATGATGCCAGAACAACAGCCTAAGCACAAATCTGGGTCACAAAGAATAATAATAATAAAACAAAATAAGACAAAAAATTTTTTTTTATAGTAAATATAAGACAAAAAATAATAATATAAACATAAATAGAAATAATAAACATATATATAAATATGCTGTGACACCAAAAGCATGCATCTTTCATTGTTTTAATCATGGACGATGTATAGTCTTTTCAATTCTAGGATGGTTATTAAGGCAATTCCTCCTCCTCAAAATCCAGATAATGCCAGAAGAAGGGTCTTCAAAGAAACCAGTATGATGAGATTACAAATATATACCAACTGTTGAAAATTTAAAAACAAAAATGATATTAAAACCCACGAAAAGGAAATTAAAATTAAAAACAAGAGAAAACATAAAGGATTATAGAAATGGTGAGAACGACAATTTCTCATTGAGACCTTTAGGAGTCATTGTGCCCAAGGTCACAATCCAACGGCACTCCAACTGTGCCAGGGTACGTTTAAGATTACCCCCTCTGATACCACAATGGACCCGGTCAATCCCCCGAACACACAATCCAGATGGATCCGAATTGTGGTACAACCGAAAGTGTCTAGGGATTGTCTTCAGGCCAGGGACATCCGTAGCCTCCCGTGCTGCCCGGATGTCCCTGACATGTTCACGAGTCCTAACCCGCAGCTCACGGGATGTCAAACCTACATAAATCAAATTACACGGGCAGGTTGCATAATACACGACATACCGTGAGCTGCAGGAAATATTTGTGAGAATACGAAATTCCTTAATACCATCGGAGGCCATGAAAGAGGAGGTCCTTATGATATTACTACAAGCCCGACACGAGCCACAAGGATAACAACCCCAACGCTGTTGTTGCACCCCAAATGGATTAGGGGTAATCGCCACATAGTGACTTTTAACTAGTAAATCCTTAAGGTTTTTCCCCCTTCTAGCAGTCATCAAGGGATGTTCAGGTAGAATCTTACCTAAAACAGGGTCCGTTTTGAGGACTGACCCATGTTTCTGGAGAATCTGGCGCATATCAGTCCACTGATTATTAAAAGTTGTAATAAATCTAAGTGGTTGATCTTTACCCATATTGCGCACAGAACCACAAAGGAGTTCACTAAGTGGAGTACCCCGGGCACGACGTAAACCCCTCTTGATACACCTATTACTGTATCCACGCTCACTGAACCTGGAAGTTAGGTCACGAGACTGACCCTCAAAGGCTGCATCCGTCGAACACACACGTTTCATATGTAAGAACTGCCCAGTAGGTATTTCTCGTATGGTCGAGGGGGTATGGGCAGAAGTCGCATGCAGCAAAGCATTTACTGCAGTATCCTTGCGAAAAACATCAGTTTGGATCCTGCCCACCCCATCGACCATAATCTTGATATCCAAAAACTCTATCATCTTGGCATCAATCTTATGCGTCAATTTGATGTTAATTGTGTTCTGATTGAGTTCCCGGATGAAGCCCAGAAGGCCAGCCTCCGACCCTTGCCAAATCATAAAAACATCGTCAATGAACCGGTACCAGCACTGCACATGGGAAGCGGCCCGAGCGCCGTCACCGAAAACCTCCCTTTCCCAATAACCCAAGAAGAGGTTTGCATATGACGGCGCACAGGCCGCACCCATCGCAGTGCCCCGTTGTTGCAAATAGTACCGGTCCTTGAAGGTAAAATAATTGTGTGTTAAAACAAATTCCAATAATTCCAGGATCAGTGAGCGCAGAGCGGGTTCATAATTACTCATGCCCAGAAAATACTCCACTGCCAACAGGCCGTCTGGATGTCGAATGCTGGTATAAAGTGATTCGACATCAATAGTGGCTAAAAGCATGTCTGGGTCCATACATAAGCCGTCAATCTTCCTCAGGACGTCCGTAGTGTCTCTGACATGGGAGGGCAGCGACTCAACCAAAGGTTGCAAATGGTAGTCTATAAATTTACAGACTGAGTCGCAAAGCCCTCCAATGCCAGAGACAATCGGACGACCCGGGGGTACCAAAGGATCTTTATGTATCTTTGGCAACAGATAGAACGTGGGTGTAGTCAGATTTTCGACCATCAAACCGTTAAATATCTTTTTAGGGATTACCCCCTGTATTAGGGCTTCATCCAAAATTCTAAATAATTCTCCTTGGAATCTCTCAGTTGGATTACCCGATAACAGGATATAGGCATCCCGATCTCTCAATTGCCGGAATGCCTCTTTTTCATACATTCCTGATGGCCAAAGGACCACGTTCCCCCCGTTATCTGCCGGCTTAATGATTATATCTTTTAAACCACTAAGTTCCTTTACTGCTTGCCGTTGTACATATGTAAGGTTCTGTCCACCTCTCTTTTTAGGCAGGTTCCTAAAGTCCTCAAGGACCAGTTTGTTACATATATCCACCTGTGGACAAATAGAAAAGGAGGGGAACGTGGTCGACTTAGGGAGGATGGATGTAGGAAAAGTACCTGTTTCATGAGGGGGGACACCTGTCTCCAATTCCTCCAAGATAGTTAAAGCCTCCTGTTCTTGAATAGTGGGTAAATCAGCACCAACCTCCGCTTTAGTATATATTTTGCGTAAAACCACCTTCCTTAGGAAGAGTTGTAAATCCTTCATTGCTGAGAAGAAATCAAAAGAATTAGTGGGAACAAATGATAAGCCCTTATTCAGAACCTCTACTTGAGGCTGTGACAGGGTGTAGTTAGATAAATTACCTCCAATCTATTCTTTGATTTCTTCTCTGATTGTGGTGGAGTAAGTTTTCTTTTATTTGGTCCTTTCCCCTTCCTCTCACCAGATTTAACATATCCCAACCTTTCATTAAGGAGGGAGGGAAGAGAGGGTCCAACAGGTGCCTCTTCATCTATAGAGGATGCTGATGAAAATGAATTACGATGGCTTCTATGGGTCCCCCTTATTGATGCTTGTTTCCTACTCCACTTATACACCCGATCATTAGAGAAATCCGCTACATCTCTTTGATACTTTTTGGTTTTGGAGGCGACAATATCCTTTTCCCATCTCACAAAGTCAATTTCTAGATCCTCATTTAATTTAGTGAGAGCTTCAGTCGTTAAGCTAGTTTTTAAAGACGTCTGAAGAGAATTGATTTCCGTCTCCAATTCTTTAAGTGTTGCATCATTAGATTTAATTAAAAGCCCCATAAAGCCCCTTGAACAATTAGCGGACACTTCCTCCCACTGCCTCCTAAAAGGTTCATCCTCAGTGGAAAAAGAGGGGAAAACTTGTACCCGAAGTCCCCTAGGTATAAGGCCTCTATCAATATATCGCTCCAAAAATGACTTGTTCCACCATAATCTTGTCTTTTTATTTAAAAGTTGTTTTAATTTCAAAATAGAATCCTCTGTTTCTCTTGAATTAGCAGCCACACTCTGGTCTCCACCAAATACCTCATTAAGCTTTGTAAGCCACGCTTTTTCGCGGGTTTTATGATCCATATGATCAGGTAGAAGAGCTGTGAATATACACAGAAAGATAACAATTTTAACACCAAGATTCATACCTATAAATGATCATAGCACTATGTATGGAAAGACACATGTGTAGTCAGGCAACTCTATATTACAGTAGCACCTACAAAAAACCTCCTGAGTTCAAATGCCTGAGAATTGTAAACTCTAACGAGAAAGCACACAAAACAGTGTTTATGTGCAAAAATACAATTTTATTGAATAAAATACATATAGTCACAAATCCAATGAGCATATATAGTGGAAACAACAAACCGCTCGACACAATGTGCACAGGGTGTAAATAATTAAACATCTAGAGCTAGGTATAGCTTGGAGTAAACTGTTGGTAATAAAGTGCTGATGCAAACACTTGCTCATACCTCAGATAAAGGTCAAAATGAACATACTTAAATATGCGAGCAAACGGGACAGTATTCCCTTTATTGTGCTGCCAGCAACTCGTAGGTAAATTAACCTATAAGGCACCACTATACCACAAAAAAGGCTCTTAAGAATCGAATCTCTTACCCATGTGGACAGGTCAAGCGGTACTGGCAAACCCCGACGCGTTTCGCCCAGAGGCTTCCTCGGGGGGCTGTGTGGCCACTGTTGTGGGCCCAGGCCCTCTTATACTGGCAATAATTAAAATAATCTATATCCGGTGTGTGCGGTCATAAGATAGCGACCTGCGCGGTCAATACAGGGCCGCCACGTCACTTCCGGTAAAAGGCGCGCGTCATAGTGCCTGTGTTGCTATGGCCACATCGACGCGCGCGGCCATCGTGACGGCACATGCGCGGGCAACACAGAATCCCCGCCGCGTCACTTTCAGCAATCCCGGAACCCGGCGTCCGTCAGCACGCCCATGTAACTATGGACGCACAGACGCACGCCGACCCCGTCAGGATACCTTCCACGGCGCGGCAGGTGCGTGCACAGCGCATGCCCCTTTCAAGACGGCCATATATCAAATATACCATGAACCACCTCACTAAGGGAGATAATATAAACACAGGGGGAGTTTGTTGTAAAATATGATGCCAGAACAACAGCCTAAGCACAAATCTGGGTCACAAAGAATAGTAATAATAAAACAAAATAAGACAAAAAAATTTTTTTATAGTAAATATAAGACAAAAAATAATAATATAAACATAAATAGAAATAATAAACATATATATAAATATGCTGTGACACCAAAAGCATGCATCTTTCATTGTTTTAATCATGGACGATGTATAGTCTTTTCAATTCTAGGATGGTTATTAAGGCAATTCCTCCTCCTCAAAATCCAGATAATGCCAGAAGAAGGGTCTTCAAAGAAACCAGTATGATGAGATTACAAATATATACCAACTGTTGAAAATTTAAAAACAAAAATGATATTAAAACCCACGAAAAGGAAATTAAAATTAAAAACAAGAGAAAACATAAAGGATTATAGAAATGGTGAGAACGACAATTTCTCATTGAGACCTTTAGGAGTCATTGTGCCCAAGGTCACAATCCAACGGCACTCCAACTGTGCCAGGGTACGTTTAAGATTACCCCCTCTGATACCACAATGGACCCGGTCAATCCCCCGAACACACAATCCAGATGGATCCGAATTGTGGTACAACCGAAAGTGTCTAGGGATTGTCTTCAGGCCAGGGACATCCGTAGCCTCCCGTGCTGCCCGGATGTCCCTGACATGTTCACGAGTCCTAACCCGCAGCTCACGGGATGTCAAACCTACATAAATCAAACAAAGACATATATGCATACAATCAATACTGGGTTCATCAGGGATTCATATATACATAATACATCATCTGCACTAATAGCTAACCAGGGGAGAACTAACTAAGCAGGCTAATATGAGACAGGAATTGGATACAGGAAACATATGTACATACCATCGATGCTGTCACAAGGGGAGAAGAGAAATGAGATGCTTCCTGAATGCAGGCAGAAGGAAAATGGTGGACTGGAGGGAAAATGGGGGCTGAACTAACCATAATCCTTAGCAAAAGGCTACCAGGATGCATTGCAACCTTACCAGAATGCACTGCAAATGGAGGGAAATAGCAAAGTGAAACACACAATAACACTGCGGTTATCACTAGATGGAGCCAGAAAACACTGTAAACATTAACAAGCAGATAATCAGGGATTATGAATTAAATGTTGGAGACAGAACAGTTGGGGCCCCAGGACAGAGCCTGGAGGGACTCCAACAGAGAGAGGGCGTGATAAGGAGGTAGTGTGGGAGTGGGAAATGCTAAATGTGTGGTCAGAAAGGTAAGAGGCGATCCAGGATAGGACAAGTTTTTTGATGACAAGGGAAGAAAGAATCTGTAGCAGTAGGCAGTGGTCGACTGTGTCAAAGGCAGAGGACAGGTCGAGAAGGAGGAGGATGGAGAACTGTCTGTTACCTTTGGCTGTAAGTCATTAGTAATTTTGATCAGGGCAGTTTCGGTGGGGTGGTGGGGCGGAAGCCAGATTGGAGGTTTTCAAGGACAGAGTTAGATGAGAGGTGGGAGGAAAGTTGAGCATGAACATGCTGCTCAAGGAGTTTGGAGGCAAAAGGGAGCAGTGATATGGGACGATAGCTGGGCACAGCAGTTGGGTCAAGATTTTTTTTTTTGAGGATGGGTGTGATGGTGGCATGTTTGAAGGCAGAGGGGAAGGTACCAGAAGATAGCGATAGGTTGAAGAGAAGGGGTAGGGCTGGAATGAGCATGTTAGTGAGGTTGGGGAGCAGGAGGCAAGGGATGGGATCAAGTGCACATGTGGTGAGGTTTGATTTGGAAAGGAGATCAGTAAGCTCTCCTTCAGTGATGTTGGAGAGGGAGGTTATTAGGGAAGGGCAGAGGTCTGGTATATGGAGAGGTTGGGGTGGTGGAACAGTAAAGGTTTGCCTTGTTTGGTCAATATTATTTTTAAAGTAGGTGGCAAAGTCTTCGACAGAGATGAAGGGAGTTGGAGGTGGCAGTGGTGGGCAAAGGAGAGAGTTGAATGTGCTGAACAGTTGTTTTGGGTTGTAGGATAATGAAGATACAAGGTTTGTGAAATAGGTCTGTTTAGCAGAGATGAGGGCCAATTTGAAGGCAAGTTGTTTAAAAGCAGTAAAGTCATCTGGCAGGTGTGATTTCTTCCAACGCCGCTCGGTGACCCTGGATGATTGGCAAAGTTTTTTGGTCAGATTGTTGTGCCAGGGTTGCCTGTTGATTTGTCACACTTTGCCATGCGTGAGTGGTGGGCAGAGGAGAGTTGAATGTGCTGAACAGTTGTTTTGAGTTGTTGGATAATGAAGATACAAGGTTTGTGAAATAGGTGTGTTTAGCAGAGGTGAGGGCTAATTTGAAGGCAAGTTGTTTGAAAGCAGTAAAGTCGTCTGGCAGGCGTGTTTTCTTCCAACGCCGCTCCACGATCCTGCATGATTGGCAAAGTTTTTTGGTCAGATTGTTGTGCCAGGGTTGCCTGTTGATTTGTCGCACTTTGCCATGCGTGAGAGGGGCAATTGAGTCTATGGCTGATGTGAGGGTGGCGTTATAGAAAGCGGTGGCACTGTCCGTGTCGTGGAGTGCAGATATGGAGGACAGAGGTAGAAGAGAGTCTGAGTCTGTGAATGTCTAGATGTCCAAGGTTTCTGCGAGGATGTGCTAGTGGCAGGACATGGGGGGCAGGTGAGGAGGACAGGGATGAGAAGGTGAGTAGGTGGTGGTCAGATAGGGGGAGGGGAGAGGTTGTGAGATTAGATAAGGATCAGAGGTGGATGAAGATGAGGTCTGATGTATGTCCTTCAGTGTGGGTGGCTGTGGAGGACCACTGAGTAAGTCCAAAGGATGAAGTAAGTGACAGGAGTTTGGAGGCTGCTGGCTGGCGGATGTCAGTAGGGATATTAAAGTCACCCATGATGATGGTGGGGATGTCAGCAGAGAGAAAGTGAAGAAGCCAGGTGGAGAATTGGCTGATGAAGGCAGTGGCTGAGCCCGGTGGTCGGTATATGATAGCCATTTGGAGATTAGAGGGAAAGTAGATACGGACAGAGTGGACCTCGAAAGAAGGGAGGATAAGGGAGGGCGGGGGTTGGATAGGGTTGAAGGAGCAGTTTTTAGAAAGGAAACCCACTCCTCCGCCATGTCTGTTGCCAGAGCGAGGAGTGTGGGTAAAGTGGAGGCCAGAGTAACTCAGTGCAGCAGGGGAGGCTGTGGTGAACTCATTTTCTGGTCTGCCTCTGGTGAGGGAGCTGGTAGTACTGACAGAGGAGTTGTGAGTTCTCTTTCTGGGCTCCCTCTGGTGGTGGCAGGAGGTAATGAAGCTGATCTAATTAGCAGAGACCTGCCACCTGATAATGAGGATGAGGATTGGACATCTGGAGTTACAGACTGAATTTAAGACAGCTAACTCCCTATTCCCATGCTGGTGATTTTTTCCTGCCTCCTGAGGTCTTAGTTTCCAGCTCAGTTCCTGCCTTCTCAAGCTGAGTTGTCTCTGCTAATGTTCACACTTGATTTGGTTTGGTCTACTCAGTGTTTGTGTGCTTAGCCAGCCCCGGCTGGGGCTGTGCTGAATTTCCACTCTTATTTCACGGTATGTGCCAGTTTGCTTTTTGTCCCTTATTAGATTGGCCTCTTTTTGCACTGTTCTCAGAATATGCCAGAGTGCTGATATAGTGGGTGAAGTCTAGTGACTTCAGGGTTTTTTTTGCTATCACAAGTGTTGGACATTTTTTGCAGGGTTTTTTGGCGTGATTGCAGACAGTATCTTTCCATTCCTGTCCTTTCTAGTTAGTGTGGGCCCCATCGTTTGCTCAGCCTATTTTCCTACCTGTGTTCGTGTTTTCACCTTGTCTCACCGTCAGTACATGTGTGGGGGCTGTCTATTCCTTTGGGGTCTGCTCTGGGGCAGTTTTAGATTTCCCCTTTTCTTGCTTTAGGCTTATTTAGTCCTCCGGCTGTGACGAGGTGTCTAGAATCATCGTAGGTATGCTCCACGGCTGCTGTTAGTTGTGTGGTTAGGATCAGGGGTCTGCAATCCACGTAGTTACCAACCTCTCTGGTTTTCTGTGACTTAGCTTGGTGTTGTTTTTCCTCCTCGGTGACCCATTCATAACAGGAGGCTGTGTCAGTTGGTGTCATAAGGTTGCTACGGTCGAGCCTCGCCATCCAGCAGTATGACTTTACCATTAAGCACAAAAAGGGCAGTGAGCATGGAAACGCAGACGAGTTGTCCCTGCGGGTCGAACCCATAGAGGTATGCATGGAGCAGTACTGAGAGGTCCTGCTTCCATAGCGCAGTCCAAAATGGGGAGGTGTCAGGAAAATATGAACATTTTCTAAGGTTTTGATTACACATACAGAGCTATCAGCTGCAAAAAGCCACATTCCCGAGGGAGGGGGGAAGGAGTGGAATCGAATTACCCACAGGCAGAGAGACTGCAATTATGTGAGGGTTGGGGGATGTCTGTGAGCTGAGCCTGCACAGGGAGCTTCGTGTGTGTGCACAACCTAATGGGAGAGGGGCAGCGTGTCATTCAAAAACTAAGGAGCTGCAGCTGATAGCCCTGTACGTGTAATCAAAACCTTGGAAAATTTTCATATTTTCAAGACACCTCCACCTTTTGGACTGCGCTTGGACTGGCTTCTGCCTCCGCTGGGCTCTGGGAACGGTCTTGATCTGCGTCAAGTTGCACCAGTTCCGCAACCATTTGGCCTTTGGTTTTGCCCTTGGGTTCAATCTGCTTCAACGTGCAAAAGGCAATAAGAGTGTCCTTGGAGTGCTGCTTATACCAGGCCTCTCCCAGCGTAACCATAATTGAAAAGAAAAGATCGGACAGAAAAACAAAGAGAAGGGGCGGGGGTAACTGCTATACACACAGTATTGTCTCAGCACTAATAAACACTGAGTTCATTCTCCAAAACTTTTTTGGCAGGGTCCTCGCAAGAATCATGCAAGTTCTTTAGTGAGAGGAATAATTTGCCAAACCAGGTCAGTAATGCTCTATGATCTCACCGCTCAGCCACCAATATGTCAGGGATTCATTTGACTATCCCACTGCTGCCACCAATATGTTAGGGTTTAGGGGGAAGTTTGCCCCCAATGGTTAAGAATTTACTTATTTTATATATATGGTTGTGGGATATGTAAACACGCACAACTTTTGTTTCCTCTTTTAGTTCCGGTTAGGAACTTGCAGCTCTCTGACGCCCCTCTTACTCTCAGATCAGTCTGGGAACTACACCTAGGATAAGTAGTTGCCAGAAAGGCTAACTTGCCATGTCCTGGCTATTGGGCACTCTGCAGTGACAGCGGTGTGTACAGTCATGGCCAAAAGTTTAGAGAATGACACAAATATTATATTTTCACATGATCTGCTGCCCTCTGGTTTTTATGTGTGTTTGTCAGATGTTTTTATCACATACAGAAATATAATTGCAATCATATTATGAGTAACACAAGGTTATATTGACAGTTAGAATGAGTTAATGCAGCAAGTCAATATTTGCAGTGTTGACCCTTCTTCTTCAGGACCTCAGCAATTCTCCCTGGCATGCTCTCAATCAACTTCTGGGTCAAATCCTGACTGATAGCAGTCCATTCTTGCAAAATCAATGCTTTTATTTTGTCTGAATTTGAAGGTTTTTGTTTGTCCACCCGTCTCTTGATGAGGGAGGGACTGAGGTATCCTGGTCGGCGACATGTTGAAAGAACCTGTATAGGGAACGTGAGGAGAGTTCAGGGCTCTTCCCTAGGAGAGTGCAGGAGGTGTCCACTTCCCGTTCCCTATTATAGGGCCCACCATTGTAATTGTTTCCCCGGTGTCCCCTTGTCTGTTTTGTAGTTTTGTGACCGACCGATCGTCGGGTCGCGTCACGCAGAGCCAGACATACCATGACATTATTACCAACCTACCCATTTTTCCTGGTGAGCCATGACCCAAATACAGGCCTTTGCCCAACTGCTTCAGCCCCTCACTGATAAGCTTAGGGTGCTGCGTGGTGAGGTGGTGCAGCAGCTGCAGCAGTTGGTGGGGTTTGAGGCCTTGGTTCAGGTGCAGGCTCAACCAGAACCCAAGATATCTCTCCCTGACAGGTTTTCTGGAGGGAGAGATAAATTCTTGGTTTTTCAGGAGGCCTGCAAGTTATACTTCAGGCTCCGTCCTCGTTCATCAGGGGATGAGGAACAACGGGTGGGAATCATTATGTCCATTCTTAAGGGTGATCCCCAATCCTGGGCCTTCTCCCTGCCGGTCGATTCATCATCTCTACGATCAGTGGAAGAGTTTTTTGCGGCATTGGCGCTGGTGTATGGAGATCTTGATGGCGTCTCCCTGGCGGAAACAAGACTCCGTATGTTATGATTGGGTCACCGAGGAGGAAAACAAGACCAAGCTAAGCCACAGAAAACCAGAGAGGTTGGTAACTAAGCAGATTGTAGACCCCTGATCCTATCCACACAACTAGCAGTAGCCGTGGAGCGTACCTATGATGATTCTAGACGCCTCGACACAGCCGGAGGACTAAATAAGCCTAAAGCAAGAAAAGGGGAAATCTAAACTGCCCCAGAGCAGACACCAAAGGAATAGATAGCCCCCAAACATATATTGTGAGACAAGATGAAAACACAAACACAGGTAGGAAAATAGGCTGAGCAAACGATGGGGCCCACACTAACTAGAAAGGACAGAAAAGGAAAGATACTGTCTGCAATCACACCAAAAAACCCTGCAAAAATGTCCAACACTTCAGATAGCAAAAGAAACCCTGAAGTCTCTAGACTTCACCCACTATAACAGCACTCTGCCATAATCTGAAAACAGAGCAAAAAGAGGCCAATCTAATAAGGGACAAAAAGCAAAATGGCACAAACAGTAACATAAGAATGGAAATTTAGCACAGCCCCAGCCGGGGCTGGCTGACCACACAAAACTGCATAGACAAAACCAAATCAAATGTGAACAATAGCAAAGAACACTTAGCTTGAGAATGCAGGGACTGAACTAGAAACTAAGACCTCAAGAGGCAGGAAAAATCACCAGCAGGGATAGAGGGAGTCGGCTGTCTTAAATCCAGTCAGAGACTCCAGATGTCCAATCGTCGTCCTCATCAGGTGGCTCTGTTAATTAGATCAGCTTCATTACCTCCTGCAACCACCAGAGGGAGCCCAGAAAGAGAACTCACGACTCCTCTGTCAATACATCCAGCTCTACCAACCTCACCAGCAACCAGAGGCAGTCCAGAAAGTGAATTCACAACAGTACCCCCCCTTGAAGAGGGGTCACCGAACCCTCATCCACGCCACCAGGCTTATCAGGATGGGCCCGGTGAAAAGCACAAACCAATCTATCAGCATGAATGTCAGAAGCAGAGACCCAAGAATTGTCCTCCTGGCCATAACCCTTCCATTTGACCAAGTACTGGAGTCTCCGTCTAGCCAAACGAGAATCCAATATTTTCTCTACCTCATATTCCACATTGCCTTTAACCAATACAGGGTCAGGAGGTGCCACCATAGGAACTACTGGCTCAACACACCTCTTCAACAGAGATTTATGAAACACGTTATGGATCTTAAACGTAACTGGAAGGGCAAATCGAAAAGAAACAAGATTAAGAATCTCCAAAATCTCATAAGATCCAATAAATCTTGGCTTGAACTTTGGAGACGCAACCTTCATAGAGATATTCTTTGACGACAACCAAACCATATCACCCACTTTAAACCGGGGACCAATGGTCCTATGCCGGTTGGAAAACCGCTGGGCCTTTGCCTGAGAGAGGGACAACTTATCCACCACTTGGTCCCAAATCTGCTGCATTCTTTCTAACAGTGTCCACACCTGGGCAGGCTGAAGATTCCACTTGCCCTGTAGAAAATAGAGGATGAAATCCAAAGTTACAGAAAAAGGGCGACATCAAAGTGGCAGAACTAGCTCTATTGTTTAGCGCGAATTCGGACAAGGGCAAAAATGAGACCCAGTCATCCTGATCAGCAGATATAAAACATCTCAAATATGACTCCAAAGTCTGGTTTGTTCTCTCAGTCTGCCAATTGGTCTGAGGATGAAATGCAGACGAGAAAGATAACTGAATTCCCAGATTGGAACGAAAAGCTTTCCAGAATCTGGAAACAAACTGGACTCCTCTGTCCGACACAATGTTCTCAGGAAACCCATGCAACCGAACCACCTGTTGTAAAAACAAGTTCACCAACTCTGAAGAAGATGGCAACTTAGGGAGTGGTACAAGATGGACCATCTTAGAAAATCTATCACACATCACCCAGATAACAGTCATTCTCTGAGAGACAGGAAGATCAGAAATAAAATCCATTGAGATATGGGTCCATGGCCTCTTGGGCACCGGCAGGGGCATCAACAACCCACTAGAACGAGAACAGGGTTTAGACCGAGAACAAGTCCCACAGGACTGCACAAAATTCCTGACATCACGAGATAAGGCAGGCCACCAAAAAGACCGACTCACCAAATCTCTAGTACCAAAAATACCTGGATGACCAGCCAATGTGGAGCAATGAACTTCAGACATCACTCTCTTCCTCCACTGGTCAGGAACATACAATTTTCCCATAGGACAACGCTCAGGTTTGTCCTCCTGAAATTCCTCCAGGGCACGTCTCAAATCAGGCGGGATGGCAGAAAGAGCTACCCCCTCACCTAGGATGGTAGTAGGCTCGGTCACAATAAGAAAATCAGCAAAGAAACTCCTAGAAAGGGTGTCTGCCTTAACATTCTTAGTGCCCGGAAGAAAAGAGACCACAAAATTAAAACGCGTGAAAAGCAAGGCCCACTTAGCCTATCTAGGATTCAAGCATTTGGCCGATTCAAGATAAATCAAATTCTTGTGGTCGGTGAGGACCACAACTTGATGTCTAGCTCCCTCCAACCAATGTCTCCACTCTTCAAATGCCCATTTCATGGCCAACAATTCCCGATTCCCCACATCATAGTTACGTTCAGATGGGGAGAACTTTCAAGAAAAGAAGGCACAGGGATTCATTTTAGAAGTCACCGGACCTTTTTGGGACAAAACAGCTCCTGCACCAATCTCGGAAGCATCTACCTCCACCTGAAATGGAAGTGAGACATCAGGTTTCCATAGAACCGAAGCAGAAGTGAATCTCCGCTTAAGCGCCTGAAATGCCGAGACAGCCTCTGGAGACCAATTCAGCACATCAGCGCCCTTCTTGGTCAGATCAATCAGTGGTTTGACAATACCAGAAAAATTACCTATAAATTTACGATAAAAATTAGCAAAACCCAAAAACTTCTGGAGAGTCTTCAAAGAAGTGGGCTGAACCCAATCATAAATGGCCTGTACCTTGGCCGGGTCCATTTCAATAGTCGATGGAGACAAAATAAATCCCAAAAATGAAATCCTCTGTACACCAAAGAGGCATTTTGATCCCATAACATACAGGGAATTTTCCCTCAAAATCCGGAACACAGTCCGGACATGTTCCACATGAGAATCCCAATCACTGGAAAAGATCAAAATATCATCCAGATAGATGATCAAAAACTTATCCACAAAGTCCCGGAAAATATCATTCATAAAGGATTGGAAGACAGAAAGGGCATTACCAGGTACTCAAAATGTCCCACCGGAGTATTAAACGCCGTCTTCCATTCATCCCCGTGCTTGATGCGAATAAGATTATACACACCCTGAGGTCAAGCTTGGTAAACCAGCAGGCACTTTAAGCTCTGGAAAATAAATCAGAAATCAGGGGTAACGGGTACTGATATTTAAACGTAATTTTGTTAAGAAAACGATAGTCAATACAAGGCCTTAATGAACCATCTTTCTTGGTCACAAAAACAAACCCAGCACCTAAGGGTGAAGACGATGGTCTTATATGACCCTTCTCCAACGACTTCTTGATATAAGATCGCATAGCATCATGTTCGGGTACCGATAAGTTGAAAAGCCGACCCTTAGGAAATTTACACCTGGGCATCAACTCAATTGCACAGCCATAACTCCTATGAGGAGGCAAAGACGCAGAATTACTCTCACTAAATACATCAGAAAAATCAGCCAAATAATCAGGAATATCATGAGACTTAGGAGAGGTGGAGAAAACAGGAGTGTCACTAAGAACACACTGACAACCCCAACTCACCACAGACATAGATTTCCAATCCAAAACTGGATTATGAGTTTGCTACCAGGGAAAACCCAGAACAATAGTATCATGCAAATTGTGCAGCACCAAAAATGTACAATTTTCATGGTGGTCTGGAGCGACCCGCATTATCACCTGGGTCCAAAACTGAGGTTTATTCTCCACCAAAGGAGTAGCATCAATACCCCTCAAAGGAATAGGTGTCCGCAGAGGTATCATGGGAAAACCACAACGTTTAGCAAAGTCCAAATCCATCAGATTCAAAGCTGCTCCTGAATCCACAAAAGCCTTAGCGGAAAATGTGCATAAGGAGCAGTTCAGAGTAATTGCCAAAAGGAACTTAGGCTGTACACTGCCCACAGCAAATGTGTGTGCAAAACGTTTCTCTCGTTTAGGGCAGACAGAAATAGTATGAGAGGCGTCTCCACAGAAAAAACCCAGCTTATTACGCCTTCTAAACTCCTGACGTTGCTCCCTAGACAAAACCCTATCACATTGCATAGGTTCAGACGTTTGTTCAAGAGGCGGCAACGGCTCTCATGTAGTTTTACGTTCACGTAAACGCCAATCAACTTGAATGGCTAGTGACATAGAATCATCAAGACCAGAGGGAACAGGAAATCCCACTATAACATATTTTACGGTTTCTGATAAACCCTTTCTGAAAGAGAGCTGCCAAGGCACCATCATTCCATGTAGTAAGGACCGCCCACTTTCTGAATTTTTGACAGTATAACTCTGCAGAATCCTGACCCTGGGTCAATGCCAATAGGGTTTTCTCAGCTTGATCAATAGCACTAGGTTCATCATACAACAACCCCAAGGCTTGAAAAAGTGCATCCACATTAGTTAGAATAGGATTTTCAGGTGTCAGAAAAAAAGCCCAATCCTGGGGATTGCCGCTCAGCAAGGAGATGACAATTTTAACCTGCTGCACAGAGCTCTCCGATGAGTTAGGTTTCAAGACAAGAAATAATTTACAATTATTCTTAAAATTCAAAAATTTAGACCGATCCCCAGAAAACACATCAGGAGTAGGGATTTTTGGTTCAACAGCATGTGATTGAGCGAGATAGGTGGAAATTCCCCACACTTCAGCAGCGAGCTGCTCAACATGATCAGACAATTGCTTAATCTCCATTAAAGAAGAAATCCTCCCACGGCCCCAGAGAAAAAGATGAAAAAATCTGACACTTTTTTTTTTTTTTTTACAATTCTTTCCTGCTTTTGAATACCCTAGAATCTGCGGTTTAGGCTGGTGATTCTGTTATGATTGGGTCACTGAGGAGGAAAACAAGACCAAGCTAAGCCACAGAAAACCAGAGAGGTTGGTAACTAAGCGGATTGCAGACCCTTGATCCTATCCACACAACTAGCAGTAGCCGTGGAGCATACCTACGATGATTCTAGACGCCTCGATACAGCCGGAGGACTAAATAAGCCTAAAGCAAGAAAAGGGGAAATCTAAATTGCCCTAGAGCAGACCCCAAAGGAATAGATAGCCCCCAAGCATATATTGTCGGTGAGACAAGATGAAGACACAAACACAGGTAGGAAAATAGGCTGAGCAAACGATGAGGCCCACACTAACTAGAAAGGACAGGAAAGGAAATATACTGTCTGCAATCATGCCAAAAAACCCTGCAAAAATGTCCAACACTTCTGATAGCAAAAAAAACCCTGAAGTCACTAGACTTCACCCACTATATCAGCACTCTGCCATATTATGAAAACAGAGCAAAAAGAGGCCAATCTAATAAGGGACAAAAAGCAAACTGGCACAAACAGTAACATAAGAATGGAAATTCAGCACAGCCCCAGCTGGTGCTGGCTGACCACACGAAACTGCATAGACAAAACCAAATCAAATGTGAACAATAGCAAAGAACACTTAGCTTGAGAATGCAGGGACTGAACTGGAAATTAAGACCTCAGGAGGCAGGCAAAATCACCAGCAGGGATAGAGGGAGTCGGCTGTCTTAAATCCAGTCAGAGACTCCAGATGTCCAATCGTCATCCTCATTATCAGGTGACAGGTCTCTGTTAATTAGATCAGCTTCATTACCTCCTGCAACCACCAGAGGGAGCCCGGAAAGAGAACTCACGACTCCTCTGTCAATACAACCAGCTCCACCACCCTCACCAGCAACCAGAGGCAGACCAGAAAGTGAATTCACAACACCGTAAGATCAAGCAGGGAGGCCGCCCTGCTGAGGAGTACTGCTCAGAGTTTAGGAGGTGGGCCACTGACACACAGTGGAATGACTCTGCACTTATTAGTCATTTTGTGCAGGGTCTGTCTCCAAAGTTGCAGGTTACTCTGGTGCAGTACGCCGCCCCCAGGTCGATGGAGGCCACCATGTCCCTTGCCATCGGGGGGGATAGACGCTTCAGGGAGAGGCATACACCAAATGTGCTCTCTGTAGTCCTTGCTAGGGAGGAGGACACACCAGTGCTGATGGAGGAACCCATGCAGATCGGAGTAGTTGACTTTAAGAGGGTTGCCTGCGATTCGCCGTGGTGTGGGGGCATGTTTTTTCTGTGGGCAGACTGGCCATTTTTTAAGAGTTTGCCCAGCGGGCGCCAAATCTTCGGTAGAACCTAAGAAGCCGTGTCCCCCTGGTCGTGTGGAGGGAGGCAACCAGGGAGTGTATATTTCCTCCATTTTGCCCTCTCAGTGTACTTTATCAGCTGAAGTGGTGGTTGGCGGGGTACCTGAGGGCATACCGGAGTTTGTGGACAGTGGAGTGGGAGTCAATTTGGTGGATGTTCACTTTGTCCAGACTCATGGCCTGAAGTGTAGGATGCTGGCCAAACCCCTACACGTCCAGGCCATTGACTCTGTCCCACTGAGCCAGGGGATGTTGACTCAAATCGTAGAAAATATACATCTGCGTATAGGGACTCATCATGTAGAGTCCCTGTCATGCTACGTCTTGGGGGAATGCCATCACCTATCGTCTTAGGCCTCCCTTGGTTGGAAAAACACAAACCGGTCATAGATTGGCGGTCTAGGGCAGTAGTCAGCTGGGATCAGTCGTGTGAGGGCTGCTGCCTGGGGGCTACAGTCTCTGCCATCTTTCTACAACCATCCCCTTCTTCTCCAGTGGGGGCAGCAGAGGTGCTGCCAGGGAGTAGAGGCAAGTCTCAACCCTCACCATTAGCCAACCCTGAGAGGCGGACTCCTCGTAGGAGGAGGGGTCGGAGGAGGGTGGTGGTTCCCTCTGAGTATGGTGGAGGTGTGTGTGGTGACACAGGGGGACGCCTCTGTTGTCAGTTCATGGAAGAGTTCACCGTCTTGTGGCAAACGTGTGTGTGGCAATAAACGTTCAGGTCCAGACCTGTGTGTGAACGAGTATGTATGGGTGTCCACCAAAAACATCCGGTGGAAGTGTGCTGCAGGGATCTGGAGTTCTCAGGTGATCGGGCCATATCGGGTGTCGGCCATTCTCGGCCCAGGGACTTACCAGCTGCAGTTACACCCAGTAATGCCCATACACAACTCATTCCCCAGGTCAGTGCTTTGGAGATTTGTGGTGCCTCCGGAGCATACATTGCCACTTCCATCTGCCCACATTTTCCATAAACCTGAGAGTCAGGTAGTTGCTGAAGTGAACTCTGGTGGATCTAGGCATCCTCACTGTAGGTGGTTTTCCCGTGAGGTGCGGTTTTGAAGGTCCAGAGGTCCCTCATTGAAGGAGGGGTACTGTCACGATCCATCCGTTGATCTGTGGTAGAGTCTGGATTCTCTTTTATAAACCTTTTTCCTTTCAAGCCCTCGGGGGGGGTAAATATGAGTTTTTGCCCCCCAGTGGCCACTGGTGTTACTACAACTGTAGTTGGTCAACTGCTGGGTTTTTTCCTCTCCGGTGGCCGCTGGTCTTACTATAGTTTCAATTAGTCAGCAGGTGGTGACTCCCTCCCCTCCTTCCTATAAAAGGTCATCAGCAGCTGCAGCTCCCTGTTGGTAATATTGGTCATTCACTAACCAACCTTTCTGAGGAGAGGAGCTATCTGGAGCAGTGCTGTTGCAGCTTATCTGGAACCCTTGTGTTTCTGCTGGAAGCTGTGTCCAGGTGCTTTACTCTGCTGTCCGGTCCATGACTGCAGAGCAAGCTAAGTGTTGTTTGTTTTTCCCTGTCTGTTGTTTTCCCTGGTGTTTTACTCGTACAGCGGTGAGGACCAGTGTCCGCACTTGCCAGTTCCCTAGTAAGGGATAGGTGCAGGGCAAGTGAGGGACTGAGGTATCCTGGTCGGTGACATGTTGAAAGAACCTGTATAGGGAACGTGAGGAGAGTTTAGGGCTCTTCCTTAGAGTGCAGGATGTGTCCACTTCCCCGCTCCCTATTATAGGGCCCACCGTTGTAATTGTTTCCCCGGTGTCCCCTTGTCTGTCTTGAAGATTTGTGACCGAACGATCGTCGGGTCGCGTCACGCAGAGCCAGACATACCGTGACACCTAATGAGGGTGGGGCAGCATGTACAAAACAAGGAGATGTAGCAGGCAGCACTGGATGGATGCTTCGATTATTTATGCAATAACTCATATTTTCTTGACATCCACTATGCGTCCACAGACGCCTGCAGATCACATGCAGAGACGGCAGCATGTCTATCTTGCAGAGATGCGAACCTCTGTGAGATAAATATCACCCATTCAATGTATTGAACACAGTGATTCCGCACATTTCAATAAATACATTGGAGTCACCTGCATTCAATAGCTGGCAGCGGACATGTGCTGCATCTAAAGAGCTGCCAATTACTGAGTATGTGCAACTACCCTAAAGAGGTCGGGAATCAAGCGTCAAACGACTTCATATTGTCAATCGTGCTCTTTGTCAGGAAAATATGAAGTATTTCCTTTTGCCTTGAGGTACACATACAGGGCTCTGGCTGCCCCACCCCCATTTGGTTTGTGCAGTGTAACACTGAGCTTCACAATGCAGTCATGCAGCTGCAAGTCACTGCTTCTGCCTCTGTGAAATTCTATCCACTTTCCCCCTCCCTACAGCAGTTGGTCACTTTTATTACCCAGACCAGTCAATTGCAGTTTCTCCCTTCAAGATGTAGCTTTCCATTGTCTATTCCAGGTCGAATTTAATAGCACACAATAATCAGAGAGAAAGGAAAATATATTTCCAGAATCAGCATAGTTAAAGCTATGCACGGCAGCGTTGTGTGGCTTCCAGGTTCATCAGAAACCAGATAGTTTCTGCGCCCCTGTAGCCTGCATACATGGCATATTTGGTCTCAAAAGAAAGATAATTTTGTAAGAGAAAATATAATGCCCTGGTTGTCACTCTGTGAGCCCCTGAGCCATAGATATGGCAAGTAGAAGGTTTTAATAACTTTTCAAAAGGGGCGGACATCCCCTAACACAGCCCACCAATTAAGGTCAGCAAGGGAGGAGTCCCTAAGTTTATGCGCCAACTATAAAACAGAAACAGCCATTTTTTAGGGTGTTCAGACCTGGAGAAGACAGCTAACATCCATGCTGTGGACTGAATCTTTGTCTTTGGGAACTCCCCTCCCCTTTATCGACTTGGCATGCAAGTGAATGAGATGGAGTAAAGGTGCTGTCACACTTAGCGATGTACCAGCAATCCCGACCAGCGATATGACGCGGTCAGGATCGCTGGTACATCGCTAAGTGGTCGCTAGTGAGCTGCCTCACAGGTAGATCGCAGTAGCGACATCGCTGGGGAAGGGGGTCGCTACTTACCTGTCACAACAGGTGATCCTGCGTCCTCCCGCCAAGCTCCACGCGTCGCTCGTCGTCACAGCAGGAAGCGCCGCAGGAAGCTGATGATGAGAAACAGTCCTGGATGTTCTCACGCGATCAGCGATAAGCAGCGGGGGAGCGGGTTGTAGGTAAGTATCACACACAGCGATATCGCTAGCAATATCGCTATAACGTCACAAGTTATAGCGATATTGCTAGCAATATCGCTTAGTGTGACATTCCCTTAAGTTTCTTATTTTAATCTCTTTCATTTTATAACTGTCTGTACATACTGTATTTTGTCTGCTTCTGTAATATGTTTTGTAATTTTGCAAACACTGGCTAATTTTTTTTGAGTAAAGTTAAAAATTTGCTGGATTCTTTCTCCTTGCTCTATGACTGAACCGACACTTACTCCACGCCAAATTACGCTACCTGCGGGTTGGTTACTGACCTGATATAGTCTTTAGTATCAAACAAGGAACTGAGGGCAGCATAGCGTCCTGGTGGTATTGGGGACCCTTGCAGTGACGGATCAGAGGCTTACGTGTGTATTCCCTGCATGAGATGGGTGATATACATACTGCCCTCACTGCAAAGTGCCCGGTAGCCAGTATGTGACAAGGCAGCCTCTCAGGCGATTACTTATCCTAGGTGCAGTTCCCTGACTGACCAGAGGGTAAGGGGGCACCAGAGAGCTGCAAGTTCCTAACCGGAACTGAAAGTAGAAACAAAAGTCGTGTGGGTATATATCACACGACCACATATGATATAAAAATTTGTGACACTCTTTTAGTGGCCTGAACGCAGCGTACAACAGAAATGTTTATGTGTGATGGTGCAATATGTGGGCATTTGGGGACCCCACTTTAAACTTTTAGCCAAGTGCCCCACTTTGTCTAAAACCGTCCCTGCATATGGTATTGCATCTTCTTGGGTACATTTTGTTGCTACTGTATATAAGCCTCAAAAACTAGAAACTAGTTCAAAACTTTATTGGTATTATATTGGTTATCCATAGCATCAGGGGCAGACACTGACAGCTTAGGGCCCCTGTGCAAGAAATGTGTCTGGGCCCCCTTCCTTTTATGGCGACAAAGCTACATTATATATATATATATATATATATAAAAAAAGACACACACATACATGTATATATATTACATAGTCTCCTTTATTATGTATATTGCCGTCCCTTATTATACAGTGCCCTCTTTTGCTATGTACAGTACTGTCCCTTACATATTGGGTTATATAGAGCCCTGGATTTTTTTACATACCGTCCTGTCTTGTTAGCTGTATAATGCATTGATGGCTGATGGAGCATGGGAAAGCTTCTTTTCTAATGGAGGAGCTGATGGACTGGTCATCTGGTCACCGGCTCCTCCATCAGCAGTCATTTTATTTCTAAAAAGAGAGGGGACTATATAATAAAAGCGGGCACTGTGAATAACAAAATTAACAAGAATACACTATGTAAGACATAGCACTGTACATAACAGCAGAGGAAGCTATATAATAAGGGACGGCACCATATATGATTAGAGAGGATGGTACGTAATAAGGGATGGTGTTATACATAATAAAAGAGGAAATTCTGTAACTAAGTATGTTGTTATGCAGAATTAGTGAGTACTCTATATACTAAGGACTGTGTTATACATAATAAGTGAGTACACTATCTACTAAGGGACTGTGCTAGACATAATAAGTGATAATAATGTCTTCCTCCACCTCCCCCTGTTCCTAAGTCCATTATAAGTTCCCTTCCTCCCATCTCAATCCCCCACACCCCTCATTGTCCTCCACCCCCCGCATCCAATTATTGTCCTAGCCCCATCCCATCATTGCCCATTCACCACCTCCATGATTTCCTCCTCCCCCACCAACCCCATTATTGCCCTTTCCACCACCACCATCATTGCATTCTCCCCACCACCCCATCATTGTCCTTTCACCACCACCATCATTGCATTCTCCCCCACCACCCCATCATTATTCTTTCCTCCACCTCCATCATTGCTTTTTCCACCACCACCCCACCATTGCCCTTTCCACCACCTCCATCATTGCTTTCTCGCCTACCACCCCATCATTGCCCTCTCCATCACTCCCATCATTGCCCTTTCTACCACCTCCATCATTGCCTTCTCCTCCACCACCTCCATCTTTGCCTCCTTCCCCACCACTCCCATCATTGTCTTTACCACTACTACCATCATTGCCTTCTCCCCCACTCTCATCATTGCCCTTTCCACCACCTCCATCATTTCCTCCTCCCCCACCATCCCCATCGTTGTCCTTTCCACCACCACCATCCCTGCCCATTCCACCACCTCCATCATTTCCTCCCTCCTCCACCCCCATTATTGCCCTTTCCACCACCTCCATCATTGCCTTCTCCCCCACCATTCCCATCCTTATCCATTCCACCAAGTCCATCATTTCCTCCTCCCCCACAATCCCCATCCTTGCCCATTCCACCATTTCCATCATTTTCTCCTCCCCCACCATCCCCATCATTGCCCTCTCCATCACCCCATCATTGCCTTCTCCCCATTACCCCATCATTGCCTTCTCCTCCACACACAGACATACACAGCACCATTCACATCTCTGTACATTCCCCCACAGCACTACGCATGCATGCACACACAAACCACCTCTCATCTCTACACACACAACACACATACATACAGAAAACACGCACACATCACCTCTCCCCTTTCTGCACGTTCCCCCATGGCTGAAGCATCACCGTTGTAGGCAGCTTCTTCTCTCTGGCCCAGCCAGCCGCTGAATGATTACATCATCCAGCGGCGCTGCTCTCTGTGTGAGAGGAAGCGCGGGCAGGAAGCTGCCAACAGCTCCTCGTTTGACATTAAAAAAATAATATCGGGTCAGGAGCCCACCCACAAGATAGCGTACTTTAGCGTGGACGTGGTGGTTCATTCACAGAGCAAGGAAAACGAAATTAGTAAATTTTATAGATTTACTCCAGAAAATATAGGCGATGTTTACAAAATGACAAAAGATATTACAAAAGGAGACAGAATACAACATATACAAAAGTTCCAAACAAAAGAGGATTAAAATAAGAACTTACTACATCTCCATCACTGGTATGACGTGTTGATGAGGGGAGGAGAATCGTCCCAGAACAAAGGGTACATCTGCACAGCTCCATGTAGCTGATTCTCCAGGCATGTGACACCCCCGAGTCAGCATTTGAGCTTTATACCTGGCATGACATTGTTATGCCGCGCTCACCAGGAGGCGGGGCTTCGGTCCCGACGTCACTCCCTCCGGTACGGCGGTCCCTCAGGGGCTCCCGTCGGGCGCCCATGCGCAGCTCTCGTCCCCGGGGCTCCTCCTCCATGTCACGTTTGCGCTTGCGCGCTCCTGTCAGTGCTGCCCCCGGGTCGGTCTTCTCTATGGTAACGGAGGACCTGACCCGGAAGCTGTAGTGGTCATGTGCTTTCTGGTTAGGATCTGACCCGGAACCGGTCATGGTCATGTGCTATATCAGGCTACCTTCCCCTATGGGAGGTGCCTGATTATTGTTGTGCTTCCTGGCTGGGTCTGCTGTGTCCCTGCCTGGCTGTGCGCTGTTCTCAGGTCCTCTGCTCTGTCTTGTATTCTATTGTGCTCCTAGCACTCGCTCTGAACTTTCACGTTGCTTCATGCTCAGTCATGCCTCCTGGTACTCACTCTGTTCCTGTGCTCTGTAACACCCCCTGGCACGACTGCTGCTCCATTCAATACTCTGTCATGCTCCTGGCATGCGTCCTGATTTGTTTACCTCCGGACATATTACTCGCTATACACCATACGTGCTCACAGCTACCTGTCTCGCACTATCCTGTAGTTAGCGCACTTCCGTGTACACTCTTGGTGTTCCTGGTACCCAGTGCCTTTCTTCCGATATACTCACCCGTGTCTCCTGTGAGCCGCCCCTCTTGGTACCGGCTGTCGCGGTTCTGACCTCTGTGGTCCTGCCCCTAACGATCCCTGTATAGGGGACGGTCATCACCTGGAGCGCTCGGCCCAGGGGCTCCAGATCCGCGACCCAGAGGGTCCACTCTTGGACGTTGTCTGCTCCTGAACGTCACAGTATAATCAGACCATGGACCCCACCGGTACTGCGGCTTCCGTCCAAAAGGAGCTGGCGTTCCTCCGGGAAAACTAGACTAGAATTATGTTATTTCTCAAGTCCATGGAGTCCTGTTTATCTGCCTTACAGTCCTCTGAGCCTGGGAATGCTGCCCAGTTGGCCAGTCTCCAGCAGGAACTCGCGCAGCAACGCGACTCCCAGGTCCAGATTCTCAACTATATGTCGTTGGTAGAATCGGCTCCTGTCAATACAATCCGTTTCTGCCCAGGCCATGGTTCCTCTCTCGCTACCGCGCTTATGTAAGCCACCTCGGTATGGTGGTGACCCTGTGTTGTGTCGCAGGTTTTTGAATCAGTATCGTTTGCATTTTTAGTTTTTGCCGCAGCATTACCCCACCGATCATGCTAAAATAGCTGTTATAGTTTCTCACTTAGAGGGGAAGGCCCTTGCATGGGTTAATCCCCTTTGGGAGCGGGATGACCCACTCGTCTCTCAGCTTTCCATCTTTTTGGACACCTTCCGTAAGGTGTTCGGCGAGCCGGGTCACCTCGCTTCCACCACCGAGTCACTCTTTAATCTCCGTCAAGGTACTCTATCAGTTGGACAATACGCAATATGTTTTCGCACCTTGTCCTCCGAACTTGGTTGGAATAATGATGCCCTCGTAGGGGCCTTCTGGCATGGTCTGTCCGGCCGGATCAAAGACGAACTGGCCGAGACACTCCTACCATTTTAGAGGACCTCATCTCTCTTGCGACACGCATTGATTTGCGCTACCAGGAGCGCACCCGCGAGTCAGCCAGAGAGAGAGGGGCCTCCCGCCTCTTCTCTTCCATGCGCAGTTCTTCCCATCCGTTATCCGAGTTATCTGCAGTAGATCCTGTACCTGAGCCTATGCAGGTGGATCGTCTCCAGATAGCTCAACGACGTCATGTGAAGAGGCAGGCACAAGAGCTCTGTCTCTATTGTGGGGATGCCTCCCACTTTCTATGCTCGTGTCCCAAGAGGCCGGGGAAGTTTCAACGCCTGGGACTGGTAAGTGAGCTCTCCTCTGGTGTGTGTGATTCCTCTTTACCCCTGACCGTGCCTGTGTCCATGAATTTTGGTTCCGAGAGTTGCACTGTGAAGGCTATTGTGGACTCTGGTGCAGTGGGTAACTTTATTAGTCTTGAGGCAGTTAAGAAGTTTTGGATTCCTGTCAGATCCCTGGAGACTCCTTGGTCGGTAGTTCCGGTCGATGGTAAGCCCTTGCAGGACACCGTTAACCAGGTCACTGAAGAAGTAGAGTTGCAGATTGGCACATGTCATCGGGAGCGGATTTCCTTCCACGTATTGCCGACTTCGGCTCATACTCTTCTTCTTGGTCTTCCTTGGTTACAAACTCATGGGCCGACCCTGGAATGGCAATCCAGTGAAATACTCCATTGGGGACCGTCCTGTCAAAAAAGTTGCCTGCTGTCCGTTCATCCGAAAAACTCTGCTTGCTCGTCTTCGGCGGTTACAGGTCCGCTGTCCACTAACCAGTCTGTGACTTGTGACATTGTCGAGAAGGGGGCTGAGAGTTAGTCTCCACATCTGTCAAGCAACCGGTCTGTGACGTGGGACACTGTCGAGAAGGGGGCTCAGAGTCAGTCTCCACTTCCGTCAAGCAACCGGCCTGTGACTTGTGACATTGTCGAGAAGGGGGCTGAGAGTCAGTCTCCACATCTGTCAAGCAACCGGTCTGTGACGTGGGACATTGTCGAGAAGGAGGCTGAGAGTCAGTCTCCACTTCCGTCAAGCAACCGGCCTGTGACTTGTGACATTGTCGAGAAGGGGGCTGAGAGTCAGTCTCCACATCTGTCAAGCAACCGGTCTGTGACTTGCGACATTGTCGAGAAGCGGGCTAGGAGTCGGTCTCCATATCTGTCAAATAACTGGTCCAAGGTAATTTCCGTGGCTTCCGTCAAGTTGCCCGGGGGAGACCATTGTGACTAAAGGTAACCGTAAAGGTGTGTTATCCTGGGGACATTCTTCTCCGGTTAGCGGCTATGTTGATGTCAAGAGGACCCTCTCCCGTTTATCCCACTACTACTGGTGGCCGTCTATTGCTCAGGATGTCAAAGACTTTGTGGCTGCTTGTCCGTCCTGTGCCAAGAAGGAAGTTCCCAAGCGACCATCCTCCGACAGCTCGACTCTTAAGGCTGAATTGACTTTCAGTAATCGCACCACCGCTTCGGCCTCCAAGTATGTCAGTGTGCCTCTGCCGGTTCGTCCTGTCTTGGGTGGACTTGGCTCCGACTCTCTGTCCCTGGAGTTCTCCAGGGTATGGCAGGAGACCAAATTTTCTCGTATTGAGACTCTGGATCCGATTGGTCCTCATACAGTTAGGAAGTGTCTGGATCCTGCTCCTAGTGTCAAGGTGCTATATTCCAGTTCTAGAAAGAGGGGGCGTAAAGGAGGGGGTACTGTTATGCCGCGTTCACCAGGAGGCGGGGCTTCGGTCCCGACGTCACTCCCTCCGGTACGGCAGTCCCTCAGGGACTCCTGTCGGGTGCGCACTGGTTAGGATCTGACCCGGAACCGGTCATGGTCATGTGCTATATCAGGCTACCTTCCCCTATGGGAGGTGCCTGATTATCGTTGTGCTTCCTGGCTGGGTCTGCTGTGTCCCTGCCTGGCTGTGTGCTGTTCTCAGGTCCTCTGCTCTGTCTTGTATTCTATTGTGCTCCTAGCACTCGCTCTGAACTTTCACGTTGCTTCATGCTCAGTTGTGCCTCCTGGCACACTCTAGTATCCTGTCCTCTGTCCCTTGCTCAGTCGTGCCTCCTGGTACTCACTCTGTTCCTGTGCTCTGTAACACCCCCTGGCACGACTGCTGCTCCATTCAGTACTCTGTCATGCTCCTGGCACGTGTCCTGCTTTGTTTACCTCCGGGTGTATTACTCGCTACACGCCATACGTGCTCACGGCTACCTGTCTCGCACTATCCTGTAGTTAGCGCACTTCCGTGTACACTCTTGGTGTTCCTGGTACCCAGTACCGTTCTTCCGATATACTCACCCATGTCTCCTGTGAGCCGCCCCTCTTGGTACCTCTGCGGTCCTGCCCCTAACGATCCCTGTATAGGGGTCGGTCATCACCTGGCGCGCTCGGCCCAGGGGCTCCAGATCCGCGACACAGAGGGTCCACTCTTGGATGTTGTCTGCTCCTGAACGTCAGACATGTTGATGAGGGGAGGGGAGTTCCCAAGGGCAAAGATTCAGTTCATAGCATGGATGGTAGATAGCTGTCTTCCCCAGGTCTGAACACACTCCTGATTGAGCATCTGAGCTTTATACATTTGCCCATAACCAAGGGATTCCCCCTTTGCTGACCTCACTTGATGGGCTGGGTACGCGCCCTTTCAATAAGTTGTTAAAAACGTCTAGTCACCATATCTCCAGCTGGGGAGCTCACAGAGAGATGACAGGAGTATCATATGTTTGCTTACGAATTTCTCTTTCATTTAAGACTAAACTTGTGTCTATGTATGACTGGGAGGCTTATACACTTTTCTCGGTTTCTGGTGGACGCACAAGCTGGAAAACGCTTCTGCGTGTAGCTTTAATTATTCCAATTCCGAAAATATATGTTTCCTGTCTCAAGGAGTATCGAGGTTTATTAAATTCAAGTTTGAACAGACAAAGGAACTTTAAAATCCTTGGTGGGAAGAGCTAGATTTAACAAGTCATGAGTATTGGCTAGCTGATGTGAAGGAGGGAGGGAAGAGGATAGAATTACCCAGGCAAACTGAGGGGGCTGGCAGCTGGGAGGGGGATGTTTCTGAGCTGTGCCTGCACATGGGGCTTCGTGTTTACACTGCACAAACCTAATGGGGGTGGGGCTGCATGTCATTCACAAACCAAGGAGATGCAGCAGGCAGCCCTGGATGGATGCTTCTGTGATTTACGCCATAACTCATATTTTCCTGACAGTTGGTTTTAAAAAAACAAAACAAAAGCTGGTCTGGTAGAGGTGTAGAAATTTGGTTGTTCAAAAATTGACTATTGTCATCTAATCTGTAGAACTTGGTTTGTGTGAAATTTCAGCTCTTTCTAATACAGGAAATATGACATAATCCTTATTGTTCCACTTACACCTACAAAGCTTCAGCTGTAGCTCCTTGGTTTCTGATTGACATGCAGCCCCTTCCCCCATTGGTTTGTAAAGTACACTGAGCTCACCAATATCCCCCTTCACAGCTGCATGCCCCTTCAGTCTGCCTGTGTAATTCTATACCACTCTTTTCCCTCTCCCTCGGGAATGTGGTTCGGTATCAGCAAAACCAGCCTTTGTTTAAAAGCACATGGTTTTGAAGCTCCTTTGTTCCCTTAAACTTGAATATAATAATGCAGATTGGGCATAGATGTAGGAAACGTGTATATATATATGGAATCTGCATGATCAAAGCTATTCACCACAGCGTTTTGCGATCTCCTCACTCACCAGAAACTGAGAAGCGGGTATATACTTCACCATTATACCTAGAGATATGATGTTTAGATTCAAATGAAAGATGATTTTGTAAGCAGACATATAATACTTCCGTTGTCCCTCTACGAGCTTCCCCAAGAGTTATGGCCAATAGAAGATTTTTCATAACTTTCCAAAGGGGGCATATCCAGCCACCCAGTGAGGTCAGCAAGGGGGAAGTCTCTAAGTTTATGGGCCAACTATAAAACAGGAACAGCCATTTTGTAGGGTGTTCAGTACCTGGGGGAGGACAGCTATTTACCATCCTGTGGACTGAATCTTTGACTTTGGGAACCACTCCCCCTCCTCCACATGGCATGCAATTGACTGAGATATGTAAGTTTCTTGTTTAATCCATGCCATTTTGTAATTGCCTGTATATACTGTAACTTGTCTCGTTTGTAACATCTTTTATATTTTTGTAAACACTGCTTATAATTTCTGGAGTAAATTTATAAAATTCACCAGTTTCGTTTTCCTTGCTCTATAAACCTATTGCCATGCACTCCATGCTAAAACTACGCTGCCGTGTAAGTTGGCTCCTGACTAGATATTGATATTATCGTAGAACGAGGAGCTGGTGGCAGCAAAGTGTATTCTGGGGTATTTGGGAGATTCTGGCAGTGACAGAACAGAGGTTTTACATGTGTATTTCCTGACTGAGACTTGGTATATACATACTACCCTTACTGCAGAGTTCCCAATAGCCAGTACACAGCAAGGCAGCCTTTCTGGCGACTACTTGTCCTAGGTGTAGGTGTAGTTCCCTAGAAACACTACAGGAAAGAAAAGCGCCAATAGGGTCTTATCTGAGAATTATTCCAAATTTACAATCAGTTTGCACTCACCTGATCTTTCTTAATATAAAGGCACATAAACTCCTCAGAGTTTACAGCTGCTGCAGATCCACAGGTCAAGCCGATGACCAAATCATAGTTTTAGAAATGGAAAATTTGTGGATATCATCAATAGGACTTCTTCCTCAGAAGATGCCAACAATAGCATGTCCTGAGGAAGAAGTCCTAATGACTTCGAAACTCATTGAGAATGAAACACCATTTCTTATCTTCTACATGCCTGGACCGTTATTTATACAGCAGCGTGGATGTTATGCACAAATTTTCCATTTCTAAAACTAAGGTGTAGTTCCCTGACTGACCTGAGGGTAAGGGAGGTACCAGAGAGCTGCAAGTTCCAAACAGGAACTGTAAAGTGGGATATAATAAATCCCTGATGAACTGGGGGCAACTACTCAATCCCGGTTCATGACAACGTGTTAGCCAGTAGATAGAAAAATATTAAGATTTGAGGCTCCTACGTCTCTTCATCAGGAATTGAATAACATAAAATCTGAAGAAATCACATATTTATACACAACAGGGCACAGAAATAATGCAATAGATAAGACAAGTAACGTGAAACAGAACTATCATTACGGGAGAAGGATAAACAGTTGTGGCCATAAATAATGGAACAGTTCATAGAAAAGAAGCGTGAAAGTTTCATTGTTCTATGATTGAGGTCTGGTCCACGGTTGTGATGCTCCCACAAGGTCTGAGGAGCACATTCCTTAGTTGATGTAGAAAGACATATATCCATGCTAAACATTCATTCCTGCATTGAGTGTATCACCAGTCATCATAAGTTTATACTCCCAGACTCTTCTATATTTCTGAGACTCAAAGTTTCCTTTTAATACCAGTAATTTCATGTTAATGGTGCTGTGATCATTGATACAAAGGTGTTTGGCCACAGCAGGGATAACTATTCATTTTTCTTTTATTGTGTATATATTGTGTATAATTATCTAATATTATTTAGTTACATCTCTTTTCCCATCAGTCATTAGTATACGGTCTGTGCGTTCCATTTCCCATCAGTCGTTGGTGTATGGTCCGTGTGTCCTACCAGTCATCAGCGTATGGTCAGTGTGTCCCTTTTTCCAGCAGTCATCAGTGTACGGTCCATGTGTGCCTTTTCCCATCAGTCATCAGTGTACGTTCTGTGTGTCTGTTTTGCCATCAGTCATCAGTGTACGGTCCGTGTGTCCCTTTTCCCATCAGTCATCAGTGTAGGGTCCGTGCATCCCTTTTCCCATCAGTTGTGTACGGTCTGTGTGTCCCTTCTCCCATCAGTCAGTGTACAGTCTGTGTCCCATTTCCCATCAGTGTACGGTCTGTGTGTCCCTTTTCCCATCAGTCATCAGTGTACGGTTCATGTGTCCCTTTTCCTATCAGTCATTAGTGTAGGGTCCATGCGTCTCTTTTCCCATCAGTCATTCATGTACAGTCCGTGTGTCCCTTTTCCCATCAGACATCAGTGTATGGTCCGTGTGTCACTTTCCCCATCAGACAGCAGTCTACAGTCCATGTGTCCTATCAGTCATCAGTGTACGGTCCATGTGTAGGGAGGAGGACCCCCACAGAGTATCCGGGCCGGAACCAAGGGGACCGCCATCTGAGTTCCTAAGGAACAGTACCCGGGGAGCAGAGGAGGAGAGTGGACTGTTGAGAGTGACAGGACAGCAAGGGGAGGGGCGAGTATAAAAGGGGCAGGGAGCGCGCAGAGGAGTCAGTTGGTGATACGTCAGACACGGAGCAGGAAACGGAGGGGGCATGAGAGAGCGGGAAGGACACTGAGAGTTCAGAGAAGAGACCAGCAGCAGAGGGTAGATACGCAGTGGCCCTCAAGAAAGATGCGCTGAGCTTACCGACAGGGGACTGTCTCTTCACCCTAATCCCGGGTTACGATCTGCCCCCGGTCATCCTCGGCCGTTACCGCTGAGCTCGAGCCCTCTGCGGCCTGTACGCTGCTTCCATCCCCCTTCAGCCTGCGGTTGCGGCCTGCCCGCTGCCACCCGCGGACGCTGCCGGTTCACGTCAGCCCGTAGTTGCGGCCTGTCTATCACCGCTCACAGCCGCCTTCACCCCGCTGCAGTCGGCATTTGGGGCCTGTTCCTCGTCAAGAGAGACACTCTGCACACAGCCCCAGGCTGTGCGCGCGGCCAGTAAACCGCCACTCTTGAGCACTGCGACACAACCCTGCTTGGGGACAGGAGTCCCATTGAACTCGCTAACAAGCGCAACCCCGCTGTTACAACAGGGGGTTACTTCATCTCAGGACTCCATCAGGGCCTGTTGTGCCCCAACTCCTCCTGGGCGCTGGGGCGCCCGAAGACTACTCCAAATCTTCAGCAGCTGGGCCCAGCGGCTGCGACGCCACAGCAGCCTCATCAAAGACGCCACAGCAGCCTCATCAAAGACGCCAGAGCAGCCTCATTAAAGACGCCAAAACAGCCTTATCAAAGACGCCAAAGCAGCTTCATCAGCAACGCAGCTTCCACAGAGACGCCGAGGGACATCAGGATGGATAAGTGACATTATAGAGTATAAAGACCCGTAGACGGCCATACCGTGGCCCCATAATAACCGGCCTCGGCCGGGTTAGTCGTGTTCTTTCCAAATAGTGTTGCAAGGACAACTGTTGTTATCCCTTTTTAGTTGCTTAGTATAGCCCTAGCTGCTTTAAATTATAAAAAGTTTGCTTTTCAAAGTTCAACCAGTCTCGCGTCTCGTCACTGCATCCTGCGAACCTGCTGTTACCTACACATGTGTCCCTTTTTCCCATCAGACATCAGTGTACAGTCTGTGCATCCCTTTTTCCATCAGTCATCTGTGTACAGTTCCTTTTCCCACCAGTCATCAGTGTACGGTCCGCGTGTCCCTTCTTCCATCAGTCGTGTATGGTCTGCGTGTCCTTTTTCCCATCAGACTTCAATGTACGGTTCTTGCGTCCCTTTTCACATCAGTCATCAGTGTACGGTCCGTGCGTCACTTTTCCCATCAGTCTTCAGTGTACAGTCATTGTGTCCCTTCTATAATCAGTCATCAGTGTACGGTCCATGTGTCCCTTCCCCCATCAGTCATCAGTGCACGGTCCATGTGTCCCTTTTCCCATCAGTCATCAGTATACGGTCCTTGTGTCACTTTTCCCATCAGTCTTCAGTGTACAGTCAGTGTGTCCCTTCTTCAATCAGTCATCAGTGTACGGTCCATGTGTCCCTTTTCAAATCAGACATCAGTGTACAGTCCGTGTGTCCATTTTCCCATCAGTCATCAGTGTACAGTCAGTGTGTCCTAACATACATCAGTGTACGGTCCATGGTCCCTTCTCCCATTAGTCATGTACGGTTCGTTTGACCTTTCTCCCATCAGTCATCAGTGTACAGTTCATGTGTCCATTTTCCCATCAGTGCACGATCCGTGCATCCCTTCTCCCATCAGTCGTGTGTGGATCGTGTGTCCCTTCTTCCATCAGTTATCAGTGTACAGTCCGTGTGTCCATTTTCCCATCAGTCATCAGTGTACAGTCAGTGTGTCCTAACATACATCAGTGTACGGTCCATGGTCCCTTCTCCCATTAGTCATGTACGGTTCGTTTGACCTTTCTCCCATCAGTCATCAGTGTACAGTTCATGTGTCCATTTTCCCATCAGTGCACGATCCGTGCATCCCTTCTCCCATCAGTCGTGTGTGGATCGTGTGTCCCTTCTTCCATCAGTTATCAGTGTACAGTCCGTGTGTCCATTTTCCCATCAGACATCTGTGTACAGTCTGTGCGACCCTTCTCCCATTAGTCAGCAGCGTACGGTAAGTGTGTCCCTTTTCCCATCAGTCATCAGTGTATGGTCTGTGTTTCCGTTTTTCCATCAGTCATCAGTGTACAGTCTGTGTGTCCCATCAGACATCAGTGTTTGGTCCGTGTGTCCCTTTTCCCATCAGTCAGCAGTGTACGGTCCTTTTTTATTTTTATTAATTTATTATATATAGCACCATTGATTCCATGCGGTCCTTATGTCCCTTTTCCTATCAGTCATCAGTGTATGGAATACTCGGTACCGGGCCCGTTAACTTCAATGGGAAATGTCACCTTGGCAGTGACCCGGTCCGTAGCCCCTGGCAGCCATGCAAATTGGTGTGCAATTAAATGAGAATAAAGTTTATATGTGATTCGTGACGCCACCTGTGGTATTCTGGTCAGAGGCGACCAGCGCTGCAATGCCGTTCCCCTGGGACCGTTGGTATGACACAGCTGAGGTGAAAATCTCTCCACAGGTAGAGCCAGGCTCAGACTGGCCCATAGGGGAACAGGGGAATCCCCCGGTGGGCCCCTGTGCAGGCATGGGCCCCAACCCCACTGTCTGGGCAGTACTTGGCATAATTCACATGATTTATTCTGTACAGAATAAAGCAGCATCTCATCATTCAGTAACCAAACTACCCAGGTTATTATTATATAGAAATATAGGATGTAAATTTGTGAACCAGGGTCGTGTAACATTTGTATGCAGGTGAAAAATGGGCCCCCAAAGTCAATGTTACTGGTGGGCCATTGACACCCCAGTCCGACACTAGGTAGAGCAGTAGTCCCAGGGCCGTTGAGAGTAGTTTTAGAGGTTGTGATGTAATGTGAAGTGAAAATGGAAGCAGTGCCGGGTTGATGACGCAGGAAGGAAACAAATGACGCAGTTGAATGTACTTCCAAGACTTTACTCACAGTTCTGTTCTGCAGTACAGATGCCCTCCTCAGTGCTGTGTTCTTTAGGTGAGGGGTCCCATCAACTCCCAGGCAAATGAGTACACCCTTCCAACACTCCCTTTCAGTATGTACCTTCCCAGGCCATCTCCACAATGCTGCTTGCTACTTTCCTTCCTTTCAGCATCTCACAGTCAGTGTCCCAAGCCAGCTGCCACGGATCCTGTCAGATAACGTGACTCAGGCGTTTCTTTGATCCTATGTGGCTGCCTTTCTGGCGAAGATAACTGTGGTAATTCGCTGTTGCCCATAAAGTAGCCACAGCTGTCAGCTTGCCAGTTAAGTCACGATGTACACTCCACTAGGCTAGGGGCTGACACCCTTCTGCGACCTGGATTCTTCCCCACCTGACAACTGTCAGCGTAGGATGAGCCCCACAGGGAGCACTCTCCACCCGTGCCTCTAGAAGAACCACTTGTTCCTTCAGGTAGCTTTCCTTCAAAGCCAATCTGTCCAGCAACTCCTCATGACCGGAGCTGCTCCAAACAGGTCCTTTCACTTCCCCTCCTGCTGAGGGAACTCACCAACTGACTACAAATCTCCTGCTTTTTTCCTAAGCTCCGCCCACCTCCCAACACTCTTTATGAACCAAGCAGGGGCCATAGAGGGTGTTCTGCTGTTCAAAGTGTGTGTGGGATGCAGAGGTGGAGTGTGGTCAGGTGTCCCCATCTTACCTGGCCGTGAGATACCACACCTCTGGGTGAGGTGCAGTACCTCTGTGGCGACTGAACCCTCAGGGGCGCCACAGGTCCATTTGTCCCTTCTCCCATCAATCATCAGTGTCCGGTCCGTGTGTCCTATGAGTCATCATTGTATGATCCATGTGTCCCTTTTCCCATCAGTCATTAGTGAACGATCCATGTCTCCCTTTTCCCATCAGTCATCAGTGTATGGTCCGTGTGTCCCTTTTCCCACCAGTCGTCAGCGTACGGTCCGTGTGTCCCTTTTCCCATCAGTCATCAGCGTACAGTCCGTGTGTCCCTTTTCCCATCAGCAATCAGTGTACAGTCGGTGTGTCCCTTTTCCCATCAGCCATCAGTGTACGGTCCATGTGTCCCTTTCCCCATCAGTCATCAGTGTATGGTCCGTGTGTCCCTTTTCCCATCAGCCATCAGTGTACGGTCCGTGTGTCCCTTTTCCCATCAGTCGTCAGTGTACGGTCCGTGTGTCCCTTTTCCCATCAGTCATCAGTGTACGTTCCGTGTGTCCCTTTTCCCATCAGTCATCAGTGTATGGTCCGTGTGTCCCTTTTCCCATCAGCCATCAGTGTACGGTCCATGTGTCCCTTTTCCTATCAGCCGTCAGTGTACGGTCCGTGTGTCCCTTTTCCCATCAGTCATCAGTGAACAATCCAGGTCTCCCTTTTCCCATCAGTCATCAGTGAACGATCCATGTCTCCCTTTTCCCATCAGTCGTCAGTGTATGGTCCATGTGTCCCTTTTCCCATCAGTCGTCATCGTACGGTCTGTGTGTCCCTTTTCCCATCATTCGTCAGTGTACGGTCCGTGTGTCCCTTTTCCCATCAGTCGTCAGTGTACGGTCCCTGTGACCCTTTTCCCATCATTCATGAAACAGAGGACACGATGCCTCTTGTGGCTGTGATGATGGCCTCAGTGCAGTCACCATATAGAGCAAGCAGCAACACAGCACTGACAGGTTCCATAGTGTAGTGGTTATCACGTCTGCTTTACACGCAGAAGGTCCTGGGTTCGAGCCCCAGTGGAACCATTTTTATTTTTGTTTTTTTTACTTTTACAACTGTAGATATTAATCAACTTATTGACTATTTTTACTATTCCTTTGTGGTCATCGTCGTCTTATTTACACGCTTTCTATATATAATCTTATCGTTCGGTATATATGAGACTGCTGCTCCAGGAGGATGCTAGCTACAGACAGGCGGAGGCGACAGTGGGAAAAGGATGTGCGTGTTTGTGTGTGTGAGAGAGAGGAGGGAACATGTATGTGTGTGAGAGAGAGAGGAAGGAGCGTGTGTGTGTGAGAGGGAGGAGGGAGTGTGTGAGAGAGGAGAACAGAGCGTGTGAGAGAGAGAGGAGGGAGCATGCGTATGTGTATGAGAGACAGAGGGGAAGGAGCATGTGAGAGGGAAGGAGAGTGTGTGAGAGAGAGGAAGGAGCGTGTGTGGATGTGTGTGAGAGGGAGGAGGGAGCGTGCGTGTGAGAGGGGAGGGAGCATGTGTGAGAGAGAGGATGGAGCATGTGTGTGTAAGAGAGAGGACGGAGTGTGCATGTGAGAGAGAGGACGGTGCCTGTATGTGTGAGAAAGAGGACAGAGCGTGTGTGTGAGGGAGAGGAAAGAGCGTTTGTGTGTGAGAGAGGACAGAGCATGTGTGTGTGAGAGACAGAGGACGGAGCGTGTGTGAGAGAGAGGGAGAGGACAAAGCGTGTGTGTGTAAGGCTGCTTTTACACTTACCGTGTTTTTGCGGGCCAATTTTGCCCTGCTACCAAGTCCTATGCACCCCAATAACCCCAATCCCCCCTTGGAAGAAACATGTAGGAGGGCCTCTTAACAAAAAATGTCCCATTAAAAAGGAGCGTGTCTCCCAGACTTGTAATTCCCATACACTAAGTGTGTTGGCTGACAAACATGTTCCCCTGTGTGGTACAACTCAACCTTTTCCATAATAAGTATTTTACGCCCAGCAAAACCACCCACCCTTGTTCATGTGACAACTCCAGGAGTGGACCCTCTGGGCCATGATACCAACCCACCCCGGGCGAGCTGACCTAGTGAGGACCACCCCCTATACAGGGAGCGTCAGGGGCAGGCCAGGGGAATAAAGTACCACGACTGATGGAACCAGGTGGCTGGCTCAAAGGAGGCACGAAAGGCCGTGTTTAGCAGGGTGAAGACAGGGGCATGCAGGGTACAGGAATATGTAAAGCGTGTATTCGGTGCACGCTGGGTACAGAAGTGCGTATAGCGTGTACACGGAGGCACACAGGGTACAGAATGGTGCAGGACGTGTACTGGGAAGCAAGCCTGGGTACAAGAAAGAGCAGAGCGTGTATGGCTAAGTGTATGGGCTGGCAAACATTTCCCCCTGGGGGTACATATCAACATAGTGTGTAAAAAATTTTTTAGGGGCATCATAAACATCTTGCAAAACTGTAACGTGGTTTCCTACACAGTTGCTGCTGGGAAGGTGCAGGTTTTTATTAAAAATATGGCTGACGAATCATTGGATGAAGTGATCAGGAAAAGGGGCATGTTGATAACAGGAATGGGAACGTACATGATTAATTACAGCAGTGAATATGGAAGGTATGAGATCCAGGATACAGCCTACAATAATTCGTCGTTTTGCCACCATCAATTACCAGAATGGGTTTCATGCCCGTCAGAAGATCGGTGTAACAGATGCGCGTGTGAGACTCAGCCTAAGAAATGCCCGTCCAAAATATGTTGCCAAAGACGCATGTGTCTGTATAAAGGGCAAAGTGCAACATGTTTGTGAGATGCTGAATTAGAGAAAGCAGATCAGTGTTGGAGTAAAACCAAACAAACTGATGGATGCTGGTGAAAAACTAAGTTTAAAGAGGAGTGCACCGTCCGTAACTATAAACACACCCGTGGCACAAGCTTCTTCATCTTCACCCATACATATTATCAATAATATCCAAATGTCCCAGTCGAAAATTATTTGTCCTAGTGTAACGAACACTGTTAAATGAATGCCACTAACCACGACCCTGAAAACACCAGATTTCCTCTTTACAAGATATGGACGATGATGGTACTGATGCCGACTTTGAAATTTACCATATCCACACCAAGAAGTTGAAGATCACAGCTGCAAAAAATGTGCAAAAAAGGCCGTGAATTTCTGGAAAATCATTTATTCTCTTGGGCAAAGTTTTCCCCTTACTAAAGTGGTACCGAATGATGCATACACAGCTCCCATATCTACTCAGCGTGAGATAATTGAAAGATGATGTATTGTGATTTATCCATGTCCACTTTTTGAAAGCGAGCAGAAAAGAAGGATGATTATGCGGGAAGACGTGTGAATTTGGTCTGTAAGGAGGTGATGTCAGGTACGGATAGGTAGATCTGTGTGTCATAGGCGTAGTGATGATAATGCAAACCGTGCCATTACATCAGCTGTCACAGGCCGAAGGTGCAGATGGAGAAGAGTAGGGGTCCTAGAACTGAGCCTAGGGGAACACTGAAAGACAGGTGTCGAGGTGAGGAGGTGGTGTGGGAGAGGGAGACAATGAATGTCCCCCTACCAGTCTTGTTGTTTTTTAAAGACTCGGCCGATAACCCCAAAAAGGCCATTTGCACCACCGGTCATGCACGCATCAGCAGGGGTTGCAAAACTACCAGCCTTACCACCCCAGCATGATCAGGCACATGGCAGCAAAACATCAGACTTTGTTGGTGGAACACCAGGCTCCATGAACCGTGTCTGCGGGTGATACCACTGATTCTTCCGCTGTTGTGCGTGCAAGCCAATTCCCTGTCCATGATGCATGCAAAGATGCTTCCTGCCCTGCATCTGTAGTTGCACACAAACTCAACTAGCACTTTTAACAAACATGTCCGCGTCCTTGTCCCAACGCAGCATTCAGTTTTCCATACCAAGCGGAAATACACAGCCAACGCCACAGTGCTAAATTCACACCTTTCCCGTCTGCTTGCACGCAAAATGTTTCATTTTCGGCTCATGGTAGACGGAAGCTTTCTGCAACCTGATGGCGGTGTCCGCAAGGTACTCGGTCCCCACCCGCCACAGTTTCTCCATGTCTCCCATCACAACATTACACAAGCAAGCACTTGTCCCACATTACCCGGGCCCTCAACAATGCTGTTACAGGGAAAGTGCACCTAACCATGGACACGTGGACAAATCCTTTAGGGCAGGGACGATATATCTTGCTGACGGAACAGTGGGGTAGCGTAGAAGATGTCATGACCCAGTTGGACATTGGGAGACCATGTCACAGATGTATGGAGGTGACAGGTTGTGGAAGGCTTTGTATGTCATAGTTAGGGATTTGAACTGTAGCCTATGGGCAATAGGAAGGCAGTGAAGGGCCTGGCAGAGAGGAGAGGATGGGGAATAACGGAGGGACAGTTGGATTACTCTGGCAGCAGAGTTTAGGATAGATTTGAGTGGTGCAATAGTGCTAGAGGGAAGGCCAGGAATTAAAGGTTGCAATAGTCTAGGCGGGAGATGATGAGGGCATGCACAAACATTTTTGAGTTGTAGTGGGCAGGAGGAGACAAGGGCTTGGATATGTAGCTTGAAAGAGAGTGCAGAGTTAAGGATCACTCCGAGGCCACGAACATGCAGGACTATTTGTCCTGGTGTGCAGTACCGGCTTTACACAGGCACGTGTCCCACAACATTACCCATGCCCTAAGCAATGCTGTTACTTGTAAAGTCCACCTAACCACAAACACATGGACAAGTGCATGTGGTCTGCTAGGAAAAGTGCAACGCTCTGTGTACCCATTTTAGAAAGTTAGCTACAGCTTCATCCGCCCTTGCCGTGATTCAGTATCGCTTTCAGCTTCTGGCTCACTGACTGGTGTGTGATATCCCCAGGCATTGGAACTCTACACTGAAGATGTTGGAAAGGATTTCTGAGCAGAAGAGGACAGTTGGTGACTAATCTACCAGCATCAACAAGGTTGTCGGTATTCAGTTCTGTCTTCATACATAACATCTGATCCTCAAAAACTTTGAGGACTCCACCAAGAGGGTGAGCGTCAATGATATTATAATTAACGTCTCCATCCTGCTTATCTGTGTTCTAATTTGAATATTGAAAGTTATTATAGAGCGAAAACATATTTACAGTTTAAAAGTTTCAAACACAACAGTCCTAAATAACAACGATAACAATAATCCAATAATTAAATCCAAATAAAACTACTCTGCTCGAGACAGTTAACAATCTACAGTAAGTAGCAATGATAAAAATTTTTTAACCCAAACAAAACAACCCTGGTAGTGACAACTTACAATCTAAAATGAGGTGGGGGAGCTTAAAAATACAGGGGTGTATTTACAAGAAGTTTTTACAATGATGTTTGTACTATGATCTTACTGAGGTTCATTGTAAGTGTTGTAGGCCTGAGGACAAGGAGGAGGAGGACAGCATGGTGAGTCGTCGTTAGCAGTCTGGAACGCATTGGGATGACTCTGTGTTGCGCTGCGTTTCCCGTGACCCTCGCATTATCAAAATTTTCTGTGACACTCATCACTGGTTGGTGACACTTCTAGACCCACGCTACAAGGAGAACTTTCAATCTCTTCTTCCAGAGGTAGATAGGCGTACAAAAATGTTGCTGTACCAGAGGGTCCTTGTAGCGGAATTGCTGAAAAAATTCCCATGTGAGAATGTTGGCAGCAGACGTCAGAGGTTGTTGTTCAACCATGGAGTCCAAGCAAGAGAGACAGAAAGACAATCCAGCTCAGGCAGGGGAACAATGGCAAAGTTCTGGGACAGTTTTCTCAGACCCTCCTATCGTGTCGGCACAGAGGCAAGGGGTGCTGGCACAAGAAGTGCAATGTTTGTGAAGATGCGGAGGGAGTACCTTGCAGATCGTACAAACGTTCTCCAGGATTCCTCTGTGCCTTATAATTATTGGGTATCCAAGCTGGACACATGGCATGAACTGGCTCTTTATGCCTTGGGGGTCCTGGCCTGCCCTGCTGCTAGCGTTCTGTCAGAGAGGGTTTTTACTGCCGCTGGTGGAATTATAACAGATAAGCGCATCTGCCTGTCAGCTGACAATGCTGACAGGCTGACTCTTATAAAAATGAACAAAGGCTGGATTGGGCAAGACTTCTGTACACCACCAAATGAAAACAGCGAAACATAGCCTCAAATACATTGTCTTTTTTGTGGAGGAGTATTCTCATGCACCTCTTCACAACCACACATGGGTATCCACTTCCTGATTTGGTCTGTTTGGTGTTATCTTCCTCCTTATCCACATCATCCACAACCAGTAGAACACCAGGGTGAACGTATTCCGTGATGCAAAAGTCACTCAATTTTTGGCTAGCGTGTCTATGATGCCCATAGTATATTTTAAAAAAATGTACCCCCCATGGGGAAATGTTTGTCATTCTAGGTACTGCATGTATATAATGAGAGTGACAGACTGCCCAAAAAAGGTCATTTAGGCCTAAAATGCCTCAATTTTTGGCACATGGATGTATGAGGCGTGTCAAAAATAGACCCCACTGTAAAATGTAGCCTGTTTTTTTATAAAAATGCAACATAGTGCTGTATATAACTTGAGTACCAGACAGGCAAACAATGGAGTACCGGCCTAAAATCCACAAATTTTTATCACATGGACGTATGAGGCTTGTCACAGATATACCACACTGTAAAATATGGTGTTGTTTTTTTATGATGGATGCAAAAGATTGCTGAATATAACGAGAGTGACAGACTGCCCAAAAAAGGGAATTTTGGCCTAAATGCCTTCATTTTTGTGATATGGATGTATGAGGCGTGTCAGAGATAGATCCCACTGTAAAATGTGCCCTTTTTTTAATTTTTGGGCTAACTACTGCTGTATTTATTAACCAAAACTGACAGCCAGGCAAAAAAGAGAAAAAAAGCCATAAACTGGCCAAAATTTCAGCACGCACAGATATGAGCTGAAACTGAGAAACCACACCAAAAAATGTGTAGCCTGTATGTTTGTTTTTTTTTGCCTAAATACTGCTTTATTTAACCAAAACTGACAGCCCGGCAAAAACGAGAAAAAAAGCTGTAAACTGGCCAAAATTTCAGCACTTTCTGCCTAACACTGGAACCTATATACTTCGGAATTAGTCCTTAGAAAGACTGTTGGTTTAGCTGGATGTGAGTATTTAGTATGGTAGACCCCACACTAACTAAGAAATGCCAAATTCTGACCCTATCAAAGCAGCTGCTCTCCCTACACTCTCTCAATCCGGAGCTGAATGCACTGAGCAGGGCGACCCCTTATAATCCTGATGATGTTGTGCGGCCAGCCAATCACTGCATGACCACAACAAAGATGGCTGCAGTGTTTCATGGCCTGGTAGACAATCCCAGCACCGTGATTGGGTCTCTAAAGTCCACCAAAAATGCTGGGTGGAGAACCGAGTTCCCGCCGAGTAATCCCGTAAATACTCAAGCAGGGCCGGCTCCAGGTTTTTGAGGGCCCCGGGCGAAAGAGTCTCAGTGGGCCCCCCCTTTAACACATACCACGATTCATGCCGTGTGGCATCCATGGTGCTGGCCAAAAAACGGACTTGTCTCCGTGTGGATCACACGGACACGCATGTGATCCACACAGACACATGCTCTGTGGCAAAACACGTTCATGTGAAGGAGGCTATTGATTAGTAGTGTACGTATGAAGGAAAGATGAGAACGAAAGGAAGAACAGAGAGCGAGAAAGAAAGAACAGAGAGAAAGAAAGAACAGAGAGAAAGAAAGAGGGGAAAGAAAGAACAGAGAAAGAGAGTAAGACCACAGAGAAAGAAAGGAAGAACAGAGAGAGAGAGAGAAAAAAAGAACAGAGAGAGAAATAAAGAAAGATTAGAGAGAGAAAGAAAGAGTGGACAGAAAAAAGAGCAGAGAGAAAAAAGAAAGAGGGGAAAGAATAGAGAGGTAGAGAGAGAAAGAGAAAGAAAGAACAGGGAGAGAAAGAAAGAGAAATAAAGAAAGAGGGGAAAGAAAGAAAGAGAAAGAAAGAACAGAGAGAGAAAGAAAGAAAAAAGAGACAATGAGAGGAAAGAAAGAACAGAGAGAGAGAAAAAGAACAGAGAGAAAGAAAGAAAGAAAGAGGGGAAAGAAAGAGAAAGAAAAAAAGATCAGACGGAAAGAAAGAACAGAGAGAAAGAGAAAGAAAGGGGAAAGGAAGAAAGAACAGAGAGAGGAAGAAAGAGGGGAAAGAAAGACCAGAGAGAAAGAAAGAAAAAGAACAGAGAGAAAGAAAGCGTGGACAGAAAAAAAGAACAGAGAGAAAAAGAAAGAAAGAGGGAAAAAAGAACAGAGAGGGAGAGAGAAAGAAAGAGGGGAAAGAAAGATGGCAAAGAAAGAACAGAGAGAGAAAAAGAATGAACAGAGAGAGAGGAAAGAAAGAACGGAGAAAGAGAGAAAGAGAGAAAGAAAGACAGAAAGAGGGGAAGAAAGAGAACAGAGAGAGAAAGAAAGAACAGAGACAGAAAGAAAGAAAGAAAGAAAGAAAGAACAGAGAGAAATAAAGAGGGGAAAGAAAGAGAACAGAGAGAGAGAAAGAAAAAAAAGATTAGAGAGAAAGAACAGAGAGAGAAAGAAACAGAGAGAAAAAAGATTTTATAGAGATACCATAGCAGCCCGGCTCCCATTGTAGTGCCCACCTGAGCGTAACGATGCAGGACATATCATGATCCGCTCACATGGCCAACATCCCCGAGTCCAAGGCGATCCCGCTGTTCACGCTGTCGAAGGACACGATGATGGATCTGAAGCATTCCCTGAAGTGCCTCCATTGTTCCGTCACAATCTCCTCCCAAAATTACCTCATTTCCGGTCAGTTTCCAGCACGACACTTCCGGTAGAAAGTCACGTGCGAGTTTTAAAGTGCTCCTCGGGGCTCCGTCGTGTAGTCCTGTGTCCGTGGGAAAGTAAACTCCCGGCTGGGGCAGTCTCTCTCTCAAAATCGGGACTGTCCAGCTGGACCTGGGATAGTTGAGAGGTATGAATGCTCCCCACCATACACCTTGTATACGCACGGCTCCGCTCAACACACTTCTGGCTCTGCTCCCCACATCTTTTTCATACGCGTGTCCGATCCCCACACACACGGCTCCGGTCCGTACACCTCGTACACGCGCTGCTCCGCTCCCCACACCTCGTACACACGCGGCTCCACTCCATACACCTCATACACTCATGGCTTCGCTCCGTACACCTCGTACATACGCGGCTCCGCTCCGTACACACACGGCTTCGCTCCGTACACACGCTGCTCCACTCTCCACATCTCGTACACACGCAGCTCTGCTCCGTATACACGGCTCCACTCCATACACCTCGTACACACGCTGCTCCGCTCCCCACATCTCGTACACGCGCGGCTCCGCTCCGTATACACGGCTCCACTCCGTACACCTCGTACACACGCTGCTCCGCTCCCCACATCTCGTACACACGCGGCTCCGCTCCGTATACACGGCTCCACTCTGTACACCTCGTACACACGCTGCTCCGCTCCCCACATCTCGTACACATGCGGCTCCGCTCCCCACATCTCGTACACACGCGACTTCACTCTGTACACCTCGGACACACGCGGCTCCGCTCCGTACACATGCCGCTCTGCTCCCCACACCTCCGCTCCCCAGACCTCGTATACACACACAGCTCTGCTACATCCCCCTGTAAACCCCTCCTGACCCCACACATAATAAACTTCACCTCATCCAGCAGCATGACAACCAGCACAGCGAGTCCTGCATACACTCACTGAGGGCCCTGATCATGTGACCCAACTCCTCCCCTCCTGTGACCTCATCGCAGGTCCTGTGCGTGCAAAGAAGCCCAGCAAGAGCGTTGTCATTGCTGGGATTTATCAGGGCTGCAGTGGCGGGTGGGGTCTCTGGCAGGGTGAGGACGGGGTCGGTACATGGGGGGCGTGGCGGCGGCCGCGGGTATCGATTCCCAGACAGCGTGAGTGGGCCCCCTCGTCTCGCCAGGGCCCCGGCATTTGCCCAGGTATGCCGGGTGCTGACGCCGACCCTGTACTCGAGTACACTGAGCACAGTGATACTCAGGTGAGTACCGAGTAGTGGCGAGCACGTTCTCTCATCACTAATCCCCGGTCATAGCATGATGGACATTAAATTACTTGTATTAAAAGGTAACTTCAAGTCTCAGAGAGACAGGAGGATCTGGGAGTATAAATTTATGACAACCTTTGACACACAATGTGTCGCATGGATTTGTCTTTTTACATCAATTAAGGAATTTACTCTTCAGACCTTCTGGGGTCATCACACAACACAGAACCAGACCCCAATCAGAGGGCAATAAAACTTTCACACTCCTTATCTATGAACTGTTCCAATATTTATGTTTCTCCCTCTCCCATAATGACAAGTCTGCTTCACGTCATTTGTCTTATTTATTGTGTTATTTCTGTGCTGTCTTGTGCATAAATTTGTGATTCTTCAGATTTTGTATTAGTCTAGCCTGATGAAGAGACCTGAGCAGTCTCGAAAGCTTGCAATGTGTTACCATCTTTTCAGTTAGGCTGGAGTCACACAAAACCCTAAGGCTGTGTGCACACAATGCAGATTTGCAGCGGATCCGCAGCGGATTTTACCGCGCAGAAACGTTGCATATCTGCATTGTGATGTACAGTAGCCTTAAAATCAATGAAAAAAAAAACCGCTGTGCAGACGCTGCGGATTTTTCCGCGCGGTTTTCCTGCGGTACAAAATCCGCAGCATGTTACTTCTTTTGTGCGGTTTTCCATCTCCCCTGTCACCAAATCCACAGGGGGAAAACCGCAGTGGAAAACTGCATGAAAACCGCATGAAAAATGGAAGAAATCCGCAGGGCTAAAAAGTACGTCTGCACTCACCCTTAAAAAATTGATCCTATTTTTACGGTACGAAACCGCACAAAGATTTCTTGTCCAGGGATCCGTCTGTCATCCCATTTTCCGGCGATGAACCGATTTTATTCGCATCTAAGCATCAAATTACATCCAATGTCAATGCCTGATGCCCTTTCCTGTTGACCTGGAGAAGTCTTGCGATTTAATCGCAAGTCACACGTGTGGTGCGTTTTCAATGCGATTTTTAATCGCATCCATAGACTTGCATTGGCGAATCTGATCCGAAAATTGGTGACAATTGCAGCATGCTGCGATTGTCTCTGTCCGAGGATCGGATCCGATAAAAAAACACATGATGTCAGCTGCCCCATAGAATAACATTGGGACAAATGCAATGCGATTTTTTTATCGCATTGCATTCGTCCGATTTAATCGCTAGTGTGACTCCGGCCTTAGCCATTAAAAGGTATCAACCACTGAGGACTCTCAATTATAAATAATTTTCTATCTACTGGCTAACACAGTACAAAGATACATATCTTGGCGGTCCATAGTGAGTCAGAAAGGAACAATGGCAGTATCAAGCCGACCATGCGGCCTGACCATGCGTGCGTGAGGCTATGGCGTCTTCCGGGTGGCAACACATGCGATTGTCCATGATTTACATGGTGTTGCCATGGTACCCTGCTACGTTTACTCCTGTGACCAATTGGATTCCTCTATCACACCGGTAAATTATTCTCTGTAATTTAATCTTTGGCATATATGTGCTATGTTTTGGATCCAAGGGCACCACTCTCTTTATGCACTGCCCATCATGGCGGTCTTTTGGCGCCTTCCGTGTGTTTTCAGGTAGATATGCCTATGAATGTTTCCTTCCAGTTAACCGGCTCATTTCCATTGAGGTCTTTGGCCTTTTCTCTTATCAGTATTCAATAGATCTTTTGATGTATATTTTTTTTATTTTCTTATCACCTCCATACCATGCAATCTCAAACATAATCTACAGTTAGGTCCATATTTATTTGGACAGAGACAACATTTTTCTAATTTTGGTTCTAGATATTACCACAATGAATTTTAAACAAAACAATTCAGATGCAGGTGAAGTTCAGACTTTCATTTTTCATTTGAGGGTATCCACATTAAAATTGGATGAAGCGTTTAGGAGTTTCAGCTCCTTGACATGTGCCACCCTGTTTTTAAAGTAATTGGACGATTGACTCCAAGGCTATTTCATGGACAGGTGTGGGCAATCCCTTCGTTATGTCATTCTCAATTAAGCAGATAAAAGGCCTGGAGTTGATTTGAGGTGTGGTGCTTGCATTTGGAAGGTTTTGATGTGAAGGAAACATGCAGTCAAAGGAGCTCTCCATCCAGGTGAAACAAGCCATCCTTAAGCTGCAAAAACAGAAAAAACCCATCCGAGAAATTGCTACAACATTAGGAGTGGCAAAATCTACAGTTTGGTACATCCTGAGAAAGAAATAAAGCATTGGTGAACTCATCAATGCAAAAAGACCTGGGTGCCCACGGAAGACAACAGTGGTGGATGATCGCAGAATAATCTCTATGGTGAAGAGAAACCCCTCCACAACAGCCAACCAAGTGAACAACACTCTCCAGGAGGTAGGCGAATCGATATCCAAATCTAAGTTTTGGTGTTATCATTCATATTCTCTGAAAAAAGGCCAAAAAAGCAAAAATATGCTGGGGTATGCAAACTTTTGAGTACATTTGTACATCCACTGATAACCATATCACGTACACTTCAGTTTGCCGTGAGTGAGCGCGTTTGTTAGTGGGTGCGGCCCCTTTACTTGTTCGGCCTCCTACACATTGACCTGCTGGAACGCACAGCGGCTATTTCCCTTGCGAGCCAACCACTGGAGGTGGCGAGTTCCTTACCCGGGGCGGGCCAAGAGCAGAGGGTGCCACATCATGCTCCTGGCAATATTCTCCATCCACGTGACATCAGTTCCAATCCTTTCATTGGCACTTCACTTCTTTAAAAGGTCCAATGTCTATCCTCCCTGACATGTTCCCTGAGGAAGTGTTGATGAAACGCGCCTCGGGGCAGAGGGACATGGGACAGACCAGCTGTTACATCTATTCATGCAGTCATGACTGTTGGTTGACCCAGGACCAGGGGCCCCTTCCCTGTCCCTTATACTATGGGGTGCCCTAGCTTGCCCTATTCCCTAGGATAATTATGAAGGTGCCAGGTGTCATGAACTCATTTTCTGCTCCACCAGTTGAGAGTTCCCCTTCCGTTCTCCCTCTGGTGGTGACAGGAGGTAGTGCGGTTGGTTTAAGTGGTAGTGATCTGCCAACTGATGAGGAAGATAACGATTGGATCTCTGGAGTATCAGACTGGATATAGGACAGCCGACGCCCTATCCGGGTGCTGGTGATTCAGTCTGCTTCTGGTGCTGGTGATTCAGTCTGCTTCTCAGCTCCTGGACTTCAGCTCTCTTCCAGTCTTCTCAAGTTAAGTTTGTTTTTTGCTATTGTTCACACTTGCGCTTGTTGGTCAATTCAGTTTTTAGTGTAATCAGCGTGCCCCTGCTGGGGCTATGCTGAAATTCCACTCCTATTAATCAGTATTTGCCAATCTGCTTTTTGTCCCTTATTAGATTGGCCTCTTTTTTGCTCTGTCTCAGAATATTTCAGAGTGCTGATATAGGTTTAGAAGTCTAGTGACTTCAGGGTTAATTTTGCTATCAGAAGTGTTGGACAATATTTTTGTAGGTTTTTTTGGCAGATTGCAGACAGTGTCTTTCCTTTTCTGTCCTTTTTAGTTAGCCGGGCCCCATCTTTTGCTCAGCCTATTTTCCTGCCTTTGTTTGTATTTTCATCTTGTTTCACCGTCAGTACATGTGGGGGGCTGTCTTTCCTTTGGGGTCTGCTCTTGGGCAGTTAGTTTTCCTCTTTTCCTGCTTTAGGCTTATGTAGTTCTCTGGTTGTGACGAGGCGTCTAGGACCAACGTAGGAACGCTCCACGACTGCTGCTAGTTGTGCGGTTAAGATCAGGGATCTGCAATCTGCATAGTTACCAACTTCTCTGGTTTTCTGAGACTTAGCTTGTTGTCTTTTTTTCCTCCTCGGTTTCCCATTCATAACAGCCAGGGCCACCATCCTTGCCTTATCTCCTGAGTCAGCCCTCAGTCTGTTCTCTCTCCCTTCCACCCAGGAAAGAGGGGTGCTACTATGCAGCACAGTACCCCAACCCAACAAACAAGGCAACACAAACAAGGGTGAACAGAAAACTCCAGGCATTCAAAAAATTCACTCACATATAACAGAGGAATGCATGGGGGTGTGGAGGATGGGGAAAAACCAAAGCAAAGAAGGGAAGGGAATTATCACACTCTCAAACTCACGCGACAGTCACAGTCACTCTTCCAAACTCCTTATATGAACACATCTCCTCCTAAGCCATTCAGTATAAGCTAGCTCTGACAAGGCTTTGAATCAGGACACAGACTATATAGGGGATAGAAGTAGCTAACCGAGCTCAGCTGAGAACTCAGAGCTCCAAACATGACCGAATAACCCCTGTTCTGTCAAAAGAAATAAACACCATTTAAAAAGGAGATGTGCTTCTTCTCAGCGACGCTGTGGTCTTCTGAATCCTCTCTGTTTCAGTAACCCCGTGACACATGTAAGTCACATTTGCAATATTCCCATATGCTCACGTGCATTCAATGATCTGGACTATTTGGGTTAATGGCATCTTTTGTGCAATTAGCAACACGATGATGAGGTAGTATTAGAGCTACATGTTAGATCTCAGTTCAGGGGTCGTGCAGTAATAAGCTGCTGCTCATATATTAGTATACTAGCTGAAGAGCCCGGCATTGCCTGGGCATAGTAACCAATTGTGGATAGTTATAACAAATTATAATGATTATATTGCACATAAAAACATTTCACATCATATATTCAACACTACAGATTTGCAACACAAATTAACTAAACGATTATCCAAGTATCCTCTCCTGTGTGATACTTTCTGCTGAGCTGTGTATCTAATTGGGTCGCCCTCGCTTCACCCAGGGCCGCTGTCAAATGTTCCTAGACTTCCACTTGCACGGCAGACAGCTGTAGCCTCTCTCTCTGGGACTCCTCTCACTCTCTGAATCCCCGGCTCTCTATCCGTTTTGCTGTTGTGCCTCAAATCTTCGATGGGAGCAGGGCATCTACAGCCTCCTACTCCTCGGGTATCTGTGGCAGGGCCGTTAGTACCCGTACAACCGTGGAGACCAGGCTCCATTTCTGTGCGCTCTCAAGCTGAGGGAACTCGCCTGCTGCAGCTCAACCTCCAGCTTCGCATTCCCCGTCTGCATACTTCACCCTCCGCAGACTAACTGAACTCTTTTCCTCCTCGCCCTCAGGGATCACTCCTCCCCTCAATCCTGGGTAAGAGCTCCCCCTGCTGGTCAGGAGGGGAACTGTGTTGTATGCATGGATTGACTGTGAGAGAGTCCCATCATTGCCTCCAAGCCTGGCATTACCCTCCCCTGGAGGAAGGCAAAGCCAGTGGGGCGACTGTACTCCAGTGGGCGCCACATAATCCTATCATGTGTTACTGACGGCTGAGCCGTGTATCTAATCCTATCCTGTGTGATACTGACTGCTGAGCCTTGTATCTATTCCTATCCTGTGTGATACTGACTGCTGAGCTGTGTATCTAATCCTATCCTGTGTGATACTGACTGCTGAGCCGTGTATCTAATCCTATTCTGTGTGATACCTACTGCTGAGCCGTGTATCTAATCCTATCCTGTGTGATACCTACTGCTGAGCTGTGTATCTAATCCTATCCTGTGTGATACTGCCTGCTGAGCCGTGAATCTAATCCTATCCTGTGTGATACTGACTGCTGAGCGGTGTATCTATTCCTATCCTGTGTGTTACTGACTGCTGAGCTGTGTATCTAATCCTATCCTGTGTGACACCGACTGCTAACCTGTGTATCTTATCCTATCCTGTGTGATACTGACTGCTGAGCCGTGTATCTAATCCTATTCTGTGATACTGCCTGCTGAGCCGTGTATCTAATCCTATCCTGTGTGATACTGTCTGCTGAGCCGTGTATCTAATACTATTCTGTGATACTGTGTGCTGAGCTGTGTATCTAATCCTATCCTGTGTGATACTGACTGCTGAGCCGTGTATCTATTCCTATCCTGTGTGATACTGTCTGCTGAGCCGTGTATCTAATACTATTCTGTGATACTGTGTGCTGAGCAGTGTATCTAATCCTATCCTGTGTGATACTGACTGCTGAGCTGTGTATCTAATCCTATCCTGTGTGATACTGACTGCTGAGCCGTGTATCTAGTCCTATCCTGTGTGTTACTGACTGCTGAGCTGTGTATCTAATCCTATCCTGTGTGATACTGACTGCTGAGCTGTGTATCTAATCCTATCCTGTGTGATACTGACTGCTGAGCTGTGTATCTAATCCTATTCTGTGTGATACTGTCTGCCGAGCCGTGTATCTAATACTATTCTGTGATACTGTGTGCTGAGCTGTGTATCTATTCCTGTCCTGTGTGATACCTACTGCTGAGCTGTGTATCTAATCCTATCCTGTGTGACACTGCCTGCTGAGCCGTGTATCTAATCCTATTCTGTGATACTGCCTGCTGAGCCGTGTATCTATTCCTATCCTGTGTGATACTGTCTGCTGAGCCGTGTATCTAATCCTATTCTGTGATACTGCCTGCTGAGCCGTGTATCTATTCCTATCTTGTGTGATACTGTCTGCTGAGCCGTGTATCTAATACTATTCTGTGATACTGTGTGCTGAGCTGTGTATCTAATCCTATCCTGTGTGATACTGACTGCTGAGCCGTGTATCTATTCCTATCCTGTGTGTTACTGACTGCTGAGCTGTGTATCTAATCCTATCCTGTGTGATACTGACTGCTGAGCTGTGTATCTAATCCTATCCTGTGTGATACTGACTGCTGAGCTGTGTATCTAATCCTATTCTGTGTGATACTGTCTGCCGAGCCGTGTATCTAATACTATTCTGTGATACTGTGTGCTGAGCTGTGTATCTATTCCTGTCCTGTGTGATACCTACTGCTGAGCTGTGTATCTAATCCTATCCTGTGTGACACTGCCTGCTGAGCCATGTATCTAATCCTATCCTGTGTGATACTGACTGCTGAGCGGTGTATCTATTCCTATCCTGTGTGTTACTGACTGCTGAGCTGTGTATCTAATCCTATCCTGTGTGATACCGACTGCTAAGCTGTGTATCTTATCCTATCCTGTGTGATACTGACTGCTGAGCCGTGTATCTAATCCTATTCTGTGTGATACTGTCTGCCGAGCCGTGTATCTAATACTATTCTGTGATACTGTGTGCTGAGCTGTGTATCTAATCCTATCCTGTGTGATACTGACTGCTGAGCTGTGTATCTAATCCTATCCTGTGTGATACTGCCTGCTGACTCGTGTATCTAATCCTATCCTGTGGGATACTGTCTGCTGAGCCGTGTATCTATTCCTATCCTGTGTGATACTGACTGCTGAGCCGTGTATCTATTCCTATCCTGTGTGATACTGACTGCTGAGCTGTGTATCTAATCCTATCCTGTGTGATACTGCCTGCTGAGCCATGTATCTAATCCTATCCTGTGTGAAACTGACTGCTGAGCCGTGTATATATTCCTATCCTGCGTGATACTGACTGCTGAGCCATGTATCTAATCCTTTCCTGTGTGATACTGCCTGCTGAGCCGTGTATCTCATCCTATCCTGTGTGATACTGTCTGCTGAGCCGTGTATCTAATACTATTCTGTGATACTGTGTGCTGAGCTGTGTATCTAATCCTATCCTGTGTGATACTGACTGCTGAGCCGTGTATCTATTCCTATCCTGTGTGTTACTGACTGATGAGCTCTAATCCTATCCTGTGTGATACTGACTGCTGAGCCGTGTATCTAATCCTATTCTGTGTGATACTGTCTGCCGAGCCGTGTATCTAATACTATTCTGTGATACTGTGTGCTGAGCCGTGTACCTAATCCTATCCTGTGTGATACTGACTGCTGAGCCGTGTATCTATTCCTATCCTGTGTGATACTGTCTGCTGAGCCGTGTATCTAATCCTATCCTGTGTGATACTGACTGCTGAGCCGTGTATCTAATCCTATCCTGTGTGATACTGTCTGCTGAGCCGTGTATCTTATCCTATCCTGTGGGATACTGACTGCTGAGCCGTGTATCTATTCCTATCCTGTGTGATACTGTCTGCTGAGCCGTGTATCTAATACTATTCTGTGATACTGTGTGCTGAGCTGTGTATCTAATCCTATCCTGTGTGATACTGACTGCTGAGCTGTGTATCTAATCCTATCCTGTGTGATACTGACTGCTGAGCCGTGTATCTATTCCTATCCTGTGTGTTACTGACTGCTGAGCTGTGTATCTAATCCTATCCTGTGTGATACTGACTGCTGAGCTGTGTATCTAATCCTATCCTGTGTGATACTGACTGCTGATCTGTGTATCTAATCCTATTCTGTGTGATACTGTCTGCCGAGCCGTGTATCTAATACTATTCTGTGATACTGTGTGCTGAGCTGTGTATCTATTCCTGTCTTGTGTGATACCTACTGCTGAGCTGTGTATCTAATCCTATCCTGTGTGATACTGCCTGCTGAGCCGTGTATCTAATCCTATCCTGTGTGATACTGACTGCTGAGCGGTGTATCTATTCCTATCCTGTGTGTTACTGACTGCTGAGCTGTGTATCTAATCCTATCCTGTGTGATACTGCCTGCTGACTCGTGTATCTAATCCTATCCTGTGGGATACTGACTGCTAAGCCGTGTATCTATTCCTATCCTGTGTGATACTGACTGCTGAGCTGTGTATCTAATCCTATCCTGTGTGATACTGCCTGCTGAGCCATGTATCTAATCCTATCCTGTGTGATACTGACTGCTGAGTCGTGTATCTAATCCTATTCTGTGTGATACTGTCTGCCGAGCCGTGTATCTAATACTATTCTGTGATACTGTGTGCTGAGCTGTGTATCTAATCCTATCCTGTGTGATACTGACTGCTGAGCTGTGTATCTAATCCTATCCTGTGTGATACTGCCTGCTGAGCGGTGTATCTATTCCTATCCTGTGTGTTACTGACTGCTGAGCCGTGTATCTAATCCTATCCTGTGTGATACTGACTGCTGAGCTGTGTATCTAATCCTATTCTGTGTGATACTGTCTGCCGAGCCGTGTATCTAATACTATTCTGTGACACTGTGTGCTGAGCTGTGTATCTAATCCTATCCTGTGTGATACTGCCTGCTGACTCGTGTATCTAATCCTATCCTGTGGGATACTGACTGCTGAGCGGTGTATCTAATACTATTCTGTGTGATAATGACTGCTGAGCTGTGTATCTAATACTATTCTGTGTGATACTGACTGCTGAGCGGTGTATCTAACACTATTCTGTGTGATACTGTCTGCTGAGCCGTGTATCTAATCCTATCCTGTGTGATACTGACTGCTGAGCCGTGTATCTAATCCTATCCTGTGTGATACTGTCTGCTGAGCCGTGTATCTAATCCTATCCTGTGTGATACTGACTGCTGAGCCGTGTATCTAATCCTATTCTGTGTGATACTGTCTGCCGAGCCGTGTATCTAATACTATTCTGTGATACTGTGTGCTGAGCTGTGTATCTAATCCTATCCTGTGTGATACTGCCTGCTGACTCGTGTATCTAATCCTATCCTGTGGGATACTGACTGCTGAGCCGTGTATCTATTAATATCCTGTGTGATACTGACTGCTGAGCTGTGTATCTAATCCTATCCTGTGTGATACTGCCTGCTGAGCCATGTATCTAATCCTATCCTGTGTGATACTGACTGCTGAGCCGTGTATATATTCCTATCCTGTGTGATACTGACTGCTGAGCCATGTATCTAATCCTATCCTGTGTGATACTGCCTGCTGAGCCGTGTATCTAATACTATTCTGTGATACTGTGTGCTGAGCTGTGTATCTAATCCTATCCTGTGTGATACTGACTGCTGAGCCGTGTATCTATTCCTATCCTGTGTGTTACTGACTGCTGAGCTATGTATCTAATCCTATCCTGTGTGATACTGACTGCTGAGCTGTGTATCTAATCTTGTTCTGTGTGATACTGTCTGCCGAGCCGTGTATCTAATACTATTCTGTGACACTGTGTGCTGAGCTGTGTATCTAATCCTATCCTGTGATACTGCCTGCTGAGCTGTATATCTAATCCTATCCTGTGTGATACTGTCTGCTGAGCCGTGTATCTCATACTATTCTGTGATACTGTGTGCTGAGTTGTGTATCTAATCCTATCCTGTGTGATACTGACTGCTGAGCCGTGTATCTAATCCTATCCTGTGTGATACTGTCTGCTGAGCCGTGTATCTAATCCTATCCTGTGTGATACTGACTGCTGAGCCGTCTATCTAATCCTATCCTGTGTGATACTGACTGCTGAGCCGTGTATCTAATCCTATTCTGTGTGATACTGTCTGCTGAGCCGTGTATCTAATCCTATCCTGTGTGATACTGTCTGCTGAGCGGTGTATCTAATACTATTCTGTGTGATACTGACTGCTGAGCTGTGTATCTAATACTATTCTGTGTGATACTGACTGCTGAGCCGTGTATCTAATCCTATCCTGTGTGATACTGACTGCTGAGCTGTGTATCTAATCCTATCCTGGGTGATACTGTCTGCTGAGCCGTGTATCTAATCCTATCCTGTGTGATACTGACTGCTGAGCGGTGTATCTAATACTATTCTGTGTGATACTGACTGCTGAGCGGTGTATCTAATACTATTCTGTGTGATACTGACTGCTGAGCCGTGTATGTAATCCTATCCTGTGTGATACTGACTGCTGAGCCATGTATCTAATCCTATCCTGTGTGATACTGTCTGCTGAGCCGTGTATCTAATCCTATCCTGTGTGATACTGACTGCTGAGCAGTGTATCTAATCCTATTCTGTGTGATACTGTCTGCTGAGCCGTGAATCTAATCCTATCCTGTGTGATAATGACTGCTGAGCCGTGTATCTAATCCTATCCTGTGTGATACTGACTGCTGAGCTGTGTATCTAATCCTATTCTGTGTGATACTGTCTGCTGAGCAGTGTATCTAATACTATTCTGTGTGATACTGCCTGCTGAGCTGTGTATCTAATCCTATCCTGTGTGATACTGACTGCTGAGTGGTGTATCTAATCCTATCCTGTGTGATACTGACTGCTGAGCTGTGTATCTAATCCTATTCTGTGTGATACTGTCTGCTGAGTGGTGTATCTAATCCTATCCTGTGTGACAATGACTGCTGAGCCGTGTATATATTCCTATCCTGTGTGATACTGACTGCTGAGCCATGTATCTAATCCTATCCTGTGTGATACTGCCTGCTGAGCCGTGTATCTAATACTATTCTGTGATACTGTGTTCTGAGCTGTGTATCTAATCCTATCCTGTGTGATACTGACTGCTGAGCCGTGTATCTATTCCTATCCTGTGTGTTACTGACTGCTGAGCTGTGTATCTAATCCTATCCTGTGTGATACTGACTGCTGAGTCGTGTATCTAATCCTATCCTGTGTGATAATGACTGCTGAGCTGTGTATCTAATACTATTCTGTGTGATACTGACTGCTGAGCCGTGTATCTAATACTATTCTGTGTGATACTGACTGCTGAGCCGTGTATCTAATCCTATCCTGTGTGATACTGACTGCTGAGCTGTGTATCTAATCATATCCTGTGTAATACTGACTGCTGAGCCGTGTATCTAATCCTATCCTGTGTGATACTGACTGCTGAGCCGTGTATCTAATCCTATCCTGTGTGATACTGACTGCTGAGCCGTGTATCTAATCCTATCCTGTGTGATAATGACTGCTGAGCTGTGTATCTAATACTATCCTGTGTGATACTAACTGCTGAGCGGTGTATCTAATACTATTCTGTGTGATACTGTCTGCTGAGCTGTGTATCTAATCCTATTCTGTGTGATACTGTCTGCTGAGCCGTGTATCTAATCCTATCCTGTGTGATAATGACTGCTGAGCCGTGTATCTAATACTATTGTGTGATACTGACTGCTGAGCCGTGTATCTAATCCTATCCTGTGTGATACTGACTGCTGAGCTGTGTATCTAATCCTATTCTGTGTGATACTGTCTGCTGAGCCGTGTATCTAATCCTATCCTGTTTGATACTGTGGGCTAAGCCGTGTATCTAATCCTATCCTGTGTGATACTGACTCATGAGCCGTGTATCTAATACTATTCTGTGTGTACTGTCTGCTGAGCCGTGTATCTAATCCTATCCTGTGTGATAATAACTGCTGAGCCGTGTATCTAATCCTATCCTGTGTGATACTGTGTGCTGAGCTGTGTATCTAATCCTATCCTGTGTGATACTGACTGCTGAGCCGTGTATCTATTCCTATCCTGTGTGTTACTGACTGCTGAGCTGTGTATCTAATCCTATCCTGTGTGATACTGACTGCTGAGCCGTGTATCTATTCCTATCCTGTGTGTCAATGACTGCTGAGCTGTGTATCTAATCCTATCCTGTGTGATACTGACTGCTGAGCCGTGTATCTAATCCTATTCTGTGTGATACTGTCTGCCGAGCCGTGTATCTAATACTATTCTGTGATACTGTGTGCTGAGCTGTGTATCTATTCCTATCCTGTGTGTTACTGACTGCTGAGCCGTGTATCTAATCCTATCCTGTGTGATACTGACTGCTGAGCTGTGTATCTAATCCTATTCTGTGATACTGTCTGCCGAGCCGTGTATCTAATACTATTCTGTGACACTGTGTGCTGAGCTGTGTATCTAATCCTATTCTGTGTGATACTGTCTGCCGAGCTGTGTATCTAATCCTATCCTGTGTGATACTGACTGCTGAGCCGTGTATCTAATCCTATCCTGTGTGATACTGTCTGCTGAGCCGTGTATCTCATACTATTCTGTGATACTGTGTGCTGAGTTGTGTATCTAATCCTATCCTGTGTGATACTGACTGCTGAGCCGTGTATCTAATCCTATCCTGTGTGATACTGTCTGCTGAGCCGTGTATCTAATCCTATCCTGTGTGATACTGACTGCTGAGCCGTGTATCTAATCCTATCCTGTGTGATACTGACTGCTGAGCTGTGTATCTAATCCTATCCTGTGTGATACTGTCTGCTGAGCCGTGTATCTAATCCTATCCTGTGTGATAATGACTGCTGAGCCGTGTATCTAATCCCATCCTGTGTGATACTGACTGCTGAGCTGTGTATCTAATCCTATCCTGGGTGATATTGCCTGCTGAGCCGTGTATCTAATCCTATCCTGTGTGATAATGACTGCTGAGCCGTGTATCTAATACTATCCTGTGTGATACTGACTGCTGAGCGGTGTATCTAATCCTATCCTGTGTGATACTGACTGCTGAGCTGTGTATCTAATCCTATTCTGTGTGATACTGTCTGCTGAGCCATGTATCTAATCCTATCCTGTGTGATAATGACTGCTGAGCCGTGTATCTAATCCTATCCTGTGTGATACTGACTCCTGAGCCGTGTATCTAATACTATTCTGTGTGATACTGTCTGCTGAGCCGTGTATCTAATCCTATCCTGTGTGATAATGACTGCTGAGCCGTGTATCTAATCCTATCCTGTGTGATACTGACTGCTGAGCTGTGTATCTAATCCTATTCTGTGTGATACTGTCTGCTGAGCCGTGTATCTAATCCTATCCTGTGTGATAATGACTGCTGAGCAGTGTATCTAATACTATTCTGTGTGATACTGCCTGCTGAGCTGTGTATCTAATCCTATCCTGTGTGATACTGACTGCTGAGCGGTGTATCTAATCCTATCCTGTGTGATACTGACTGCTGAGCTGTGTATCTAATCCTATTCTGTGTGATACTGTCTGCTGAGCCGTGTATCTAATCCTATCCTGTGTGATAATGACTGCTGAGCCGTGTATCTAATCCTATCCTGTGTGATACTGACTGCTGAGCTGTGTATCTAATCCTATCCTGGGTGATACTGTCTGCTGAACCGTGTATCTAATCCTATCCTGTGTGATAATGACTGCTAGCTGTGTATCTAATACTATTCTGTGTGATACTGACTGCTGAGCCGTGTATCTAATCCTATCCTGTGTGATACTGACTGCTGCGCTGTGTCTATTACTATTCTGTGTGATACTGACTGCTGAGCTGTGTATCTAAGCCAAATTTTGTGGCTGTAGCTGCGACGGTGCAGGTGCCAATCCCGGACATACACACATACATACACACACATTGAGCTTTTTATATATAGTATATAGATTCTTTATGCACCAGCGCTGTAAAGATGCAGCAGAATACTTGTAGCGTCCTCCCTCTGCATACATCTGCACATATGTATTACTATGATGATTAGGGTGATTGGACTTGAGTTTTTGGTGCAACATCATTTACCAAGAAATCGGCAATTTTGCCCAGCATGTATTGCATGTATACAAGTGTGGTCCCAATCCCAGTGCGGCGCACACTGGGGGTTCTTGTGGTTTTATCTGTTATTTGTTATTATATTTAATAAAGGACCATTGTTTTACTTGTGATCATGTTCACTTCAGGCTCCTGGGCACATTGTATACAGTAGACCCCTTTACATTTTTCACTCTTTGTTTCATTGCAGCCATTTGGTAAATTCAAAAAAGTTCATTTTTTTTCTCATTAATGTACACTCTGCACCCCATCTTGACTGAAAAAAACCCAGAAATGTAGAAATTTGTGCAAATTTATTAAAAAGAAAAACTGAAATCTCACATGGTCATAAGTATTCAGACCCTTTGCTCAGTATTGAGTAGAAGCGCCCTTTTGAGCTAGTACAGCCATGAGTCTTCTTGGGAATTGTTAGGCGTCGGATTCCTGCAGAGACACAACAGGAATCCAGAGCCTCACATGCTGCTCTGCAGCAAGCCATTCCTGAGGCTAAGTTCCTCTGCCGCTCCACTGAGCATGCTCACGAGACGATCTCCCATTGGAGGTCGGAAGTCACGTGCTCAGGTCCTTCTCCAGATCTGATTGGTCCATCTCAGAGATCTGGAAGGTCCCAGCAGCGCACGGCTATAAAAGGCCCGCATGGCCGCTCGGCCATGCGCTAGTATAGACTCTACTTGCTAGATGTGTGAATGGTGATGGATGTATGACTCCGGTGACTGACTCATTAAGATTTCCCTCCCTCTGATATTACGCATGTGGATAGGGAACTACAGAAAGAGTCAGCGCCAGTCAGTGGTAAACCTTAGGCCACTGTGCACACCGCACCTCTACACTAGTGTCCGGTGTTGTCACGTCTCTCACGACACTATCGCATAGCGGCTGTGTCTGACGCCGCGCTGCATTCAGCAGCACTTACCGGCGTCCGCAGTAGCGACGCCGCATGCACGGTAGGTCTAGACAGACACCGTCCCCTGTCTTTGACCCTGTCCTGTGACCTGATACCGCGCGTGCAATTTCGCTGAGACCTGTGAGTCTAACAGGCTCGGTGTTTATGTTACAGCGCCTCTTTGAGATAACAGAGTCCGCTCTGCACACGACGGGTGACGTTGAACCTGTGCGCATTATACCGCCATATAGCGCGCCTGCCATTAATTAGCAGCGGTTTTAAAACCTACTGCACGGTGGACCCCGAGCGGCGAACGCACTTTATTATTTATTTATTTAGTGCGTTCCACCGTTCCCAACAGGACTGATGCCATAAGTTTTTCACACTTGGATGTGGGTGTCCTCTGCTATTCTTCCTTGCAGATCCTCTCCAGTTCCATCAGGTTGGATGGTGAACGTTGGTGGACAGCCATTTTCTGGTCTCTCCAGAGAAGCTTAATTGAGTTTAGGTCAGGGCTCTGGCTGGGCCAGTCAAGAATGGTCGCAGAGTTGTTCTGAAGCCACTCCTTTGTTATATTAGCTGTGTGCTTAGGGTCATTGTCTTGTTGGAAGGTGAACCTTCGGCCAAGTCTGAGGTCCAGAGCACTCTGGAAGAGGTTTTCTTCCAAAATATATATCTGTACTTGGCCGCATTCATTCCTCCTTCAATTGCAACCAGTCGTCCTGTCCCTGCAGCTGAAAAACACCCCCACATCATGATGCTGCCACCACCATGTTTCACTGTTGGGATTGTATTGGGCAGGTGATGAGCAGTGCCTGGTTTTCTCCACACATACCGCTTAGAATTATCACCAAAAAGTTCTATCTTCGTCTCATCAGACCAGAGAATCTTATTTCTCATAGTCTGGGAGTCCTTCATGTGTTTTTAGCAAACTCTATGCGGGCTTTCATATTTCTGGCACTAAGGAGAAGTTTCCGTCAGGCCACTCTGCCATAAAAGCCCGACTGGTGCAGGGATCCAGTGATAGTTGACTTTGTGGAACTTTCTCCCATCTCTCTAGTACATCTGTGGAGTTCAGCCACAGTGATCTTGGGGTTCTTCTTTACCTCTCTCACCAAGGCTCTTCTCCCGTGATTGCTCAGTTTGGCTGGACAGCCAGGTCTAGGAAGACTTCTGGTGGTCCCAAACTTCTTCCATTCCATTTAAGGACTATGGAGGCCACTGTGCTCTTAGGAACCTTGAGTACTGCATAAATTCTTTTGTAACTTGGCCAGATGTGTGCCTTGACACAATTCTATCTCTGAGCTCCTTGGCCAGTTCCTTTGACCTCATGATTCTCATTTGGTCTGACATGCACTGTGAGCTGTGAGGTCTTATATAGACAGGTGTGTGCCTTTACATATCAAGTCCTATCAATTTAATTAACACAGCTGGACTCCAATGAAGGAGTAGAACCATCTCAAGGAGGATCACAAGGAAATGGACAGCATGTGACTTAAAGATCAGTGTCTGAGCAAAGGGTCTGAATACTTATGACCATGTGATATTTCGGTTTTTCTTTTTTAATAAATTTGCAGAAATTTCCATATTTCTGTTTTTTTAAGTGAAAAATTTAAAGGGGTCTGAATACTTTCCGTACCCACTGTATATCCTAGAACTGTGCTTGCCTGTTTTGCTGCTGCATCACACTGTTGACTCATGTGCAGTCTGTGATCTATTGGTATACCCAAGTCTTTTCCACACGTGCTGTTGCTTAGTTCTATTCCTCCCATTCTGTAGATGTAATTTTCGTTTATCTTGCCCAGATGTAGAATCTTGCATTTCTCCCATTCTTAAATCCCATTCTAGAAATAGTTCCCTATTGTTCAAGCTTCTCTAGAATCCTACTGAATCCTTTCTCTGTCTTCTCTAGTGTTAGCTATCCCTCCTAGCTTCGCATCGTCTGCAAACTTGATTAGTTTACCTTCTGTTCCCTTATCCAGATCATTTATAAAAATGTTAAACAACAATGGAGCCAGGACAAAGCCTTGTGGTACCCCACTTGTAACACTGAGACCAGAACAGAGCCTTGTGGTCCCCATTTGTAACACTGAGACCAGGACAGAGCCTTGTGGTCCCCATTTGTAACACTGAGACCAGGACAGAGCCTTGTGGTCCCCATTTGTAACACTGAGACCAGGACAGAGCCTTGTGGAACCCCACTTGTAACACTGGGGCCAGGACAGAGCCATGTGGTACCCCACAAGAAACACTCTTCCAAATGGAACTATTTCATACCACTCTTTGAGTGCGATCACTGAGCTAGTTATGAATCCACCTAACCGTAGCCCTGTCAATCCCATACCTAGTCATTTTTTCAATAAGGATATTATGAGACATGTTATCAAATGCTTTACTGAAGTTGAGATATACTATATCTACAGCATCATGTAAGGGGAGTGTTCTCACTTGACATCCGTATGGCAATGGGTTTCTCTGCAGTTATTATCCTACAATCATGTACAGTGTTCTGTGCTGCAGAATGATAATGTACCTGTAATAATCGGAGCACGCGATCATGGTACAAGTGCCGTCCGTTTTGTTCTCGCCCACATACACTTGCATTGAAGAGTCTCATCTGTTACACGAGGCCACTCGCACTATGCTGATGATAGAGAACAAAACTGATCACCGGAGATAAGCGGCACCAGACGTGTGACTGTAATCTCCTATACAGAACACAGGTGATCACTGGAGATAAGCAGCACCAGACGAGTGACATTAATCTCCTATACAGGACACAGGTGAACATCGGAGATAAGCGGTACCAGACGTGTGACATTAATCTCCCATACAGAACACAGGTGATCACTGGAGATAAGCGGCACCAGACGAGTGACATTAATCTCCCATACAGAACACAGGTGATCATCGGAGATAAGCGGCACCAGACGTTTGACAGTAATCTATACAGGACACAGGTGAACACCGGAGATAAGCGGCGCCAGACGTGTGACATTAATCTCCCATACAGAACACAGGTGATCACCGGAGATAAACGGCACCAGACGCCTGACAGTAATCTCCTATACAGAACACAGGTGATCACCGGAGATGCGGCACCAGACGTGTGACTGTAATCTCCTATACAGAACACAGGTGCTCACCGGAGATAAGGGGCAACAGACGCCTGACTGTAATCTCCTATACAGAAAACAGGTGATCACCGGAGATCAGCGGCACCAGATGTCTGACAGTAATCTCCTATACAGAACACAGGTGCTCACCGGAGATAAGCGGCAACAGATGCCTGACAGTAATCTCCTATACAGAACACAGGTGATCACCGGAGATAAGCGGCACCAGACGTGTGACTGTAATCTCCTATACAGGACACAGGTGAACACCGGAGATAAGCGGTACCAGACGTGTGACAGTAATCTCCTATACAGAACACAGGTGATCACCGGAGATAAGCGGCACCAGACGTCTGACAGTAATCTCCCATAGAGAACACAAGTGATCACCGGAGATTAGCGGCAATAGACGTGTGACAGTAATCTCCTATACAGAACACAGGTGATCACCGGAGATAAGCGGCACCAGACGACTGACAGTAATCTTCTATACAGAAGATTACAGGGGAAGAGTCCTGAGGAGATCATTTGCATATTCCCAGTGCCTTCTGGGATAAGTGAAGAGTCTCCGCGAGCTCAACGATCACTGGGTTTTGGCTGTTGCAGCTGAAAAGAGGAAATCGGAATACTGAATTTTGGCTCATCTTTCATCGTTTTTAAGAAATCTCAAGATGGAAGAGGCCAGGAGCCATTTGGTGAGCTGCATTTCTTGCTACATGTTCACAGATTTACCAGTGGAAAAGCCAAACTTCACATGCCACAAATGCAAGCTTGTGTCCCTGTTGGAGGAAAAGTTGCAAAATCTCGAAGAGAGGTTAGCTACATTGAAGATCATTAAGGAAGGTGAAGAGTTCTTGGACAGAGCAGAATTATCTCTTCATGTTACAGAAAGAGAAGAAATTCGAAGTGCACCTGAAGAAACAGAGGAATGGAGACATGTGACCCAGAGAAGCAGGAGGATCAGGAGGCAGTCAGCACCCATACTGCTCAGAAACCAGTACCAGGCTCTCACGCAGGAAAACGATGAAGAAATACATCAGGATAAGACTTTGCCCACAAACAGCAACCTTGTACGCCTTCAGAGTCCTCCTGGATGGAGAAAGAAAAATGTTGTGAAGAAGAAACGGAGAGTGGTGGTCATGGGGGATTCCCTGTTGAGAGGAACAGAGGCCGCTATCTGCAGACCGGATATAACTTCAAGAGAATGTGCTGTCTTCCAGGTGCAAAAATTAAAGATGTGTCTGACAGGATATCAGGACTCTTCAGACCTACAGATGACTACCCATTCCTGCTACTACATGTGGGGACAAATGACACCGCAAGAAACGACCTGGAAACCATCTGCAGAGACTTTGAAGACTTAGGCAAGAAAGTGAAAGAACTGGGAGCGCAGGTGGTCTTCTCTTCCATCCTCCCAGTGGATGGCCATGGAACAAGGAGGTGGAATAAGATTCTGCAGGTGAACAACTGGCTACGTCGATGGTGCCGTCAGCAACGATTTGGATTTATGGATCATGGAGTGAACTACTTTTACGATGGACTACTTGCTAGAGATGGGGTGCAACTTACGAAGACTGGAAAACATGTATTTGGAAGTCGCCTTGCTACACTTGTAAGGAGAGCTTTAAACTAGAACAACATGGGAAGGGAAGCAAAAGACCAGAAAAAGCCATACACCTGACAAATGCTATTGAGAACTCTGCTATTAGAAGTGGAAAGGAGGAACAAAGACAAAAGAATCTAATTAATAAAAATATTGGAGAAAGAGAAACCAATCACAAACTAAAATGTTTCTATACTAATGCACAAAGCATGGGCAACAAACAAGGAGAATTGGAACTACTAACACAGGAAAAGAAATATGATGTCATTGGAATCACTGAAACTTGGTGGGACAATACACATGATTGGAATACAAGACTAGAAGGATACAACTTATTTGCAAGAAACAGACTTGATAAACGAGGAGGAGGTGTCGCATTGTATGTTAGAAACGCGTATATCTGCACAGAGATTGAAGCTTCAGAGACTGGGAGTTCTGTGGAAACTGTTTGGGTAAGAATACAAGGACAGAACAATGGAAAGGACACCATTGTAGGCATTTACTACAGGCCGCCTGTGCAAGCTGAAGATATGGATGAACTCTTTATGCATCAAATGGCCAAGTTCTCCAAAAAATATGACATAGTTGTCATGGGAGATTTCAACTATCCAGACATTTGTTGGGAATCTCTCTCAGGCAAAACTAACAGGTCAAGGAAATTCTTATCCTCTCTTGCTGACAACTTTATCTCCCAAAAGGTAGCGGAGAAAACAAGAGGAACTGCTACCTTGGATCTAATCTTATAAGCAGGGAGGAAATGGTTGAGGAGGTAAAAGTGGCTGGGACCCTAGGAGGTAGCGACCATGCTATTTTAGAATTTTGGATAACTAGAGGCGGAAGACCTGTGAAGACTCAGACGTCAAGGTTAGATTTCAGAAAGGCAGATTTTAAGGGATTCAGAAAGAGAATTGGAGGGATCCAATGGCTGGATATCCTTAAAGACAAAAATGTCCAGGAAGGATGGGAAATCTTGAAAAATGAAATTCTCAAAGCACAAATGTTAGCAATTCCGAAAAGAGGGAAGAATAGGAAGCATTTAAGGAAACCAGGATGGATGAACACAGAACTTAAGCACATGCTAAAAAGGAAGAAAGAAATTTTTATACAATGGAAAGAGGGAGGCATATCTAAAGAAGAATATAATGCTGTCTGCAGAACCTGCAGGGCACAAATCAGATTATCTAAAGCTGAAAATGAATTACGGCTTGCAAGATATGTCAAAAGCAATAATAAAGGATTTTGGGGATCTGTCAAAAGTAAAAGAAAAGTCAAAGATGCTATAGGATTTTTACAGGATGAAAATGATGAAATGGTAAGACAGGATGTTGAGAAGGCTGAACTTTTAAATTCCTATTTTGCATCTGTTTTCTCTCAGAAAGGAAATGTAACATCAACTGTTCTTCACTGTTCTATTAAAGGAATAGAAGAATCCAGGATATCTATAAACAGAAAGATAGTGAGGAAACACTTAGCTAACCTAAATGAATTCAAGTCTCCAGGTCCAGATGAATTACACCCCAGAGTACTGAAGGAGATAGCAGAATAAATTTTTGAACCCCTCTCCATAATCTTTGAAAATTCTTGGAGAACAGAAGTCCCACAAGACTGGAGAAGAGCAAATATTGTTCCTATCTTCAAAAAGGGGAAGAAGGTGGACCCAGGCAACTATAGACCAGTGAGTCTGACTTCTATACCAGGAAAGATCTTTGAACAAATTATTAAACAACATGTATGTAAGTTTCTGGATAAGAATGAAGTGATTAAACAGAGTCAGCATGGGTTTGTAACTAATAAGTCATGTCAGACTAACTTAATTTCCTTCTATGACGGAATCACTGATTGGGTGGATCAAGGAAATGCTGTAGATATAGTATATCTTGCCTTCAGCAAAGCATTTGACAAAGTGTCTCATACAATCCTTAAAAAATGACTAAGTATGGAATGGACAAGGCAACTGTTAGGTGGATTCATAACTGGCTTAGTGATCGGACCCAAAGAGTGGTCGTAAATGGCTGCACATCCAGTTGGAAGAATGTCTCAAGTGGGGTACCACAGGGCTCTGTCCTGGGCCCTGTATTGTTCAACATCTTTATCAACGATTTAGATGAAGGAATTGAGGGTAAACTATTAAATTTGCTGATGACACAAAGCTAGGAGGGATAGCTAATACTAGAGAAGAAAGAGAGGATTCAAAAAGATATAAATAAACTGGAGCAGTGGGCAACAACTAACAGAATGGTTTTTATCAGGGAAAAATGCAAAGTACTACATCTGGGCAATAAAAATGGAAAAAGCATATACAGAATGGGAGGAATAGGGCTAAGCAACAGCACATGTGAACTCATCTGCAATATTGTGCCCAGTTTTGGGCACCACATTTGAAAAAAGACATCAACAAACTGGAGCAAGTTCAGAAAAGAGCGACCAGAATGGTGACTGGTCTGCAAACCCTGTCTTATGAGGAAAGGTTGCAGGATTTGGGAATGTTTAGTTTGCAAAAGAGAAGACTGAGAGGAGACTTAATAGCTGTCTACAAATATCTAAAGGGCTGTCACATTGTAGAAGGATCAACTTTATTCTCATTTGCTCAAGGAAAGACTAGAAGCAATGGGATGAAACTGAATGGGAGGAGACACAGATTAGATATTAGAAAAAACTTTTTGACAGTTAGAGTGATCAATAAGTGGAACAGGCTGCCACGAGAAGTGGTGAGTTCTCCTCCAATGGAAGTCTTCAAACAGAGGCTGGACAGACATCTGACTGGGATGATTTAGCGAATCCTGCTTTGAGCAGGGGGTTGGACCTGATGGCCCAGGAGGTCCCTTCCAACTCTACCATTCTATGATTCTACGAATACAGGTGATCACCGGAGATACGCGGCACCAAACGTGTGACAGTGATCTCCCATACAGAACACAGGTGATCACCGGAGATAAGCGACACTAGATGTGTGACAATAATCTCCTATCTTCTATACAGAACACAGGTGATCAACGGAGATAAGCGGCACCAGACGTGTGACAGTAATCTCCTATAGAGAAAACAATTGATCACTGGAGATAAGCGGCACCAGACATCTGACAGTTATTAACTATACAGGACACAGGTGATCACCGGAGATAAGCGGCACCAGACGTGTGACAGTAATCACCTATACAGAACACAGGTGATCACTGGAGATAAGCGGCACCAGACATGTGACAGTAATCTCCTATAGAGAACACAGGTGATCACCGGAGATAAGCGGCACCAGACGTGTGACAGTGATCTCCCATACAGAATACAGGTGGTCACCGGAGACAAGCGGCACCAGAAGTCTGACATTAATTTCCTATACAGAACACAGGTGATCACTGGAGATAAGCGGCACCAGACGTTTGACAGTAATCAACTATACAGAACACAGGTGAATACCGGAGATAAGCGGCACCAGACGTGTGACAGTAATATCCCATACAGAACACAGGTGATCACCGGAGATAAGCGGCACCAGACGTGTGACAGTAATCTCCTATACAGAACATAGGTGATTACTGGAGATAAGCGGCACCAGACGTCTGACAGTAATCTCCTATACAGAACACAGGTGATCACCGGAGATGCGGCACCAGACGTCTGACAGTAATCTCCTATACAGAACACAGGTGATCACTGGAGATAAGCGGCACCAGACGTGTGACAGTAATCTATACAGAACACAAGTGATCACCGGAGATAAGCTGCACCAGACGTGTGACAGTGATCTCCCATACAGAACACAGGTGATCACCGGAGATAAGCGGCACCAGACGTCTGACAGTAATCTCCCATAGAGAACACAGGTGATCACCGGAGATAAGCGGCACCAGACGTGTGACAGTGATCTCCCATGCCGAACACAGGTGATCACCGGAGATAAGCGGCACCAGACGTGTGACAGTAATCTCCTATACACAACACAGGTGATCACCGGAGATAAGCGGCACCAGACGTGTGACAGTACTCACCTATGCAGAACACAGGTGACCACTGGAGATAAGCAGCACCAGACGTCTGACAGTAATCTCCTATACAAAACACAGGTGATCACTGGAGATAAGCGGCACCAGACGTGTGACAGTACTCACCTATACAGAACACAGGTGATCACTGGAGATAAGCGGCACCAGATGTCTGACAGTAATCAACTATACAGAACACAGGTGATCACAGGAGATAAGCGGCACCAGATGTCTGACAGTAATCAACTATACAGAACACAGGTGATCACAGGAGATAAGCGGCACCAGACGTCTGACAGTAATCTCCTATACAGAATACAGGTGATCACCGGAGATAAGCGGCACCAGACGTGTGACAGTGATCTCCCATACAGAATACAGGTGGTCACTGGAGATAAGCGGCACCAGGAGTCTGACAGTAATTTCCTATACAGAACACAGGTGATCACTGGAGATAAGCGGCACCAGACGTGTGACAGTAATCTCCTATACAGAACATAGGTGATCACTGGAGATAAGCGGCACCAGACGTCTGAAAGTAATCTATACAGAACACAAGTGATCACCAGAGATACGGCACCAGATGTCTGACAGTAATCTCCTATACACAACACAGGTGATCAACGGAGATAAGCGGCACCAGACGTGTGACAGTACTCACCTATGCAGAACACAGGTGACCACTGGAGATAAGCAGCACCAGACGTCTGACAGTAATCTCCTATACAAACACAGGTGATCACTGGAGATAAGCGGCACCAGACGTGTGACAGTACTCACCTATACAGAACACAGGTGATCGCTGAAGATAAGCGGCACCAGACGTCTGACAGTAATCTCCTATACAAAACACAGGTGATCACTGGAGATAAGCGGCACCAGACGTGTGACAGTACTCACCTATACAGAACACAGGTGATCACTGAAGATAAGCGGCACCAGACGTCTGACAGTAATCTCCTATACAAAACACAGGTGATCACTGGAGATAAGCGGCACCAGACGTGTGACAGTAGTCTCCTATACAGAACACAGGTGATCACCGGAGATAAGCGGCACCAGATGTCTGACAGTAATCTCCCATAGAGAACACAAGTGATCACCGGAGATAAGCGGCACCAGACGTGTGACAGTAATCTCCTATACAGAACACAGGTGATCACCGGAGATAAGCGGCACCAGACGTCTGACAGTAATCTCCCATAGAGAACACAAGTGATCACCGGAGATAAGCGGCACCAGACATGTGACAGTAATCTCCTATACAGAACACAGGTGATCAACGGAGATAAGCGGCACCAGACGTGTGACAGTAATCAACTATACAGAACACAGGTGATCACAGGAGATAAGCGGCACCAGATGTCTGACAGTAATCAACTATACAGAATACAGGTGATCACCGGAGATAAGCGGCACCAGACGTGTGACAGTGATCTCCCATACAGAATACAGGTGGTCACTGGAGATAAGCGGCACCAGGAGTCTGACAGTAATTTCCTATACAGAACACAGGTGATCACTGGAGATAAGCGGCACCAGACGTGTGACAGTAATCTCCTATACAGAACATAGGTGATCACTGGAGATAAGCGGCACCAGACGTCTGAAAGTAATCTATACAGAACACAAGTGATCACCAGAGATGCGGCACCAGATGTCTGACAGTAATCTCCTATACAGAACACAAGTGATCACCGGAGATAAGCGGCACCAGACGTCTGACAGTAATCTATACAGAACACAGGTGATCACCGGAGATAAGCAGCACCCTACGTCTGTCTGACAGTAATCTCCTATACAGAACACAGGTGATCACTGGAGAAAAGCGGCACCAGACGTCTGACAATTATCAACTATACAGAACACAGGTGATCACCGGAGATAAGCGGCACCCTACGTCTGACAGTAATCTCCTATACAGAACACAGGTGATCACTGGAGATAAGCGGCACCCTACGTCTGACAGTAATCTCCTATACAGAACACAGGTGATCACTGGAGATAAGCGGCACCAGCCGTCTGACAATTATCAACTATACAGAACACAGGTGATCAGCGGCACCAGATGTCTGACAGTAATCTCCTATACAGAACACAGGTGATCAGAGGAGATAAGCGGCACCAGACGTGTGACAGTAGTCTCCTATACAGAACACAGGTGATCACCGGAGATAAGTGGCACCAGACGTGTGACAGCAGTCTCCTATACAGAACACAGGTGATCACCGGAGATCAGCGGCACCAGATGTCTGACAGTAATCTCCTATACAGAACACAGGTGATCACAGGAGATAAGCGGCACCAGGTCTTTCCCTGGGAAGGAACAACCACGGGAAGGGCAGTCTCCAATGAAGGAAACCACCTCTGCCAAAACATAGTATCCATCCACAGACAGCTGTTTCGCGGTATTGCCTCATAGGGGCATAGGTGGTTTCCTTCAACCCCAAATTTTTAATTTTTATAAAGGGTAACAGGAGAAATTTGTTGTGCAATTTCTCTTGAGTTTGCCGATACCCCTTATATAGGGGAATGCTACTTTTGAGGCACACTGCAAAGCTCAGAAGGGAAGAGGCGAGTTCAGATTTTGCTGGAATGGTTTGAGGGTGCCATGTCACATTGGCAGAGCCCCTGAGGTGCCAGAACAGAAACCTCCTATATGTGAACTCATTCTACAAGCTACACTCCACAATGAATTCATCTAATGGGGCAGTGATCATATTAGCACCACATGTGCCTCACAGAATTTTATACCACTGAGCGGTGAAGAAAGAATAAATTACATTTTACCACTAAAATGTTGTTTTAGCCCCAAGTTTTTAATTTTTCTAAGGGTTAATAGGACTTTTTTTTTTACAACAAACTGAGGTGCATTTTTCCCTGAGTGTGCCAATACCCTACATGTAATCAGGAAACATTTTTCAGGCACAGTGCAAAGCTCAGAAGGCAAGGAGCGCCAGATTTTACTGTTATGGTTTGCCGGTGCCATGACCCACTGGGAGAGCCTATGAGGTGCCAGAGCAGCAGAACCCACCATGTGATCCAATTTTACAAACTACACCTCTCAACTAATTCATCTAGGGGATGTCATACCATTGGGCAGTGAAGACAAAATAACTAAATTTTTACCACCAAAATTTTGTTTTATCCCCAGATTTTACATTTTACACAAGTGGGTAAAAATGGCACCAAAATGTGTTCCATAATTGCTACTGAATGTGGCAATACCCATATGTGGCTGTACTGTGCTACTTAGCCATATGGAGAGACTCCAAAGGGGGAGGGGGAGCGCTATTTGCCTCCTGGAGCGCAGGTTTTCCTAGAGCAGTTTGTGGACTCCATACACAGGGCCCAAAAGTGCAAGAAAGCAGAATAGCCCCTCAAGTGACCACATTTGGGAAACTATACCCCTTGAGGGAATTTATCTACAGGTGTAGTGACAATTGTAATCAAACCTTCTATTTCATGGTCAGATTCTTCAGCAGGCCCGGGCAGAGGGGTATCACAACTATCTAATTATACACTGACTGATCTTTTGAAAGCCACTCTACGTGTAAACTCTTTATTGCCATATGACAGCTATTCAACTATGGCCCTCATGATTTTCCTTAGGGCTTCCATCTCCCCGGAGGTCAAATCTAGGATGTCCTTCTTGTCCCAAATGTTTGCACTCTCCAGCTGACATCTTTCATTGTCTCTGCGATTGTCAGAAGATACAGGAGGTTTGGGATGTGCTTCTTCGCCATCTCACTGACACCTTCAACATTCGCTTTACATTATCTCAGGAATGGGGGTTATTTAACCCCTTCACCCCCAAGGGTGGTTTGCACGTTCATGACCGGGCCAATTTTTACAATTCTGACCACTGTCCCTTTATGAGGTTATAACTCTGAAACGCTTCCATGTATCCCGGTGATTCTGAGACTGTTTTCTCATGACATATTGTACTTCATGTTAGTGGTAAAATTTCATTCATATAACTTGCGTTTACTTGTGAAAAAACAAAAATTTGGCAAAAATTTTGAAAATTTCGCAATTCTCCAACGTTCTTAAATCACAGAGATACGGCACACAAAAAACTTAGTAAGTAACATTTCCCACATGTTTACTTTACATCAGCACAATTTGGGAACCAAAATTTTTTTTTTGTTAGGAAGTTATAAGGGTTAAAAATTGACCAGCGATTTCTCATTTTTACAACACCATTTTATTTTTACGGACCACATCACATTTGAAGCCACTTTGCGGGGTCTATATGATAGAAAATACCCAAAAGTGACAATTCTAAAAACTGCACCCTCAAGCTGCTCAAAACCAGATTCAAGAAGTTTATTAACCCTTCAGGTGTTTCACAGGAATTTTTTGAATGTTTAAAAAAAATGAACATTTAACTTTTTTTCACACAAAAAATTACTTCATTACTTCAGGTTCAATTTTTTTTTATTTTACCAAGTGTAACAGGAGAAATTACACTGGAAAAGATATTGTGCAATTTGTCCTGAGTACGCTGATTCCTCATATGTAGGGGGGAACCACTGTTTGCGTGCATGGCAGAGCTCAGAAGGGAAGGAGCGCCGTTTGACTTTTTCACTGCAAAATTGGCTAGAATTCAGATCGGATGCCATGTCACGTTTGGAGAGCCCCTGATGTGCCTAAACAGTGGAAACCCCCCACAAGTGACCCCATTTTGGAAACTAGACCCCCCAAGAAACTTATCTAGATATGTGGTGAGCACTTTGAACCCCCAAGGGTTTCACAGAAGTTTATAACGTACAGCCGTACAATTAAAAAATTATATTTTTTCCACAAAAATGATCTTTTCACCCCCAATTTTTATTTTCCCAAGGGTAAAAGGACCCCAAAAGTTATTGTGCAATTTGTCCTGAGTACACTGATACCTGTTATGATGAGTCACCGAAGAAGGAAAAAACAAAATACCAGCTAAGTCCAGAAAAACCAGAGAGGTTGGCAGCTATCGGATTGCAGACCCCTGAACCTATCACAACAACTAGCAGTAGCCGTGGGGGGTTCCTACGGTGCCCTAGACCCCTCGATCACAGCCGGAGAACTATATAGCCTAAAGACAGAAAGGGGAAAAACTAAACTGCCCCAGAGCAGACCCCAAAGCAATAGGCAGCCCCCAACATATAATGACGGTGAAGTAAGATGAAAACACTAACACAGATAGAAAGATAGGTTGAGCAAATGATGGGGCCCAAGCTAACTACATAGGACAGGATAGGAAAGCTGCTGTCTGCCATCCGCAAAAACCCTATCAAAATGAGCCAACCGACTGATAAGAAAAACAGGCCCTGAAGTCGCTAGGCTTCAAAAGACTATATCAGCACTCAGGTATATTCTGAAGACAGAGCAAAATATCAACAGATCAGAGACAAAAATGGAGTTCAGCTCACCCCCTGCCGGGGATGGCAGAACTCCCAAAAAACAAGGCAAAACAAAAACAAAACTGAAGAGTACAAAGAAGAGCAGAAAAACTTAGCTTTGAGATGCAGGAATCAGACTGGTTTCCAAGAATCCAGCAGGAAAATCACCAGCCAGGAAGAAGGGCGTCGGCAGCCTTATATCCAGTCCTCAATTCCAGCCACCCAGTCATCATCTAGCTGCCCAGGTGTTTGGTAATCAGCCTCACTACCTTCCTTCACCAGAGGAGGGATTTCATCAGACCTCAATGGTGAAGGGAAAAATGAACTCACAACAGTACCTCCCCCTTGAGGGGTCACCGAACCCTCATCCATGCCACCAGGGCGATCCGGGTGAGCCCGATGAAAGGCACGCACCAATCTTTCGGCATGAATATCAGAGGCAGAGACCCAGGAATTATCCTCCTGACCATAACCCTTCCACTTAACCAAAGACTGGAGTCTCCGTCTAGCCAGACGGGAATCCAGTATCTTCTCTACCTCATATTCCATGTTACCTTCAACCAATATAGGGTCAGGAGGTGTCACCACAGGAACTACTGGTTCAACAAACCTCTTCAACAAGGACTTATGAAACACATTATGAATTTTAAATGTGACAGGAAGAGCCAACCGAAAAGAGACCGGATTAATAATCTCCAAAATCTTGTAAGGTCCAATAAATCTAGGCTTAAACTTGGGAGAAGCCACCTTCATAGCGATATTTTTTGATGACAACCAAACCATATCACCCACCTTAAACTGGGGACCAACGGTCCTACGCCGGTTGGAAAACCGCTGGGCCTTTTCCTGGGAGAAAGAGACAACTTATCCTCTACTTGGTCCCAGATCTGGTGCATTCTCTCCACCACAGTGTCAACACCTGGGCAGGCAGAAGGCTCCACCTGCCCTGAAGAAAATCGAGGGTGAAAACCAAAGTTACAAAAAAAAGGTGACATCAAAGTGGCAGAACTAGCTCTATTATTTAAAGCAAATTCGGCCAAGGGCAAAAATGAAACCCAATCATCCTGATCGGCAGAAATAAAACATCTCAAATACGACTCCAAAGTCTGGTTTGTTCTCTCCGTCTGCCCATTGGTCTGAGGGTGAAACGCAGTGGAGAAGGACAACTGAATTCCCAGCGCTTGGAACAGAAAGTCCTCCAAAATCTAGACACAAACTGAACTCCTCTGTCAGATACAATGTTCTCAGGAATCCCGTGCAAGCGAACCACCTGTTGCAAAAACAAGGGCACCAACTCAGAGGAAGATGGCAACTTAGGGAGTGGTACAAGATGGACAATCTTAGAGAATCTATCACAAATCACCCAAATAACAGTCATTCTCTGAGAGACAGGCATATCAGAGATAAAATCCATTGAAATATGGGTCCATGGCCTCCTGGGCACCGGCAAAGGCATCAACAAGCCACTAGAGCGAGAACAAGGTTTAGACCGGGAGCAAGTCCCACAGGACTGCACAAAATTCCTGACATCATGAGACAAGGCGGGCCACCAAAAAGACCGACTCACCAGATTTCTAGTACCAAAAATACCTGGATGACCAGCCAATGCAGAGCAATGAACTTCAGACATCACTCTCTTCCTCCACTGGTCAGGAACATACAACTTTCCACTGGGACAACGCTCAGGTTTGTCCTCCTGAAACTCTTCCAGAGCACGTCTCAAATCAGGCAAGATGGCAGAAAGAACTACCCCCTAGCCTAAGATGGTAGCAGGCTTAGTCACAACAGGAGAATCAGCAAGGAAAGTCCTAGAGAGGGTGTCTGCCTTGACATTCTTAGTGCCCGGAAGAAAAGAGACCACAAAATCAAAACGTGTGAAAAACAAGGCCCACCTAGCCTGTCTAGGATTCAAGCGCTTGGCCAACTCCAGGTAAATCAAATTCTTGTGGTCAGTAAGGACCACGACTTGGTGTTTGGCTCCATCCAACCAATGTCTCCACTCCTCAAATGCCCATTTCATGGCCAACAGTTCCCGATTCCCCACATCATAGTTACGTTCGGATGGGGAGAACTTTAGGGAAAAGAAAGCACAAGGATTCATTTTAGATGTCACAGGATCTTTTTGGGACAACACCGCTCCTGCACCAATCTCAGAAGCGTCCACCTCCACCTGAAACGGGAGTGAGACATCAGGTTGCCGCAAAACCGGAGCAGAAGTGAATCTTCGCTTCAGCTCCTGAAAGGAAGAAACAGCCTCCGGAGACCAATTCAGCACATCAGCACCCTTCCTAGTAAAATCCGTCAATGGCTTGGCAATACCAGAAAAATTAGCTATATATTTCCGATAAAAATTAGCAAAACCCAAAAACTTCTGGAGGGCCTTCAAAGAAGTGGGCTGAACCCAATCATAAATGGCCTGTACCTTGGCCGGGTCCATTTCAATAGTTGACGGAGACAAAATAAATCCCAAAAATGAAATCCTCTGTACTCCAAAAAGGCATTTCGATCCCTTGACATACAGGGAATTCTCCCTCAAAATCCGGAACACAGTCCGAACATGTTCCACATGAGAGTCCCAATTCTTGGAGAAGATCAAAATATCATCCAGATAGATAATCAAAAATGTATCCACAAAGTCTCGGAATATATCGTTCATGAAGCACTGGAAGACAGAAGGGGCATTAGTGAGCCCAAAAGGCATCACCAGGTACTCAAAATGTCCCTCCGGAGTATTAAACGCCGTCTTCCATTCATCCCCATGCTTAATGCGAATAAGATTATACGCCCCCCTGAGGTCAAGCTTGGTAAACCAGCAAGCACCTTTAACTCTGGAGAATAGATCAGAAATCAGGGGTAACGGATACTGATATTTAACAGTAATTTTGTTGAGGGCACGATAGTCAATACAAGGCCTTAATGAACCATCCTTTTTAGCCACGAAAAAAAAACCAGCACCTAAGGGTGAAGAGGATGGTCTAATATGACCCTTCTCCAATGCCTCCTTAATATAGGATCGCATAGCCTCGTGCTCGGGTACAGATAAATTGAAAAGCCGACCCTTGGGGAATTTACACCCCGGGTTCAGCTCAATTGCACAGTCATAACTCCTATGAGGAGGCAAAGATGCAGACTCATTCTCACTAAATGCATCATAAAAGTCAGCCAAATAGTCAGGAACATCATGCGACTGGGGAGAGGTGGAGAAAACCGGAGCCTCACTAAGGGCACACCGACAACCCCAACTCACCACAGACAAAGATTTCCAATCCAGAACTGGATTATGGATTTGCAACCAGGGAAACCCCTGAACAATGGTATCATGCAAATTATGCAACACCAAAAATCTGCAATTTTCTTGATGGTCTTGGGCGACCCGCATTACCACCTGGGTCCAAATCTGAGGTTTATTCTTCGCCAAAGGAGTAGCATCAATACCCCTCAAAGGGATAGGCGTCCGCAGAGGTGTCATAGGAAATCCACAACGTTTAGCAAAATCCAAGTCCATCAGGTTCAGAGCTGCTCCTGAATCCACAAAAGCCTTGGCGGAAAATGTGGACAGGGAGCAGATCAGAGTAATTGCCAGAAGAAACTTAGGTTGAACACCACCCACAGAAAACGTGTGTGCACAACGTTTCTCTCGTTTAGGGCAGACAGAAATAACATGCGAGGCATCTCCACAAAAAAAACGCAGCTTATTACGCCTTCTGAACTCCTGACGTTGCGCCCTAGACAAAACTCTATCACATTGCATAGATTCAGACATTTGTTCAACAGGTGGCAACATCTCTCGTGTAGTTTTGCGTTCACGTAAACGCCGATCCACCTGAATGGCTAATGACATAGAATCGTCAAGACCAGAGGGAACAGGAAATCCCACCATAGTATCTTTTACAGTTTCTGACAAACCCTTCTGAAAGAGGACTGCCAAGGCACCATCATTCCAGGTAGTAAGGACCGCCCACTTTCGGAATTTTTGACAGTACAACTCTGCCGAATCCCGACCCTGGCTTAATGCCAACAGGGCCTTTTCAGCCTGATCAATAGCATTAGGTTCATCATACAACAACCCCAAGGCTTGAAAAAATGCGTTCACATTATTCAGAATAGGATCATCAGGTTTCAAAGAAAACGCCCAATCCTGGGGATCGCCGCGCAGCAAAGATATGACAATTTTAACCTGCTGCGCGGAGTTCCCCGACGAGTTAGGCTTCAAGGCAAAAAATAATTTACAATTATTCTTGAAATTCAAGAATTTAGACCGATCCCCCAAAAATACATCAGGAGTAGGAATCTTTGGTTCAGCAGCATGTGAATGAGCAAGATAGGCGGAAATTCCCCGCACTTCAGCAGCGAGCTGCTCCACACGATCAGACAATTGCTTCATCTCCATTGAGAGAAAAATTCCCCCTACGGCCTCAGAGATATAGAGGACAAAATATGCACACAAAAAAAAAAAAATTCTGACACCTTTTTTTTTTTTACAATTCTCTCCTGCTATTGAGTACCCTAGGATCTGCGGTATGGCTGGTGATTCTGTTATGATGAGTCACCGAAGGAGGAAAAAGCAAAATACCAGCTAAGTCCAGAAAAACCAGAGAGGTTGGCAGCTATCGGATTGCAGACCCCTGAACCTATCACAACAACTAGCAGTAGCCGTGGGGGGTTCCTATGGTGCCCTAGACCCCTCGATCACAGCCGGAGAACTATATAGCCTAAAGACAGAAAGGGGAAAAACTAAACTGCCCCAGAGCAGACCCCAAAGCAATAGGCAGCCCCCAACATATAATGACGGTGAAGCAAGATGAAAACACTAACACAGATAGAAAGATAGGTTGAGCAAATAATGGGGCCCAAGCTAACTACATAGGACAGGATAGGAAAGCTGCTGTCTGCCATCCGCAAAAACCAAATCAAAATGAGCCAACCGACTGATAGGAAAAACAGGCCCTGAAGTCGCTAGGCTTCAAAAGACTATCAGCACTCAGGTATATTCTGAAGACAGAGCAAAATATCAACAGATCAGAAACAAAAATGGAGTTCAGCTCACCCCCGGCCGGGGATGGCAGAACTCCCAAAAAACAAGGCAAAACAAAAACAAAACTGAAGAGTACAAAGAAGAGCAGAAAAACTTAGCTTTGAGATGCAGGAATCAGACTGGTCTCCAAGAATCCAGCAGGAAAATCACCAGCCAGGAAGAAGGGCGTCGGCAGCCTTATATCCAGTCCTCAATTCCAGCCACCCAGTCATCATCTAGCTGCCCAGGTGTTTGGTAATCAGCCTCACTACCTTCCTTCACCAGAGGAGGGATTTCATCAGACCTCAATGGTGAAGGGAAAAATGAACTCACAACAGATACCCCTCATGTGGGGGTAAACCACTATTTGGGCGCATGGCAGAGCTTGGAAGGGAAGCAGCACCATTTGACTTTTTTGGCTGGAATTGAGATCTGATGCCATGTCGCGTTTGGAGAGCCCCTGATGTGCCAAAACAGTGGAAACCCCCCAATTCTAACTCCAACCCTATCCCCAACACACCCCTAACCTTAATCTCAGCCCTAACCCTAGCCCTAACGGGAAAATGGAAATAAATACATTTTTTTTAAATTTTATTATTTTTCCATAACTAAGGGGGTGATAGCGGGGGGGTTTGATTTACTATTTATGGCGGTTTTTATTTTTGGCAGCTGTCACATGCTAAAAGACGCTTTTTATTGTAAAAATACTTTTTGCATCACCACATTTTGAGAGCTATAATTTTTCCATATTTTGACCCACTGAGTCATGTGAGGTCTTATTTTTTGCGGGACACGTTGACATTTTATTGGTATCATTTTCGGGCACGTGACATTTTTTCATCGCTTTTTATTCCACTTTTTGGGACGCAGAATGAACAAAAACCAGCGTTTCATGAATTTCTTTAGGGGGGTGCGTTTACACCGTTCCGCGTGTGCTAAAATTGATAAGGCGGTTTTTTTTCTTCGGGTCAGAAAATACCTCATTTAGATCTTTTTTTTTGTTTTGGCGCTTTTATGCAATGAAAACAATTTTATATAAAAAATAATTATTTTTGCATCGCTTTATTCTGCGAGCTATATTTTTATTTTTTTGCTGATGATGCTGTGTGGCGGCTCGTTTTTGCGGGACAAGATGACATTTTCAGCGGTACCATGGTTATTTATATCCGTCTTTTTGATCGCGCGTTATTGCACTTTTTGTTCAGCGGTATGATGATAAAGCATTATTTTTTGCTTCGTTTTTTATTTTTTAAGGGGTTCAATAAAGGGGTTAACTAGTGGGACAGTTTTATAGAGCGGGTCGTTACGGACGCAGCGATGCTAAATATGTGTACTTTTATTGTTTTTTTATTTTCAAAAAATGAATTAGGGAATTTTTTTTAAAATTTATTTAGCGATTTTTTATAAATTTTTACTTTTTTTTTTTTAAACTTTATTACACTGTCCCAGGGGGGACATCACTGTCATGTGACAGATCACTGATCTGACACATCACAGATCGCTCTGACAGATCAGCGATCTGACACAGGCACTGCAGCAGGCTTTCTCATGCCTGCGCTCTGCAGGTAGTGAGGAAGCTGGCTCCCTGCAGGCCCCCCGAAGGTCCCCGCTGCCATATTGGATCCGGGAACCTGCAGGGAAGGAGGCCCCCAGAGCAGCGCAGCACATCGCGCTGCTCCGGGGGACTCAGGGAAGCACGGAGGGAGCCCCCTCCCTGCCGATGCTTCCCTAAACCGCCGATACACTGCGATCGTGTTTGATCGCAGTGTGCCGGGGATTAATGTGCCGGGGGCGGTCAGTGGCCACCCCTGACACATAGTGCCAGGTGTCAGCTGTGATAAGAAGCTGACACCCGGCCGCGATCAGCGGCGCTCCCCACGGGGGCGCCGCTGATCGCTATGACGTACTATTCCGTCCTTGGGACTTAGGTCCCAGGGACGGAATAGTACATCTAATGTAGGAAAGGGGTTAAAATTCTCCCACGGGATCAACTGCTCGGACTTTCTGCTCAGAAACGACGTGTTTTAACTATTTGGGCATCGGCTACCCGCAAGAGTATTCTGCATTTGTGGGCACATGATGCAACCCCTTCATTAAATCTAATTTCTTCGAAGGTAACATATTTGTTTAAAATGGATTGGATTGAGTCCATACGTCATAAAGAAAATCATACGGAACGTTTTTTCCTCACATGGTCCTCTCCTTTATTGATCTGCAGCAACTATCGGTGTTTTTTCCCCATGGTGGGACGATTAAAGGATTATCTTATCAAGCATTACATGGTTGCTTTTAATTCACAGATTGGTATATGAGCGAGCTTATGTCTGGTAACACACCTATTAGGCTTACATGATTAAACCTGCAGGGTTTCAGACGTGCCTGGGGGGGTGGGGGGAGTTGCGGTCGAGAGTGACTGTGAGGCCGGGGTCACACTAACCAACGCAAAATACGGTCAGTATTTTACAGGCGTAATACGGATGAATGACCCCTAAACAGTGCTCCGTATGTCATCCGTAATCAAGGTGTGGTCACGTATTTTGCACATGTCAGCATCCGTATGTAATCCGTATGGCATCCGTATGGTGAGATTTTCTCACAGGCTTGCAAAATGGACATATAATGGAGCCCTATGACAGGGTTTCTAACAGAAACCAAAGAATAGATATAGACACATAGAATGCATATATATATATATATATATATATATATTCTATGTGTCTATATCCTTTCGTTTCTTTATTAAACCTGTCAGTGTGAGTTTACTGTATAGCGCACTGAATTGCCGGCTTTGCTAAAAGACACCGGGTGCGTATTTCTCGCAAGTCACATGTGTGGTCCGTGTGTAATCCGTATTTTTTGCGCACCCATAGACTTGCATTGGCGTATTACGGGCGTAGTACGCTGACAATCGCAGCATGCTGCGATTGGCACGGACCGTAGAATACGGATGAGAAATATACGGCTGGTGCGAGGGACCCCATAGAGAATCATTGGTCCGTGTGTAATGCGTGCTTTTAGCGCCTCTCACTCGGCCGTATTCCTCGCCAGTGTGACCCCGGCCTTATACTGAATAACCCCGTCTTCCTTGCAGTCTTTCAAGCTGCACTTTCTGGATATTGTTATGTCCTTCTTTGTCTTTATATGCTATGTATGTTACTGATTCTTATCTTGTTTGCAGACGGTTATAAATAAATATTAAAAAAAAAAAAGTCAAACGATGCTCCCTTCCTGCGTCCAAACAGTGGCTTTCCCCCACATACGGGGTATTGGCATACTCAGGAGAAATTGCACAACAAATTTTGGGTCCATTTTCTCCTGATACCCTTGTGAAAATTAAAAAGTTTTGGTGTAAAGCAAACTTGTAGTAAAAAAAAAAAAAGTAAAATTGTCACAGTTCCACTCCTCAGGGTGTTTGGGATGCAGAGTCGCATGCATAGATTGTCATTTTGGGAGACGAGGTAGAGGTGTCTATCGACCAAATACGTAAGGCAACATGAAAAAATTTGGGGCCAAAACATTTTTGTGGGAGAAATATATATATGTCACAGGTTTACCAACAGAGTCGTGACATTAGCTCTTACCTAAACCCTTTTTTGATCCATTATGGATTCTATCACTGCTCGGACAGGGCAACTGCAGCAGGTCAGCCTGGAGGTGACAGATCTATGCACTGTCATTTTACATCACCCTAACTCACCAGGTTTGGGGATCGTGACTCCCAGGCAATCCTTAGTGGAGCCAAAGATTGCTTTGCCTAACAGGTTTTCTAGAAGGCGTGACAAGTTTGTTGTTTTCAGAGAGGCCTGTGAACTATACTTCGGGTTATGTCCTTATTCCTCAGGTTCAGAGGAGCAACGGGTGGGCATAATAATCTCGCTTCTTCAGGGGAACCCCCAAGCAGGGGCATTCTCTCTTCCGTCTGACTCACAGTTCCTCCAGACGGTGGAGGAATTTTTTCTGGCGTTGACCCCGACTGCGTCTCCCTGGCCGATTCCACACTACGTAAGCTTCAGCAGGGAGACCGGCCAATGGCGGAGTATTGCTCCAAGTCTAAGAGGTGATCCACAGGCACTGAGTGGAATAACCCCCGCACTCCGTAGCCAGTTCTGTGAAGGGCTATCAGTAAGGGTAAAGGATGCCTTAGCCCTGTATGAGACTCCAGTCTCCTTTAAGGTGGCCATGCCTCTCGCTATCCAGCGAGACATAAAGATACCCCAATTTGTGGGAGGTTCGGGGCCAAGGGAAACGTGGTGTGAGTCATCTGAGGAACTCATGCAGTTGGGTGGGGTAATTGGTTCTGGAAATTAGTCTGCTTGGTGTAAAGGGGAGTATGTTTTTAAGGTGGTAGAAAGGGCCATTTTGTGTCCTTCCCTATCTCACAGTAAACAGCTGCTGGAAAACTAAGGAGCCTGGGTTGCGAGAAGGTTAGCAATCTGAGTGTACATACAGTGCCTACAAGTAGTATTCAACCCCCTGCAGATTTAGCAGGTTTACACATTCGGAATTAACTTGGCATTGTGACATTTGGACTGTAGATCAGCCTGGAAGTGTGAAATGCACTGCATCAAAAAAGAATGTTATTTCTTTGTTTATTTTTTTTTTAAATTGTGAAAAGTTTATTCAGAGGGTCATTTATTATTCAACCCCTCAAACCACCAGAATTCTGTTTGGTTCCCCTAAAGTATTAAGAAGTATTTCAGGCACAAAGAACAATGAGCTTCACATGTTTGGATTAATTATCTCTTTTTCCAGCCTTTTCTGACTATTTAAGACCCTCCCCAAACTTGTGAACAGCACTCATACATGGTCAACATGGGAAAGACAAAGGATCATTCCAAGGCCATCAGAGACAAGATCGTGGAGGGTCACAAGGCTGGCAAGGGGTATAAAACCCTTTCCAAGGAGTTGGGCCTACCTGTCTCCACTGTTGGGAGCATCATCCGGAAGTGGAAGGCTTATGGAACTACTGTTAGCCTTCCACGGCCTGGACAGCCTTTGAAAGTTTCCTCCCGTGCCTAGGCCAGGCTTGTCCGAAGAGTCAAGGCTAACCCAAGGACAACAAGGAAGGAGCTCCGGGAAGATCTCATGGCAGTGGGGACATTGGTTTCAGTCAATACCATAAGTAACGTACTCCACCGCAATGGTCTCCGTTCCAGACGAGCCCGTAAGGTACCTTTACTTTCAAAGTGTCATGTCAAGGCTCGTCTACAGTTTGCTCATGATCACTTGGAGGACTCTGAGACAGACTGGTTCAAGGTTCTCTGGTCTGATGAGATCAAGATCGAGATCTTTGGTGCCAACCACACACGTGAAGTTTGGAGACTGGATGGCACTGCATACGACCCCCAAGAATACCATCCCTACAGTCAAGCATGGTGGTGGCAGCATCATGCTGTGGGGCTGTTTCTCAGCCAAGGGGCCTGGCCATCTGGTCCGCATCCATGGGAAGATGGATAGCACGGCCTACCTGGAGATTTTGGCCAAGAACCTCCGCTCCTCCATCAAGGATCTTAAGATGGGTCGTCATTTCATCTTCCAACAAGACAACGGCCCAAAGCACACAGCCAAGAAAACCAAGGCCTGGTTCAAGAGGCAAAAAATCAAGGTGTTGGAGTGGCCTAGTCAGTCTCCTGACCTTAACCCAATTGAAAACTTGTGGAAGGAGCTCAAGATTAAAGTCCACATGAGACACCCAAAGAACCTAGATAACTTGGAGAAGATCTGCATGGAGGAGTGGGCCAAGATAACTCCAGAGACCTGTGCCGGCCTGATCAGGTCTTATAAAAGACGATTATTAGCTGTAATTGCAAACAAGGGTTATTCCACAAAATATTAAACCTAGGGGTTGAATAATAATTGACCCACACTTGTATGTTTAAAATTTATTAAAATTTAACTGAGCAACATAACTTTTTGGTTTGTAAGATTTATGCATCTGTTAATAAATCCTGCTCTTGTGTGAAGTTTGAAGGCTCTAACTTATTTGCATCATATCAAACCTGCTAAATCTGCAGGGAGTTGAATACTACTTGTAGGCACTGTATCTCCTCCATTGGTAGGACACAATTTTTTCTGCCGACTGAAATCCATCTGGGCAAAATTAAGGTGATTCTTTCTACATTTCCGGACAATGGGGTTTAACTTGATCAACGCTAGGTTCATACTGGTCCAGGGACTCAAACCACATACACTGTCTACCTATACACATACTCGCCATCGACTCTGCACCCTTGAGACAGGGGTATTTTACTTAAGCCGTCCTAGGGTTACAGCTACATGTAGGGGACATACACTGAGAAGGTATTGACTTATGTGCTAGAGGGTCTGCCCTCTCCTGTGGTTCTTGGACTTCCTAGGCTCACTCTGCACAATCCTGTGGTAGATTGGCAGACTTGGGAGGTGGTAAAGTGGAGTAAGTATTGTCAAGGACACTGCTTGGGTACCTGGTTTGCAAAGATGGATACCCAGTCTATGCCTAAATACCTGTCTGACTTTGGGGATGTGTTTTCAGAGCAAGTGAACTTCCTCCCCTAGTCCTTATGACTGCGCGGTTAATCTTGTCCCTGGGGCCAAGCTGCCATAGAGCAAACTAATATCTCTGGTCCAGAGAGGCAGGCCATGAAGGACAATATTGCGGAGAGTTTGGCAAAGGATCATATCAGACCATCCTCATTCCCCACTGCGGTGAGGTTTTTCTTTGTAAAGAGGAAAGGGGGCGTACGCACTTGCCTGGATTTCCAAACTCAATCAGATCATGGTCCTGAATCCTTTTAATAATAATCTTTATTTTTTATATAGCGCTAACATATTCCACAGCACTTTACAATTTGCACACATTATCATCACTGTCCCCAATGGGGCTCACAATCTAAATTCCCTATCAGTAGGTCTTTGGAATGTGGGAGGAAACCGGAGTACCCAGAGGAAACCCACGCAAACACGGGGAGAACATACAAACTCCTTGCAGATGTTTTCCTTGGGGGGATTTTCCGCTCCTTCTCATCCCGTACTTTTTTAATCATATCATAGGAGCAAAATGGTTTTATAAACTGTGTCTCAGGGGGCATATTATCTCATTTATATTAAAGAGGGGGGTGAGTGGAAAATAGCTTTCAATACACCAGAGAACCTGGTGATGCCATTTGGATTGACTAATGCTCTTGCCATCTTTCAGGACTTTGTAAATTACATCTTCAGTCATCTAGTAGGTAGATTTGTTGTAATCTATCTTGATGACATATTAATTAATTCACCTGACCTTGAGTCACATAAGGTACATGTCAGGCAGGTCTTGCAGATACTCAAAGACAATAAATTATTTGTCAAATCAGAGAAATGTTCTTGGTTGAGATCCTTTTTCTAGGATATGTGCTAATATCCACCGGTTTTCGCATGGATCTGGCAGCAGTCCGGGAGCTACAGGATTGGGATCGTCCTGAGGATTTGAAGGTGCTACAAAGGTCTTTGGGTTTCAACAACTACTATTGTAAGTTCATCAAAAACTTTTCGGTAGTAGTCAAACCTGACATATATTACCATGAAAGGGACAGAGTCCAGTCCGGCCAGGGAGGCATTTGATATCTTGAAGAATTACTTTGCATCTGTGCCGATCCTTGACGCAACTGGTGGGGGCGGGGGCCTGTATTGTCGAAGGGTGCATCTTCTGGTAAATTGCATACCTGTACATACTTTTCTAAAAAACTCACCTGCGGAGAGAGATTATGACATTGGTAACAGGGAACTCTTGGCAATCAAGTGGCTTTAAAGAGTGGCATCATTTTTTGGAGTGGGAAATTCATCAGGCTACGGTAATCACAGATAATAAGAATCTGTTATATCTAGAGTCTGTGAAATGTCTAACACCTCGACAAGCAAAATGGGCATTGTTCTTCACCAGGTTTAACTTTTTTGTTTCATATAGACCAGAGAACAATAACATTAAGGCGGATGCCTTTTCTCATTTTTTCCTAGGGGTGGAGATAATTGTGAACCGATTCCTATACTACAAAAAAGGGTGGTTATTGCTTCTATATGCTCCGATCCTGAGAAAGAGGTTGTTGACGCTCAGGGGGATGCCCCTGCTGCCTGTCCGTTAGGTAAACTGTACCTGTAAATCTCCATCTGAGATTTCTTAGTGAACATTATGATTCGTTCTTGGCTGGACATCCTGGTAATAAAGCCACATCAGATCTTCTTACTCAACGTTTTTGGTTGTCAGGGAGTATATAGCCACCTGCAGTGTCTGTGTGCATTCTAGAACCTCTCATACATGTTCATTTGGGTCTCTTCAATAATTGGTTATTCTAAGTAGACCTTGGACTCATTTATCACTGATCTACCAGTGTCGGCAGGTAATTCTGTAGTTTTGGTGGTGGTGGACAGATTTAGTAAAATGTAACATCAAAACCTTGGAGTAAATTTTCATCAGAGATTGTAAAATGACATGGGATCCCTACCGATATGGTGTCTGACTGGGGGGTGGTTTATTTCCAAATTTTGGAGGGCGTTTTACACTCGTTTGGGGATCCATCTGTCATTTTCTTCAGCTTTTCACCCGCAGTCTAACGGGTAGACTGAAAGGGTAACTAGAATCTTGAGACTTATCTCAAGACTCTGTCGGGGAACAAGGCGAGCTAGGACGCTCCTAGCATTACTGACAGGGAAGGATCACCTGGTCCCGGGACACCTGACAGAGTTGTGACAATATTTTTGTCATTTTCACAGTTCAACATTGTAATACTCTAAAGATAAAAGAAACCACAAAAGCGCGCCCATAGGGCTTTACTAGATATAGTAAGTAAAATTCTGTGAAGCATCTGCGGGTTCAAGGTGCCCCAAGTCTAAATTCCTTGAGGTGTCTAATTTTCAAATAGTGGTCACTTGTGGGGGGTTTCCACTGTTTAAGCACATCAGGGGCTCTCCAAACGGGACATGGTGTCCACGCTCTATTCCAATCATTTGTGTGTTGAAAAAGTCAAACTGTGCTGTGCTCCTTCCGCACATCCAAACAGTAGTCTTCCCCCACAGTTGAGGCATCGTGTACTCAGTTGAAATTGCACACAAAAAAAATTGAGGTCCATTTTTTCCTGTTATCCTTGTGAAAATAAAATTTTTGTGAAAAAAAGTAAAAATGTTCATTTTTTTTTTCAATCTACATTGTTTTAATTCCTGTGAAGCACCTGAAGGGTTAACAAACTTCTTGAATGTGGCTTTGAAAACCTCGAGGGGTGCAGTTTTTAGAATGGTGTCACTTTTCAGGTATTTTCTATGACATAGGCCCCTCAGTCACTTCAAATGTGAGGTGGTCCTTAAAAAAAGTCTTGTAAATTTTATGGAAAAATGAAAAAGAAAAAAAAAAAAAAAAAAAAAAAAAAAAAAAAAAAAAAAAAAAAAAAAAATCGCTGGACAACTCTAAGGCTGGTTTCACATTAGCGCTTTTTAAGCGCACGCACGGCCGGGGGTAGCTCCGCCCCCGAGCCGGCTCTCTGCCTGGCGTGCCCGCCCCTTGCTTGTAGCGCCGCCTCCTAGCGCACAGCGGCGCCTGCGATCGGCGCACCCTATCTTTAGCATAGGGTGCGCAGATCGTGCGCAGGCCGTGCGCTAGTTGCGCTTTGACCTGCGCTGCGCACTTTTGACGGTGCGCCGTGCACGCCAAAATCCGAAAAGTTCGATTTTGGCGCGCACGGCGCACCGTCAAAAGTGCGCAGCGCAGGTCAAAGCGCAACTAGCGCACGGCCTGCGCACGATCTGCGCACCCTATGCTAAAGATAGGGTGCGCCGATCGCAGGCGCCGCTGTGCGCTAGGAGGCAGCGCTACAAGCAAGGGGCGGGCACGCCGGGCAGAGAGCCGGCTCGGGGGCGGAGCTACCCCCGGCCGTGCGCGCGCTGAAAAAGCGCTAATGTGAAACCAGCCTTAACCCTTATAACATCCTGACAAAAATTTTTTTCAAAAATTGTGCTGATGTAAAGTTGACATGTGGGAAACATTATTTATTATTATTCTATTATATATTATTCCAATAATTTCCCAAATAAACGCAAGTCATATTGAACAATTGTTACCACAATCATGAAGTTCAATGTGTCACCAGAAAACAGTCCCAGAATCACCGAGATCCGGTGAAGCTCCAGCGTTATTACTGCATAAAGTGACACCGGTCAGAATTGGAACATTTGATCTGGTCATGAAGGTGAAATCCAGCTCTGGGGTGAATATTGGTGTGGTGTATAATGGACGGCTATGTAGTAGTTGACACTAGAGATGAGAAAATGATCACCTAATCCGAATGTGCCATATTTGTACTGAATTTATGTGTGGTGATCGTTTCCGAACACACTTGCTCATATGACTCCAATGGCGTTTGGCAATTGCAATCCGAACACTGAAATATTTGCTCATCTCTAGTTGACACCCCGTCATTCACCTCCTACCTCCGACTATCAGAGAATGTCACGTATTGAGCAGAATTTACATGAGGATGGTTGAGAAGATGAAAGTTGGCCGCAGTTATCACCTTAGGACACAAATGTTCCCATGGATCCGGTCTCTGCGTCTTAATAATATCTCCACAGCTAATAAAAGGAAGGGAACATATTCATGGATGGTGACACGAACGCCTAGGGTTTAGCTTCCAAGTAGGAGACAACAATGGCTACAAAGTATTTACCTCAATCTTCTCGTGTATCGTGCACAATATCTTACAGCTTTTTTCTGGAGCATGCTGCATATACGGAGAGTGCCATATCAATGGAGCGTGCAATGTATACAGAGCGTGCAGTGTGTAAGGAGCAAGCTGCGTCCATGGAGCGTGCAGGATCCTTGGAGCGTTCAGTGTATACAGAGCAAGCTGCGTCCATGGAGTGTGCTGTGTACTCGGAGTGTGCCGCATCCTTGGAGCTTGCAGTGTATATGGCGCAAGCTGGGTCCATGGAGTGTGCCGCGTATTCGGAACATGCCACGTCCATGGAACGTGCTGCGTCCATGGAGTGTGCTGTGTATTTGGAGCGTGCCACATCCATGGAGAGTGCAGTGTATACGGACCGTGCCATGTTTATGGAGTGTGCCGCGTTCATGGAGCGTGCGCGTAAATGGAGTATGCTGCATCCATGGAGCATGCCACGTATATGGAGGGCATTGCGTAAATGGAGACTTCCATGTATACGGAACGTGCCGTGTATACAGAACATGTTGCGTCCATGGAGAGCATTGTGTAAATGGAGACCTCTACGCATACGGAGCATGCCGTATCCATGGAGCATGCTGCGTCCAAGAGGAATGCCACGTATATGGAGAGCATTGTGTAGACGAAGACCTATACGTCTACGTAGCATGCCAAGTATACGGTGTGTGCTGCATCCGTGGAGTGTGCCTGCAGCTCGGCCACATGGGATTAGGAGGTCCCAAGTTCTTATATACAGAGACCGGGATAGGGAGCAACTTCTGGTCTCACATAACAGAGGATGGCATCACCCATTCACCTCGACTGCCGGTCGGGGAACGTAGTATTTGAAATTAGTGGTGAGGTCGGGGCTCTGGAGCAGGAGGCCGGAGAAAGCCCCCCAGATCTGGAAAGGACACTTGTTCCTCAGATCTGGTCATTTCCGTGCCGCTGGGTCTCACATCTCGTTCTTCTCATTCAGACAAGAAATGAAGCAGAATGTCTCCGGCCGCCTGTCCTGCGCTGGACACGTATTATACACACAGCTCAGACTCGGAGATTTCCAGGGGAAATAAAACACTTCTAACTTAGAAGAAAGACAACTTTATGGATTCGAGGGTCTCCACCTACACTACATATCCCACCAGCAGATCTAGGCGACATCAGGGAAACACATTATATTCCCTTTATTTCAGGCAGACAAGATACATTAATTGCAGTAAGGAGGTAAACCTGAAGTGTCCAGGAATATTTTATAGGGGTGCGCGGGCTCATTGCAAACGTTACAACTACATATATTCCTTTTAATGAGAACTGACACAGAGCAATGAGGTGATGAAGAGGCGTCTCCGGGCGGTGACTGCACGGAAGAGGACGGTCACTAAGAAACCAGCAGGCGCCAGCGATTGAGTGTGATCCACGAGGACCCTCGGGCATCAGTCATTAGTGGGTGAACAACTCAATCCAGTCGGGACAATGGTCTCAGTAAAGGAGACGGACACTTGCTGGAAAAAGTCCAGAAAGGCAACACAGCCCTTTGCGGTGCAAACCTCAGGGAGTGACGTCCAGTGACTAACAGGGCAATGGTCCCCCCACTTCTGCAAAGAAAGATCGCAGAGATGAGTGAAGAGATTTGCAAGACCCCGGTGGCCATGTCTACTCTGTAACCTCTGAGCGGGAACACAACAACCTGACGTTTGCCCCAGCATCTCTATTGACTTGGCGGCCCGGTGTCAGGTCATTGTTTTAGCATGATGCAAGGTCAGGGGGCCATCTGGTCCACCCGTGTACTGTGATCAGAAGCGTGGTCTGTGTATAACGGACATGTGAACCCCACCTTAAGTTCACAAGGTCAGGTGGACCCGAAATGATTCCTGCCTTGCCAAATAAAGACAGATACTACTCACCGCACCCATCTCTGGGTTATGGCTACAGCAGTGACCAAGGTCATTGGCAGAGCTACTGAGCTGATTGATTGTCTGCCAGGAGTGAAGCGACCTTTAAAAGTGACGTCGGCTCTGGAGCGGGGACGCTCAATTCTTTGTCATTTTACAATGCAGGAATAGTTTGGGGTCCACTTTTTGAAAAGTGGAGAGACCATTAAAAGTGAATCTATTGGGCAGATGGACGCTTTTCCTTTTAAACAACTGAACAAATCCGGTGCAACTTTTAGCCCACATTTGACTTGTGAAGAAAAATATTGACCTTTGTACACCAAAAAAAAATTGAAAAAAATAGTTGTTTAAATTTCACTTTTGACGTTTTTTCTATCTGACGCCCCAACAAAAGCCGAAGAGTGGAGTCCCAGATGCACGGGCGTCATGGATATGCAGGTCTGACTCCGCAGCGTCGGCCACTCAAGTCCATGTGAGCAAATATAAACACAGACATCATTCAGAAGAGGCGAACGTGTGGCTCTGGTCAAATTTCCACAGGATCGTGATTTCCATAAGAAATAGAATGAATTTATTACTATTGCAAGTAATGGTCCAGAAAATGTTGTATCAGAAAATGGACCCCGTTCCTCAGACCTTCAATGGTTCAGGTTTCACCAAGTATAAAAACAAATAAGATATATAACAAGTCTCTAAGAACAAGGACGTTCCCCAGAGCTCCAGATCCCTGGAGGAAAATCCAATCACGGTTTCCATGTAAATTGGTTTAAGCCATCTTAAGATCTTGTGAGGACTGAAGATCGGACATCAGCAAAGCCAAATAAACGACAAATCACATCCTGAAATGAAGAAGAGAATCTGAAAATGAAATCATTAACATAGTCCTTCCAAAATAACATACAAAATCTTTCTTACTCTCCGTTCACACTGGCACCATGGATTTGACCCCCCTCGCCTATCGGCCCATCATACCTACCACACAAAGTACCTTTATAACGACGATCCAGTGCCGCTTATACCATCTCGTACTGGTTGTTAGTGATGTACCGGGACAGGCAGCAGGCCAGGAACATCCCCACAAGCTGCAGAACAAGAAGCCATCACCAGTTACTCCTACATCCCAGACCAAGAACACGCAGAGATCTAATACATCAGAGAAACCATCGCTCGTAGCGAGCGGCCGATAACTGCATTGTAATAGCGAAAGCAGTCAAGAAAGGTTCATATAAATGTACTTTAAAGCATCAAAAAACTGCAGAACACAAAGGGAAAAATAACAGCAGAGGAAATCAAAGACGGAGGATGGGAACAACATGGCCATGCTAAAAAATATTCAAAGTGTCATATTAAGCAAAGGCTCTGTAAGAGGTCCGCAAAAGAGTAGGAAAGAGAGGACCCATGTGTGAGTGAGGGGAAAGGAAGGCGAGGGCCCCTGTGTGTGTGTGTAAGGGGAAAAAAAAGGCAAGGACCCCTGTGTGTGAGTAATGGGAAAGGAAGGTGAGGGCCCCTGTGTGTGATTAAGGGTTCTGTGAATCCTCAGTCCATGTGATGTCATTGCTGTGCACTCACACTGTTCATAACCGCATTATTCAGATGTCAGTCGTTTGCGTGGCAGCTTGCTTACTGTACGTCACTCACGTGGCAGCTTGCTCACTGTAAGTCACACACGTGGCAGCTCACTCAATGGAGGAACCCACGTGGCAGCTCACTCACTGGACTTCACCCCACGTGGCAGCTCACTCACTGGACGTCACCCCACGTGGCAACGCACTCACTGGACGTCACCCCACGTGGCAACGCACTCACTGGACGTCACCCCACGTGGCAACGCACTCACTGGACGTCACTGACGTGGTAGCTCACTCAAAGGCAGCTCACTCACTGGACATCACTGACGTGGTAGCTCACTCACTGGATGTCACTCACGTGGCAGCTCACTCACTGGACGTCACCCACGTGGCAGCTCACTCACTGGACATCATTTACATGGCAGTCCTGACACATGGTCCTGGGAATGCTCGGTGCCTGTTCACACTCACCTGGAAACATGCGATTCCACATGAAATCCCGGCCACGATTCCCATCCGAGACTCCATCACTGAGGTCACCTTGGAGATGCAGCCCTGAGGGGAGAAGAGCATTGTAGAAAGGTGGGTTGAGAAGTGAGGGAGTCTCCCATGAACACATGGACGCTCTTCTAATAAAGCAGAGAAGAGTCCGACAACCCTGGATCCTACAGTCGACAACAGAAAGGTCACCGTCAAACAAGCCAGTGAGCGCTCATCACAGACTAGCCTTCACATTACTCCTGGTGGGAGGTTTGTGATTGATGGGGGCCCTATCCGTCAGGAGAACAGGGAATTTGATCCCCCTTTTTCCAAACTGCAGACCAGATCGGACACTGCTGATCACTGCTGCTTTACGGATGTGCAGACATGGCTCTCGTACTTGTTCTTCTCCATCAGTATCATAGGCACTAACTGTAGCCGCACCGGGGATGCCCTGACCCTGCACATGACTCCACCACACTGCAGACGACAGAAGGCAGCGCTGGGTGTAAGAGGCAGGGTGGTCACTCTCCACAGACACCCAGAAGAGGCAAGAACATCTCCACCCTACGATGTCGTTATCTTGGTGACTCTAGAGCTGCCGACAAGATCCCTGAACACAGAACCTTGGCTTTGTCGACTGACTGTCCCGAGACTTGACCTCAATCACACAGGCCACGTTATGCAGCCACGTATCACTTACATCTGTGAAGACGATATCCTTGGCCTTTACCATGTCCTTCAGGGCTTCCTGTGTACAGTTCTCTGGATTGGCACAGCAGCTCCGGGGGATCCCGCTGGTCTTGTAGTAGGGGCTCTGCCCCCAGTCCGTGTACGAGTTCACCCCACAGCAATGCAGCTGCACAACACAGAAATGGGGAGAAACTGATCATTCAGGCCTCTCTGGATCCCACGCCCGATTTATCTGGACATGCAATTACCCATAGACACCACCAGCCATAAAAATAAAACCAGCCGTCAGGGGCGCCATCGGCACCAAGTAAGGCCTCTTTCACACATCAGTGTTTTGGCGTCAGTCACAATATGTCGGCTCGACGGATCCATTGCAGATTGTGAAAAACGGACACGACGGATTTCGAAAAAACGAATCCATAGCATCCGTTTGACAGATCCGTTGAACCCGTTGAAAGAATAGACAGACAAAGAGTAGACAGAAAAAAATAGAAAGAAAAAATAGATAGAAAGAAAAAATAGAAAGAATAGATAGATGGAAAGAAAGAGTAGATAGATAGAAAGAAAGAATAGCTAGATAGAATAGATAGAAAGAATAGCTACATTACCTGCGGTAACCTCTTCCATTGGATTTTCCCACGCTTCATAGTTCACTCCAGGTCAGGCTGTGAGGGGGCGGAGCTTCAGTGACATCAGCGCTAGTCACTGAACCTCCGCTCCCAGCATCTCATTCCTCAGTGCTTTACAGCCGGGGTGGTCGCATTAGCACCGCTCCCGGTTGTAAAGTATTTACCCCCCAGATATGGATTACGCCGTGGGACTTGACTGTTCGCCGGACAGGTATGGGTATATTATTTATTTTTTTTTTTTTTTTAAATTTCTTTCAGGAGATCAAGGGCTTTGATTGGATAGGAGAACAATAAAGATGGAAAAACCGTGTGTTTATTTATTTCATTAAAAGACTTTATTCTTATTGCGTGTGTTTATTTAACCCTTGAATAACTCTAGGATTAGTAATGGATAGGTGTTACCTCTCGATTACTAACCCAGGCTTAATGTCACCTTACAATAGCAAGGTGACATTAACCCCTTATTACCCCACTTGCCACTGCTACAGGGCAAGTGGGAAGAGCCGGGCAAAGTGCCAGAATTGGCACATCTAATAGATGCGCCTTTTCTGGGCAGATCTGGGCTGCTATTTTTAGGCTGGGGGGCCCCAAGATCAATGGCCCCTTACCAGCCTGAGAATACCAGCCCCCAGCTGTGAGCTTTAATCAGGCTGGTTGTCAAAAATGGGGTTGACCCCACGCCTTTTTTTTAAATTATTTAAAAAAAAAAAAAAAAAAAGCGTGGGAACCCCTCTATTATTGATAACTAGCCTTGCTGAAGCTGACAGCTGATGGTTGCAGCCCCCAGCTGTGAGTTTTGTCTGGCTGATTATGAAAAATAGGGGGAGAGCCACGTCGGTTTTTTTATATTTATTATTTATATTCAGCGCAGGGGTGGCAGATGAATCATCCCATCCGGGGACGGATTCCGTCATTTGACGGACAACGATTGATCCGTTGCCCATATGCGTCCATTCCAGCAGATGACGGATGGCGACGGATCCGTCGCTGTCTGACTTTTCGACGGACACAAAAAATGTTGCTTTGTGCGTCATGTCCGGCTGACGGACAAAGAATTTCCGACGGATCCGTCGAACGACGGATGAAACCTGCGGCCATCCGTCGCGAATATAAGTCTATGAGAAAAAAAAGGATCCAGCGGCATCAGTCGCTGGACCAGTTTTTTTCAAAAAACGACGGATTGTGACTGATGGCAAAAAACTGATGTGTGAAAGAGGCCTAAGCAGGTCAGTCCTTGGATTGGAAGCAGGAAATATGGGAAAGTGGAAGTGACAATGCAAAAGTGGGCTCTCCAGATGACAAGTCATCGCCAAAACTGCAACTCTTGTCTAGTGTCTACCAAAAGGAATTATGACCTTCGAGCCAGCGACAGTGTCATGGACACCTAGAGCTCACTGACATGTATCTGGTTGTATCCTACAAATCAACAGCAAGTCTCCGAATTAGAGATAAATATTCTGCTGAATGGGATAGAGGTGTTATGTGCAGAGCACAGCAGACACACGGCAGCCAGGGTTCCTGTATATGGCATAGGAGAATTAGTGACTGTCCACTCACCGTCTTCTGGATGGTGTCCACCGCCTGGCTCCGGGGGTCTCCAGTAGTATTATATTGATTTAGGGCCTGCATGTATCCATGCTGGAAGCTGTCCTTAATCTGATAGGAGAAAGACAGACACTAATGTAAGGAGGCCACCACTGCGGACTGACGTCCCCTCTATCGCTGCTCCCGGCTGGGGTCACACTGGGGGGGGGGGGGGGACGGGACACACATGTGATCAATCAAGCAAGCAGTAATACTACCTCACAGCTTAGGTGCACCTTTCCCCTGAGGAAGCCACGCTCCCTAGTGGCGAAACGAATGGGGTTGTCCCCACATTATATCGACATGCTGGCTGCAGGTTTAACCCATTATGTGCCTAAGCTGTGAGGTAGTATTACTGCTTGCTTGATTGATCTAGCCGGTTTCTAATCTTTTTTCTGTGCCAATAAGGGGTTTCATTTTTTTTCTCTTCCCCCTTTTTTTTATTCAGGTCATTGTACAATTCTAATCATCATTTATCTGGCACAGAAATGCCACTACATAGGGTCATTTATTGCCACCATACACTTCCTAGATTCATCCACCAGCATATTTAGCACACTATTTCTTAGGTGCATGCATTTATCTTATCTGGGATGGTGTTTCAGGTGGCTATCCATAATGTTTCACATGAATTCTCAGGGCAACTTTGATTCCCGTCCATTTCAGGTCTCAGGTTGCTAATTGGGTCTGTTAATATACTTTTCATGTGCCCTCTATATATGCATTGTGACATTTCTTTGCTAATTGGGTTTTTGTTACCTGCATTTATTTATCTGTACAATGTTTGGGCTGTAATGATTGCCAGCTCGGTGTAAGTGTGTTCACAAGGGTCCTTATATGGACGCTCTGTGGTTTCACCTTGGCCTCTTTTAGGCTTTTTTAATTGTTTTTAATTACTGTCTGTTCAAATAAGTGTGTTTTTTGTAAAATAAAATTTGTATTTGGAATTTATTGCTTTGATCGTTTGTTACCGTGGGTGATCATGACTTCTATACACACTGCTTTTTCTTCTATTGGTACTTGTTCATACTGTGTGTTGTCATAGATCCCCTCATATATTCTGGAGTGCCCTCTTAGTCCTTTCTTCCCATAATTTGCTAGAACTGAAGTGCCCCTTTAATCAATCCTTGAAGCCGGTAAATCAGACTGCCCGAAAATTACTGACAGCGGGTGCGCTTCACCTTGGTGCAACTATGTGCAAGATATGACGAATGGTCCACGAAGCGCAGCACAGGGTGATTAATGGGGTGACCCAACTGGGACAATAGTGACAGTCACTGAGTAGACCACAGATTTCAGACATCTAGTATTTCAGCCGCCACATTTAGGCGAGAATCAGGGGAGGTGGTCACATCTATGGGAGTTATGGAGGCAGTCGGAGGACTCACATCCTTTACAGGACGCGGTGTCACATCTATGGGAGTTATGGAGGCAGTCGGGGTCCCGTCCTCTACAGGAGGCGGCGTCACATCTACGGGAATTATGGAGGTGATCGGGGACTCCAGTCCTCTATTGGAGGTGGTGTCACATCTATGGGAATTATGGAGGCTGTTGGAGGGACTCTCGTCCTCTATAGGAGGCGGCGTCGCATCTATATAGGAGTTGCGGAGGCAGTTGGGGGACTCTCGTCCTCTACAGGAGGCAGAGGAAAGTACTGCATCTATCAGACATACCACAAATGTCCGGTGAACGCCCCATAATTATGTCCAATAAAGGCAGAACAAGGAATCCACAATGTGATTAGTATTACTGCGCGGAGCCGCACTGGACCGGGAAATGGTGAAAATATGGTGAAAACACACCAAGACGGGATGTGACATTAGGAAGAATACGGTATCTACGAGGATCCCGGAGAAGATCCCTGCACTAAATGGAGCCAGAGATCAAGTGTCAGTACTGGAAAATCAGATTCTACACAGAATAGAACGGCCTTCCTGAGGGTCAGCTCTGAACCAGGACCACCTTCATTGTGCCAGGACAACCTTCATTGTGCCCACTCTGCGTGCAGTCTCACCTCATGTCTGAAGACCAGTCCCACAATGGCCGCCACCAATTCAATGAGGAAGATGAGAGACAGGAACATGGCGTACTGAAAACAAAGAGAACACCACCATCAGTGTGCATCTGCCGCTAATCAGTCATTGCGCCTCCATGTTCATTTCACATGATTGGCTCCAGTGCGCACGTTCTTACATCTATCAGCACTTCAATTCTAGCCTAACATCTGGATTTAGGTCCATGAGGAGCTTCCTGTGCCCATTGCTATCCGCCCCTCGCCCATTTCTATCCTCGCCCATTGCTATACGCCCTGCGCCCATTGCTATCCGCGTCACGCCCAGACATGTCCTTACCAGTTTCAGCATCCAGGTACTGGCACGGCAGGTGGCAAAGCAACCAAAGGTCCCCAGCAGGACAATCACGGCTCCGGTGCCAATCAGGACGTACGGCACATTGACGGCTTTTTCATTCAGCAGTGAGAAGTAGACATCCAAGCCAACTTTTCCCCAAACTCCCACAGTCAGTAGGATGACACCGGTAATCTGCAGATAAGAGACAGTCAGGATGACCACAACCAACAGAGATCTCATGCTTTCACCACTGACCACTTTCACACATGGAATAGAATTGATGGGCAACGACTTTCCCTTTCCCAAGTTCACCACCATTTTCCTTAAAGTCGGAGAGCTGGAAGTCATTCCTGGGAGTTACTGAACTGACTGCCTGCAGCAATGAATGGGAGACCAGGTCTCCAGTGGGGAAGGCTCCTCTGAGATCAGCGCTGGGTAATAGAGAACAGCGGACAATTTGCATGGATACCAATGGTAACTGAGTGCACCAGTCATAAAATACCCACTCTTGCACAGCAATAGGATCTCTCACCATCAACTTCAACAATAAGCCATAGATTCTCGATAAAAGATCAGCCAATGGCTTTTGAGCCAGTGGTCAGTCATGAATATTGGGGATTATATGGATTCCATCTTGATGGGATATACATTTTTGGCGTTGTAATGATTAGACAAACATAACACAATCACTCACACTACTGTAAGGCCATTTTAACCCCTCCAACTTAATAACACTCTGATGGATGATGCTATCCAGAATAGTCCTAGGCTGGAGGACCATGTCAGTGCCATCGTCAGAATGAGGGTCCCGCCTCGGAGAGCTGCAGCTTCTCATATTATGGCTGTGTCCAGAGCTACAGCCACACTGAGGGGTAAATCTCTGCCACTTGTTGGTGGTCTCAAGTCAGACATTTACCAATCCCTTCAATACCAGTTCCACACGTGCTGATTAGTGATGAGCGAGAATACTCTTTGCTAGGGTTTTCCCGATCACGCTCGGGTGTCCTCTGAGTATTTTAGCGTGGTCGGAGATTTAGCTTTTGCTGACTCAGCTGCATGATTTGAGGCTGCTAGACAGCCTGAATACATGTGGGGATTGCCTGTTTGTTAGGGAATCCCCACATTCAGGCTGTCTAGCAGCCGCAAATCACGCAGTGTCAACAAAAACTAAATCTCCGAGCACGCCAAAATACTCGTCGGACACCCGACCATGCTTGGGAAAACCCGTGCAACGAGTATATTCGCTTATCACTAGTTCTGATTAATAGGCGCTCACGTTCAACTCGACTTCTCACAACATGAATTGGGGCCAGTCTTGATTTTCTCATGATCTCAAGCAATAGACAAGCAGACACTGATGGTTGGAGTAAAAACGCTAAACAACGTAGAATTCCACATAAGATGAGATATCAGACATTGATAAAGCCATGATATCAGGAAAAGTCCAGAAAACAACTATTTAAAGACACAGTCAACTTGACCACTGGAATGGAGTTTAAGCTACTCTGAGAGCAGTATGATGTACGGAAGGAGACCCTGATTCCAGTGATGTGCAACTTTAATGGGTGCTTTTTTGGTACTGCACATCTAGAAGTACTCCAAATACTGAGCTCTATATAGCCCCCCACCCCACCGATCGGCAGCTCTCTGTATAACCCCGCCCACACCCCGACCGGCTGCATTCTCTTTATAACACCAACCACACACCCGAGTGACAGCTTTCTGTGTACACTGTACATAGGCAGAAAGTTGCAATCAGTGGAGCCGGTGGGATTGGATTACCTGGCAGCAGATTTTACCGAATAATAATCTGCTGATAAAACAGTGATTTTATAAAAACTACAACAAGCAGCCTAGTAAGTGACACATGGCTAGAATCAGGGTGTCTGCCTCTAAATTAGCTGGCTTTAAGATTAGGGGCCAAAAACCTGTTGACAGATTCCCTTTAATATTTCTTGGATCATTTACAAAGGAGATCTCTGAAGACATTTGCTAAAACCAGAGCTAGTTCAGATGGGACCTGCGGAGGCAGTAACGCGAGGCTTAGTGACCTCAACTGATAACAGGGTAAGAGATCCCAACAGGAATTAGGCTCCGATATGAAGGGGCGACTTCAGAGCTCCTACGAGGAATATCTTCTTCACACACAACTGACAAACAACTTGTAAAGACGAGAAGAAACTGAGAGAAACTTCCCAGGGAACTCACCCGACTGCTCCCATCCAATGAATGGTGAAGCACAAAAAAAAAAAAAAAAAGACGTAAACTGTTATTAAGAGATAAAATTGTATAAACAGACACAAATTATTATATCCTGCAGCGCTCATTGTGGAGTCGGGAATTCAGAGACGATATCACCAAAAGCACAATCAGATATCATCAGCCACCACCATCAACCCACCACGCCGCCATTATCATCAGCTAAATCATTATATCCTGCAACACTCATTGTGGACACAGGAATTAAGAGAAGATATCACCATTACACGATCAAAAGCCACCACCCCGCCATCAACAGCCACCACCACCATCAACAGCTAAATAATTGTGGAGACAGGAATTCAGAGAAGACGCCATCATGTATCATCATCAGCCATCACGCCGCCATCAGTCACCAGCCATCATCAATCACAATGCCGCCATCAACAGCCACCACCATCAGCCAAATCATTATATGCTGCAGCACTAATTGTGGAGATGCATATATATATATACAAACACACAAACACACACACAGTATAGATAGATATAATCATTATAATTTGTTATAACTAACCGTAGTTAGTTACGATGCCCGGGCAGCGCCGGGCTCTTCAGCTAGTAGAAAATAAAATAGAGAAAACAAGGGGAAGAGAACACCTCTAAAACAGGTGGAGAGACAAGGAGACAGTTCTATTCCAACTTATAAAGGTCATTAATACAAAATAGAAAATAAACAAAAAAGGTGCAACAAAAATAGAGCCGAAAAGCCCCAAACTCACCAGCCACGGAGCACTCCATGACCAAGAGACGTCAGAAATTCTATCCCTAATGAAATAAAGCCGGAAGACCCCTTCTGGAGGCGACCCCCACACCACACCCCCATTGGATTTCTCTGTGGGTCAGCAGCATTGGACGTGGCACTTGCTGCGATGAAAACAGGCATGCACTGATCAAGTAAGGTCAGATCATTTTCTTTTTTTTATATATTAAACAAAAAGGTGGTTCATATATAAAGTTTAATGTTTTTTTTAAACATTTTTGGCAGCATTTTATTTTTTGCATATCTCAATCTATAAAAAATAAATTTTGCATTTTACACATTGTCCACTGAAGATTTTTTTTACACTAACTTCGTGTTCTGTCAAAACAATCACCCGCACATCAGCAGCAATGAACAGACAGACCCCATAAAGCACATTATAGGTGCAGAATCATTCTTTACATGCCATCTAATCCAACAAACCAAAACAATTCAGTGAACATGTGCGTTCACTTGAATCAAGTAAGGACTCTCTGAATCATTGATCACTAGTGGCGGGTCCACTTTTACCTGTCTTACCGTCATTATCCACCTTTGTAACACGGGCCTTAGACAACGGCTGACTCTCACTGTACTGCGCGTCATATCTGCAGGTAACTCAGAAAATTGCCTTTTGTTTAAATCAGACATGCGACGGTCCTCCGTAAGGAAGAGGGGACTCAAACTGTCCCTGGAGTTGGGACCTTAATGATCCCTGTCCCGGTGGTACTCTTGAAGGTAGAGAGGCAAGGGTCTACAACCTAAAGCGGGTTTTACACTAAGCGATATCGCTAGCAAAATCGCTAAAACGTCACTGGTTTTGTGACGTTATAGCGATATTGCTAGCGATATCGCTATGTGTGATACTTACCAGCGACCGGCTCCCCCGCTGTCCATCGCTGATCGCGCGAGAATGTCCGGCTCCATTTCTCGTCGGGCGCTTCCTGCTGGGCTTCCTGCTGTGACGTCCAGCGACGCGTGGAGGCGGGCGGGAGGACGCAGGATCGCTGTGTGTGAATGGTAAGTATCGTGCGCTGTGTCGCTGCTGCATCGCTGTGAGATCTTTCTGTATGAAAGCTCACTAGCGATCATTTAGCGATGCACCAGCGATCCTGACCGGGTGGGATCGCTGGTTGGATCGCTGGTGCATCGCTAAATGTAAAAGGGCCTTTACTATGCTCCTGTAAATACCCTAATCCGTCCCCTCCCCTACCCCATGAGGCAAGGGACAGAAATGAAAGGTAAACTAGAACCAAAGACAAACAGAGATAACAGAAAACCTCTATCATACAAAAGCACTAACCAACAAGAGGGAGGAGGATAGGGACAGGGAGGAGGATAGGGACTGGGAGGAATAAACTAAATGGGAACAGGGGCCAGGAGATAAACACACATGTACTACAGCAAACTACAGAACACTATCATTCCAATAATTTAGCTTTAACACAGCACAGAAAATCTTTTACTGGCAGGGACTAAACGCCCAGAGCCTGTATATATACAGGGAGAAAAGGGCCACTGGACCGGGTTTATCCCGATGAGCTGCATGGAAGGACCAAGTTAGTTTACTGGCATTAAACTGATGCCGATACCCACATTCTATTCTCAGGACCAAGTATTGTAAAAAGCGGCAAGCCACACAAGAATCCACAATTCTTGCCACCTGAAACTCCAAATTACCATCAACAATAATCGGTGGTGGCGGCAAGGGTGACGGCTCCACAGGTGATACATAATTTTTGAGCAATGACCATTGGAAAATATTGTGGATTTTGAGAGTTAGGCTACAGCCACACTCTCAGTAATTAGTCAGTATTTCACATCAGTATTTTTTAGGCCAATAGCCGGAGTGGGACAAACATGAAGAATTTGTGCACGTGTTTCAATTATACCTTGTCCTTGGATTGTTCCTCACCTGGTTTTGGCTTACAAATGCGGAGAAAAAATACTGAACAAATACTGATAGTGTGGCCGTAGCCTTAGAGGAAGCTCAAGACGAAAGGCCACATGGTTGGTTACGGCAACCACCTTGTAAGGACCAATGAGCCAAGAACTTAATTTCCATGAAGGAATTTTCATCTTAATTTTTCTGGTAGACAGCCATACTAAATCATTCACACCCAGGTCCAGACCTGACAACTGTTCCTTATCAGCCTTGTGTTTGTATCCGTCCTCCATGATCTTTAACCCCTTAGTGACAGAGCCAATTTGGTACTTAATGACCAAGCCAATGTTTACAATTCTGATCACTGTCACTTTATGAGGTTATAGCTCTGGAATGCTTCAACGTATCCCACCGATTCTGAAACTGTTTTTTCGTGACATATTGAACTTCATGTGAGTGGTAAAATTTCTTCGCTATAACTTGCGTTTATTTATGAAAACGGAAATTTGGCAAAAATTATGAAAACTTTAAAATATTCAAAGTTTTAATTTTTGTATCCTTAAATCAGAGAGTGGTGTCACACAAAATAGTTAATAAGTAACATTTCTCACATGCCAAATTTACATCAGCACAATTTTGGAAACAACTTTTTTTTTGTTTTGTTTTTTTAGTTATAAGGGTTAAAAGTTGACCAGCGAGTTCTCATTTTTCCAACAAAATTTATAAAACCATTTTTTTAGGGACCACCTCACATTTGAAGTGACTTTGAGGGGTCTATATGATAAAAAAATACCCAAAAGTGATACCATTTTAAAAACTGCACCCCTCAAGGTGCTCAAAACTACATTCAAGAAGTTTATTAACCCTTCACGTGCTTCACGAGAACTAAAGCAATGTGGAAGGAAAAAATGAACATTTTATTTTTTTCACAAAAAAATTACTTTGGAACCATTTTTTTTTTTATTTTCACAAGGGTATCAGGAGAAAATGGACCAAAATTTGTTGTGCAATTTCTCCTTAATATGCCAATAATCTGTATGTGAGGGAAAGCCACTATTAGGGCGCATGGCAGGGCTCAGAAGGGAGGGATTAATTTGACTTTTTGAAAGCAAAATTGGCTGGAATCAATGGTGGCGCCATGTCATGTTTGGAGACCCCGATGTACCTAAACAGTGGAACCCCCGAATTCTAACTCCAACCCTATCCCAAACACACCCCTGACTACACCCCTAACCCAAACACATTCCTAACCACAACCCTAATCCCAACCATAACCACAACCCTAATCCCAACCCTAACTATAATCCCAATCCTAAACACAATCCTAGCCCAACCCTAACCGTAATCACAACCATAACAACAACCCTAGCCCTACCTTAACAGAAAAATGGAAATAAATACATTTTTTTTTTTTTATTTTTACCTAAGGGGTTGATAAAGGGGGTTTGATTTACTATTTTTTTATTTTGATCACTATGATAGACCCTATCACAGCGATCAAAATGAACCAATAGGAAAAATTTCCTGTTGTTACCGGCTGGCAGATCACGGCGGGCACACTACGCATACGCCCGCCATTTTCTTCCCGGAAGACAACGCCGCCGGCAGGGGGACTTCATGGGGGGATGTGGAGACACACCGGTGGGGGATCAGGAGACCCCATTTCTCTCTCCTCTGCTGTGCAATCCTATCACAGTAGAGAGAAATTAAATGGGAAATCTTACTTTTTTTTTGTGGTTGCCGTTATTCCATTAATAATGGCAACTGCAACACTGGGGTTGGTAAAAAACGACCCGAATCATTCTCTGGGGTCTCAGCTATCCCCGGTAGCTGAGACCCCAGAGAAATTCGGACGCTGGGGGGAGCTATACACTTATTTCTCAGCGTCATTAAAAAGCGGCGTTGAGGCATAAATACCCTTAACTGTCGCAATGAAAAGGCATATCGCCGGTCGTTAAAGGGCTATGTTGTTCTTAACCCCTTGCCATACAGATGAGAGTGATGAAGAGAATCGTTCCTCCCCAGTAACCACTGAAGACCCCTCCTTACTGAAGGTACAGAACCGATGATGGAAGCCATATGCACCAAAAAATGTCGACTTACCAGAGGACTCTGCGACGATTGTTTAATTTAAACTTTGTTAATGGTAGAAAAGATGACCAATCCCTCTGGTTATCTGACACTTAAGGTACATCTCTATGCTTTGGTTTAGACGTCCAGTCTGACCATTAATTTGAGGATGAAACGCCAAAGAAAAGGATAGATGCATCCCCAGGCGAGAACAAAAGGCCCTCCAGAATTTAGATACAAACCGAGTCCCTAACACCACATTGGAGGGAACCCCGTGATGCTTTATGATCACGGTGACAAATACATGAGCCAGTGTCTTGTCATTGGAGAGAGCAGGTAAAGCAATGAAGAGCGTGATTTTACTGAACCTATCCACCACAATGAAGATAACATGCTTAACAGAGGTGGAAGGAAGATCTGTAATAATATACATTGATGTGTGTCTATGGCCGGTTGGGTATGGTCAATGGTAGAAAAGCCCCATGTATGCGGGGACTTAGAAGGCGCACAGACATTACAGGAAGATACAGAGTTGACTACATCCCGATGGAACCTTGGCCACCAAGAACGACGATAAAAGAGGTCCAAGATTGCCTTACTGCTTGGATGACCAGTGAGAGCCGAGCTATGATGTGCCCCAAAAACTTTGAGATGCAATGCTACACATAAATTTCCTGAAGGACAAGGTGAGCGTCCCCCTGAGCATTCAATAACGCTCCCTCCAGCTCCGACCACACGGCAGAGATGACCACCCCTTCCTGTAAAATAGGGAAAGCATCATCCAAACAACCACCCCAGACCAACTCCGAGATAAAGCATCAGCTTTCACCTTCTTAATCCCAGGACGGTAATTGACAATAAAATTAAACCTGGCAAAAACAAAGACCATCTAGCTTGTCTAAGATGTTTAGCGGATTCGAGGTACAACAGATTTTTTTTGATCAGTAATGACAATGACAGGGTGTACTTCCCCCTCTAAAAAGTGACACCACTCCTCAAAAGCCAATTTAATGGTCAAAAGTCCTCTATTGCCTACATCATTCTTCCATTCGGCCGACGGTAATTTTTTTTAGAGAAGAAGGCACATGGATGCCACTTACCAGGGGATGACCCTTGAGACAACACATATACTGTATATTGTACCCATAAATATTTTTATGAAAAAAATATATAAACAATAAGGCTATGTGCTGAGAAAAACCGGACTCCTTCCCAGGAAATCCTCAATTTTTTTTTTGCAAATTTTTCACGTTTTTTCACGCGTTTGTTGGCGGATTTTTAGCGGCTTTTTTTCCCGGAGCATCCTAATACAATGAAATCCGCAGATTTTCTGCAAAATTAATGAACATGCCGCGTTTTTTTCCGCAATGCGCTTTTTTGCGGGGAAAAACGCATCATGGGCACAAAAATTGCGGATTTCATGCTAACAATAGGATGCTTAATGTATGCGTTTAAGCGTTTTTGCAGGGGAAAAACGCTAAAAATACGCGGAAAATCCTGAACGTGTGAACACAGCCTGAAAGTACACATTTGATATTGATGCGTTTGCAACGACTCAACCTATACCGTCCCACTAGTTAACCCCTTTAGTGAACACCATAAAAAATAAAAAACAAGGCAAAAAACAATGCTTTATCATCATACCACCAAATAAAAGGTGGAATAAAACGCGATCATAAAGACGGATATAAATCAACATGGTACCAATGAAAACGTCAACTTGTCCTGCAAAAAACAAGCTACATACCTACAACTCCATCAGCGGAAAAATGAAAAAAAAGTTATAGCTCTCAGAATAAAGGGATGCAAAAACAATTATTTTCCTCTATAGTTATTATTGTGTGAAGGCACCAAAACATTAAAAAAAAAAGAAATGTGGTATCGCTGTAATAGTACTGACCCGAAGAAGCTGCCTTACCAATTTTACGATATGTGGAAAGCGGTATAAACACCCCCACCCCAAAAAAATCCTGAATTGCTGGTTTTTGTTCATTCTGCCTCACAAAAATTGGAATAGAAAGCGATAAAAAATGTCATATGCCCGAAAATGGTACCAATAAAAATGCCAACTCGTCCCGCAAAAAAACAAGCCATCAAATGTCTATGTGGGCCAAAATATGGAGAAATTATAGCTCTCAAAACATGGGGATGCAAAAACTAGTTTTTGCAATTAAAAGCGTCTTAGTGTGTGACAGCTGCCAAACATAAACACCCGATATAAACAAACTCAATCCACAAAAAAATCAAGTCCCCACTCAGATCTGTCATCTGTTAACAAAATTATAGGGGGCTTCCAACGTTACTGATAGCACAAAGGCTCTGAAAAAGCAAAAGGGCTCCTCACACACCAAAAGAAATTCAGCAAATTCTGCGCTCCCAAATCCAAATGCCCCCCCCCTCCCTTCTGAGTCCCAGTGTGCCTAAACCACGTATAGAGTCCACGTTTGGCATTTCTGAAACGATGAGAGCCAGCCTAATTTACAGGTGCGTGTCTCCAGAAGCACGGGCTGGGCATAATGTACCGGTCACAATAACGTGCTGGTCAAAACAACATGCCGGTCAAAACAATGTACCGGTCAAAACAACGTACCGGTCACAACGGCAGTGTGTAATTTTGACTCCACAACATCCACTGCTACCTGTTTCTGTAAAACACCCATGGAGTAAAAATCGTCACTATACCTGTAGATAAATTCCCCCAAGGGGTATAGTTTCCCAAATGGGGGTGACTTGAAGGGGGATTCTGCTCTTCTAGCAATTAGGGGAACTGTATATGAAGTCCACAAACTGTTCTAGGAAAAGCTGCGCTCCAGGAAGCAAATGGCGCTCTGTCCCAACAGAGTCTCTCCGTATAGCTAAGTAGTACTGTACAGCCATATATGGGTATTGCCACATTCAGAAGAAATTGTGGGACAAATTTTGGTGCCATTTTTACCCACTTCTGGTATGAAAATGTAAAGTCTGGGGCTATAACAACATTTTGGGTGGTAAAAAAAAATGCAGTTTTTTTTTTCTTCAAAATCCAAAAGGTATAAAATTCTGTGACACAATCGTAGTGTCAATATAATCACTGTACCCCTAGATGAATTTGTTGAGAGGTGTATTTTGTAAAATAGGGTCACTTATGGGGGGGGGGGGGGGGGTTCTGCTGTTCTGGCAACTCAGGGGCCTTTAGAGTGGGTCATAGCATCCGCAAACCATTCAGTAAAATCTGAACTCCAATATTGCGCCTCTTCCCTTCTGAGCTTTGCACTGTGCCTCAAAAGTAGTTGTTGACCACATATGGGGTATCTGCGTACTCAGGAGAAATTGCACAACAAATTGTATGGAGCAATTTCTCCTCTTACCTTTATGAAAATGCAAAATTTGGGGGACAAAACATTTTTTATGGAGAAAAGGTAATTTTTATTTTCACAGCTCAATGTTATAAACTTCTGTGAAGCACCTGGGGGGTTAAAGGCACTCAATACACATCTAAATACAGTTGAAACCAGAAGTTTCCACCCACTATCTAAAAATACACATATGCATGTTTTTGTCAATATCTGACATGAAATCAGAATAAACCTTTCCCGTTTTAGGTCAATTAGGATTACCATAATTATAAATATTTGCCAAATGCCAGAATAACCAGATGGAGAGAGAGACTGTTTTAAGGCATTTTTATTTTATTAAATGCAAAGTCAGAAGTTTCCATCCTTTTCATTAGTATTTGGTGCCATTGCCCTTAAACCGAATGACTTGCGTCAGACGTTTGGGACCTCCTTCTACAAGATTCTCACAATAGTTGGTTGGAATTTGGGCCCATTCCTCCTGATAAAACTGGTGTAACTGATCCAGGTTTGTAGGTCGCCTTGCTCGCACCTGCCTTTTCAGCTTTGCCCATAAATTTTCAATAGGATTGAGATCAGGGCTTTGTCACGGCCGCTCCAAAACATTGACTGTTATCCTGAAGCCACTTTCTTACTATTTTGGTGGTAGGCTTTGGGTCATTATCCATTTGGACCCATTTCCACCCAAGCTTTAACTTCCTGGCTGATGCCTTGAGATGTTGCTTCAGTATTGCCACATAATGTTCTTTTCTCATGATGCCATCTAGTTTGTGAAGTGCTCCAGTCCCACAACATGATGGTGCCACCCCTGTGTTTCACAGTTGGGATGGTGTTCTTAGGTTTCCAAGCTTCTCCCTTTTTCCTACAAACGTAATGATGGTCATTATGCCCAAAACACGTATATTACTTACCGGTAATGTGTTTTTACAAAACCCATGAGAGCACCAATGAGAGAGGATCCACCTTTCAAGGACAGGGAATGTTTAAGATATAAAGGGTGGATCCTCTCTCGGCATGAGTGGATTACAGAACATGAGTGGACCTCCGAGTTAGTGTACACACATATACATACTTTTATACAACTTTACCGACTATATCAATTATCTTTAACCCCACTTTAAGAGGATAACTATATACAACGACCCACCAACAAAAAGGGTGAAGGCTTAGTAACGGGAGGGAATATACGGGTGCTGTAATGGGTTTTGTAAAAAACACATTACCGGTAAGTAGTATACATGTTTTCCTATACCCATGACAGCACCAACGAGAGAATTACAGAGAATTACTCTATCAGGGAGGGACAACAGCTTGTAGAACCCTTTTCCCAAACGTGAGATCAGAAGAGGCAGAAAGATCTAGTCTAGAGTGACTATAGAAGGTGACAACCACTTAGCCGCCTTACAGATTTGTTCAATGGATACATCTGCTCTTTCCGCCCATGATGTTGTCATCGCCCTTGCAGAGTGGGCCTCATATCATCCGGGATCAGTCTTCCCGCACCTACTGTACATAGGCCAACCTGATAGCTTCCCTTATCCACCTGGATAGGGTACCCTTCGAGGCTCCCGTCTTCTTCCTAGAACCCTGGAATGATAGAAAGAGCCCTATCCTTCCTCCAAGATTTTGTTGTCTGTGAATAGTGAAGGAGGCATCTCCTAACATCCAGGGTATGAAACTTGTTTTCCCTATCATTTTTTGGTCAGGACACAAGGAAGGTCTCTATCTCGTGATCTATGGAATCTAGACACTACCTTAGGCAGATAAGCAGGATGAGGTTTTAAAACTACCCTATCATCCATTACCACTTTGTAAAAAGAGGATCTGCTGAAAGGGCATGTATGTCACTGATTCTCCGTGCTGATGTAAGGGCTACTAGGAGTATGGTTTTTAATGTAACCAGTTTTATGGATCCTTCAGCTAAAGGCTCAAAAGGGGGGTTCGGGTAAAGCATTTAAGACCAAGTTCAATCCCATGGAGGGACCCTGGCCATCGGGGCTGGTCTGGATTTACCGCAAGCCTTAATGAATCTGATCACCCACCGATTACCCGCTAGTTTGTAATTATAAAGAGCCCCTAAAGCTGACACCTGAACTTTCAAGATACTCAGTGCCAAGCCATGTTCTTGCCCTTTCTGAAGGAACTCCAGGATCTCTTTCATGGGTACTTTTCCTTCTGGAGAACACCTTTGGACAATAAAAACTTTTTCCATGTCCTACCATACATTTTTGTAGTGACCGGCTTTCTACTAGGAAGTAAACTAGAAATCAGATTGGTAGAGAACCCCTTACCCTCTAGCACTGACCTCTCAAGTTCCAGGCTGTTAAGTGCAGCCCAGTCACCTGAGGATGAAACATCGGCCCTTGAGCCAGAAGGTCTGGGACCTCTGGAAGGACCCACAACTCCGTGACCGACATACTCCTCAGCCAAAAGAACCAGGGCCTCTTGGGCCACAAGGGGGCTACAAGTATTAATATCGCCCCGTCTTGCCTGATCTTCCTCAGGACTGCTGGTATCAGACAGTTTGTGTCATGATCCCAGTGCGGGTTGGACCTGCACGCTTGGGGTTAATGTCTGGAACCAGTGCTGGTGGACCTGCACTTCTGGGGTTAAATGTTATGATCTCAGTGCAGACTCTTACCTGCACACCTGGGGCTTATTATTGTGGCCTCTCCTTGGTTCTGGGAAGGCTTCTTATAGCCTCAGGAATCTCCAATCCCAGTCAGTTGTACTTTCGCCCTTGGCAGAGTGTGTTGACCCCTGAGTGTGTTTGTGCTGTGTTCTGGTTGCCTGATACTTTGGTTTTGACTTGGTCTGTTCTTTGGATATTGCTTTTTGGATTCTGCTTGGTACCTTCTATGTCTGTTTGGTTTTGACCTCTGCTTGGCCCTGACTATCCGTTCTGTCACATCCCTGGTACTTTACTGCTATCTCTGTGTATGACCCCCGTTTGCCTGACTTTGAGCATTCCTGTAGTTGTGTCCTGCCGATCTCTGGCAGCAGGATGCTAAGCCCCGCCCCTTGCAGTCACATGACCATAGGTCCTGCACTGCTTGCTAAACTTTAGCGTCCCCAGGTCCTGTTTGTGTGAGCTTCCCGGCCATACCTGACCCCAGGCCCCCCTACAGTGCGGGTGAGTCCCTGCTCAGTGGAAGCTGCACGCCGGCGCTGACAGGACCCTGACAGTTTGGGGGAAAGACGTATGCCAGGGAGAACCCCAATTTGATTCAGAAGGCGTCCACTGCTTTGGAATTTTCTGTCGGATTCAGGGAATAGAACTTTTTTCACTTTGGTGTTCGTTGAGTGGCAAAAAGGTCGATCTCCGGTTCCTCCCACAAGTCCACCAAACGTCTGAATACTGTCGTCTTGAGGGACCATTCGCCCTGCAAAAGTGGCCAGCGGCTCAAACAGTCTGCTGTAACATTGCCCTTTCCTTTGATGTGGAGAGTAGACAGTGACAAGATGTTCTTTTCTGCAAGGCTGAAAATTTACATTAGGATCTGGGACCGTATGCCCCCCCTGATGATTTAGATATGCCCCAGTGACCTAGTTGTCTGACAGTATCCTCACATGATGGCCTTGCAGGAACAGTAGAAGACTCTGCAATGTATTTTCCACCAAGCGAAGCTCCAACATATTTGAGGAAGCTTCCTTTTCTAGCGATGACCATGTCCCCTGAACCAGATGGCTGTCCAGATGTGCTCCCCAACCCCTGGGACTGGCGTCTGTGGTAACTACCCTGGTGATGTGAGGAAACCACGAGATCCCCTCCCAAAGGGATTTTATGTCCAACCACCAGCGGAGAGAATGTATAACCCCCCATGGTAGCGTCAGTGTACCTTCCAGATACCCCTGCAATGAACATTGGCTTTCTAGGACGAACCTCTGCAACTCTCTTGAGTGGATCTGGGCACACTTTACTACCGGGATACATGAGGTTAGGGCGCCCAGGAGGGACATAGCACTTTTGAAGGTTATCACTGGATTTTGAATTGACCTAGAGAGGAGACTGAACAGCTTTTCTTTCTTTTGCTCTGTCAGACAACATTCCTGCCGGCAAGACTTTAGCAAGAGTCCCAAAAAGATTTGCATCTTTGTGGCCGTAACCTTGACTTCTCCAGTTTCAAACACCACCTTAAGTTTTTTAATATGGTGGCTATATCCTCCACTTGATTGTGGCAAGGAGTGAAGGAATGGCCTACTATCAGGAAATCATCCAGATATGGGATGACTAGCCTGTTTCTTTCTCGGAGATGGGCCCTCACCTCAGCTACCAGCTATGTGAAAACCCGAGGGGCCACTGCCAGACTAAAGGGAAGTGCCGCCTTGTACTGGAGGCGTCTTACGGTGCCCCTCATTGGTACCGCCACCTGGAGATCTTTCCTAAATGCTGCGTGTATGGCACATGGTAATATGCGTCCTTCAGTTCCAGGACGGCCATAGAGCAATCTGGAAACTGAACTGCTGATTTTATGGATTCCATTTTGAACTATGGAATCTTCAAAAACATGTTCAGGCCTTTCAAACTGAAGATTATCCTGTATGAACCATCCGGCTTCTTTATACGAAACAGTGGAGAGAAGAACCCTTTCCCTTCTTCTCCCGCTAGTACATCCTGCAGAACGTTCTTCCTCAAGTGGCACAGAACCTCTGAGTCCAGTGCTATCTGCTCTGATGAATCTGTCTGGGGGATACTTCCCGAACTCCTGTCTCAACCCTGCACCCACCAGGTTGAGAATCTAAGGACATGATATTTTCTCCCAGGCTGAAAGGAAGAGGGAGAGCCTTCCTCCCACCTGGGAAAGAGTCATTTGGAGGATATGCACCCACTTCGGGAAGAGGTACTGAACAGGAATCCCTTGGACTTTTTCGGTCCGTCGCCCCATCTCCTCTGCTTCGTGGATGGTCTCCTTCAGTTGTATCTCTTCCCCCAAAAAGGACTGCCTGAAGGAAGAGAAGGTGGGCTTCGGGAACCTGTTTTTCTTATCGCCTGCTTTTTTCGGCAGACCTGATAAAATATTGACCCTCACAGGAGAGAGAACATGGTTTCCCTTTCGCCTGAACATCCCCGGGCAGTTTTTCAACCAGACAGCTCTCCGGCCCGTATTAGATAGTGCGGCTGACCTAGCGGCCAGTCTGGCTGAGTCGGCCGACGCATCTGCTGCATTCCTGATCATTGGAAGCGTGACTCGAATGGCCTCATTGGACGAACTATCGCTCAGCTGATCCTCCAACATGTTAAACCAGACCATGAGGGACTTCGCTGTGCAAGTCACCGCGATGGCTGGTCTCAATACCCCTGCAAATAACTCCTATGTTGCCTAAAGAAAGGTATCAACCTTCCTATCAAGAGGGTCCGGAGTCCTCAAAGGGGAGGGATAAGGTCTTTGAGGCCTTAGATATGGCAACGTGCAACTTGGGAGCGTTACTCCAGGATGAGGAGGCCTCCTCCTCGAAGGGGTACTTTCTTTTGAAGGAGGACGGTAGGGAGCCTTTCCTATCCGGTTTCTCCCATTCTCTACTTATGAGACTCTGAAATTTCTCGTTCATAGGAAACACTCTATGCTTTTTCTTATTCAAGGTGTCAAACATAACGTCTTGGATAGATCTCTTAGGCCTCTGGTCCACCAGACCCATTATGGACCTTACCGTCTTCACTAAATTGTCCATGAAGCAATAACCCGAGCCAGCCTCTGATGAAGAGGATTCTGAAGTATCCCGCAGAACTCCCTCCTCAGATGGAGATACTTTGGCCCTATCCCTTCTTGGTGTTTCCCCTGAAAGGAACCGGGAATTTAATGAATTCTCTACTTCGGCTCTGATGAGAGTTCTTACGGTGGAAGAAAAGTCAGGGGTCTCAATAGCCACTGTGTCATTGATACACGGCTGGCATAATTTTTGGGCCAGACCCTGACCGCATAGAGCACAAACTCTGTGCTCTGACTTCCCCGTACTCTTTCTAGGTGGCTCCTGCTAGGAGGTCAGATAGAGAAAGAGAGAGGGAGAGAAAGAGATTTGCATTATTAAAATGTCATTAAAGGGTACCAGAACAGGAAGCAGGATGTCATCTGAAAGGTCTCCCTTAGGGATCACAAAATCTTCCATCCTGGAATAGCTGCGCCAACTTGTCCTGGAATCCTTGGACCTGCCTACCCCACTGGATTGCCCGGAACTCTCAACCTGGTGAGGCTTGCGTCGGGGTCTCTGCAGCTGCTCTGACTCCCAATGCTGCAGCTGCAGGCTCTGCTGCTGTAGAGACGGCTGCTATGCCACCATCGTTGCACCGGTGCCCCAGCCTGGCCGGCTATCCACCTCTAAGAACTGTGCCCAGAGTGGATCTGCCGGGCGGCGTCTCCTGAAGCTTCCGGTACCGTCCCTTCAGGTGCAACGGTCCCGGCTGCATCATCAGAGCACAACTTCCTGTTACCAGCTGCGCTCTGACACCGCCACCGACCGGCCCAGGCCTGGGATCTTCTTTCTTCTTCTTGCGATGCTGCCATACAGGTAAAGGCTCCACCCGTCAAGGACAGGAAACCACTGATGTGGAGAGGAGCTGCCCTTTTTATCTTAAAGGTCCCCGTCCTTGAAGGGCGGATCCCCTCACTCATTGGTGAGGTTTCATCTCCAAAAATTAACGTCTTTGTTCCTGTGTGCATTTGCAAACATTAATCTGCCTAATAGGGGTTAATATTATATTTAAAAAAAAATAGCATCTCTATACACAGCTGAAAAAACAGGATCCACCAATCACAATAGGTGATATCACAGGTCACCTCCTCCTGTACAATGACTGATATCACCTCTATATGCAGTATATTACATAGTATCCAGCATTCAAGAGGTTGTCTACTACATTACAAAGCCGCCATCAATTTAAACCTTGTAAAGAAGTCTCTTGGTAAATACGTCGCAATCGCTGACCGCTCAGTCTGCATCACGTGACCGTCAGGTTACAGAATCCCTTAGGCATCCTCCCCACTGACTGGGCTGTGGGTGGAGTTTCACCGAACGTCACAGCCCAGTTTCCAGCGTGCGCTTGCGGGCAAAGAAAGCAGAGGACAGAATGAAAGCAGGTGTGAGGGTGGTCCTAGAAGTTGTGGGCGGTGCTGGTGTTACTCACTGCTTCCATCTCCGCCCCCTGATGATGCGGGTGTGAGGGTAGTGCTAGAAGCTGTGGGCAATGCTGGTGTCACTCACTGCTTCCATCTCCGCCCCCTGATGATGCGGGTGTGAGGGTAGTGCTAGAAGCTGTGGGCAATGCTGGTGTCACTCACTGCTCCCATCTCCACCCCCTGATGATGCAGGTGTGAGGGTAGTGCTAAGAAGCTGTGGGCGATGCTGGTGTCACTCACTGCTTCCATCTCCGCCCCTGATGATGCAGGTGTGAGTGTGGAGCTAGAAGCTGTGGGTGGTGCTGGTGTCACTCACTGCTTTTATCTCTGCCCACTGATGATGGAGTTGTGAGTGCGGTGCTAGACGCTGTGGGTAATGCTGGCGTCACTCACTGCTTCCATCTCTGCCCACTGATGATGCAGGTGTGAGTGTGGTGTTAGAAGCTGTGAGCAAAGCTTGTGTCACTCACTGCTTACATCTCTGCCCCCAGATGATGCGGGTGTGAGTGTGGAGCTAGAAGCTGTGGTGGTGCTGGTGTCACTCACTGCTTCCTTCTCTGCCCACTGATGATGGAGTTGTGAATGCGGTGCTAGACGCTGTGGGTAATGCTGGTGTCACTCACTGCTTCCATCTCTGCCTATGATGCGGGTGTGAGTGCAGTGCTAGACGCTGTGGGCAATGCTGGCATCACTCACTGCTTCCATCTCTGCCCACTGATGATGCGGGTGTGAGTGCGGTGCTAGACGCTGTGGGCAATGCTGGTGTCACTCACTGCTTCCATCTCCGCCCCCTAATGATGCAGGTGTGAGGGTAGTGCTAGAAGCTGTGGGCGATGCTGGCGTCACTCACTGCTCCCATCTCCGCCCCCTAATGATGCAGGTGTGAGGACAGTGCTAGAAGCTGTGGGCGATGCTGGTGTTACTCACTGCCACTGGCGTAACTACCGGGTAGCAGCCGAAGCGGTTGCTTTGGGGCCCGGCCCGTATAGGGGCCCGGGTCCCCGGCTCCGATCGGCGCTACCCGGTAGTGCAATTTAATTAAGTACATCAGGGGTCCCCAACCACCGGTCCGTGGCCCAGCACCGGGCCATTGCAGTGCTCTTGCCGGTCCGTGGACACAAGGGGAGCCGGCGGCTGTGTAGCAGCTGATACTCTGCATAGCGGTCCCTGTCGGCGCGGCGGCTTCATCCATCGCTGACCGGTCAAGTGTACCGCTCATTTAAGGACATGAATATGGACGCTACTCCTCTCCCATAGGCGTGGCGTCCATATTCATGGACCTTAATGAGTGGTAGCACGAAACCGCTCCGCACAGGAAGAAGCTGAAGCGCCGCGAGATGCAGGGAGGGAAGTTCAGCGAGGGTAAGTATGATGGGGGAGGATGGGGGAGCCGAGCGGAGCCATATATATACACACAAGGGAGGGAGAGTGGGAGCGGAGCCATATATACAAGGGAGGGAGAGAGAGCTGAGCCATATATACAAGGGAGGGAGGGTGGAAGCGGAGCCATATATACAAGGGAGGGAGAGTGGGAGCGGAGCCATATATACAAGGGAGGGAGAGTGGGAGCGGAGCCATATATACAAGGGAGGGAGAGTGGGAGCGGAGCCATATATACAAGGGAGGGAGAGTGGGAGCGGAGCCATATATACAAGGGAGGGAGAGTGGGAGAGGAGCCATATATACAAGGGAGGGAGGGAGGGAGTGGAGCCATGCATACAGGATGGGACAGGGGAGCCATGTATACAGGATGGGAGAGTGGGAAAAGAGCCATGTATACAGGATGGGAGAGTGGGAAAAGAGCCATGTATACAGGATGGGAGGGTGGGAGCGGAGCCATGTATACAAGGATGGGAGTATGTGAGAAGAACCATGTATACAGGATGGGAGGGTGGGAGCGGAGCCATGTATACAAGGATGGGAGCATGTGAGCAGAGCCATGTATACAAGGATGGGACAGGGGAGCCATGCATACAACAGGGGGAGCCAAACAGAGCTGGACAGGACGGGGGGAACCACACATACATTTTCTGATGATTAGAAAATAATGTATAGTACTCCAGTACAATTATTTCTAAGTGTTCAATGCTCCATTTCCTTGTAGGTTCCAATCATCATTAGCAGTGACGGTCATCAGTAGAAGTAGCCGGTGCTCCCACTGAAACAGAGAAACAAGCCAGGTGCTCCCACTCATTCAAAACCTATGGTGAGTTGAGTCACATTATAAATGTTATAATTAAATGATAAGTTTGCACTGCTAGGGGGTGCGTCTTGAAGGGGGTGTGTCTGAGGGGGCCCCGTTTAAAAGTTTGCTATGGGGCCTAATCAGTTCTAGTTACGGCCTTGCTCACTGCTTCCATCTCTGCCCCTTGATGATGCAGGTGTGAGGACAGTGCTAGACACTGTGGGCAATGCTGGTGTCACTCACTGCTTCCATCTCTGCCCCTTGATGATGCGGGTGTGAGTGCGGTGCTAGACGCTGTGGACAGTGCTGGTGTCACTCACTGCTTCCATCTCCGACCCCTGATGATACAGGTGTGAGTGCGGTGCTAGACGTTGTGGGCGGTGCTGGTGTCACTCACTGCTCCCATCTCCACCCCCTGATGATGCAGGTGTGAGGACAGTGCTAGAAGCTGTGGGCGATGCTGGCGTCACTCACTGCTCCCATCTCCACCCACTGATGATGCAGGTGTGAGGACAGTGCTAGAAGCTGTGGGCGATGCTGGCGTCACTCACTGCTCCCATCTCCACCCCCTGATGATGCAGGTGTGAGGACAGTGCTAGAAGCTGTGGGCGATGCTGGCGTCACTCACTGCTCCCATCTCCGCCCCCTGATGATGCAGGTTTGAGGTCATTGCTAGAAGCTGTGGGCGATGCTGGCGTCACTCACTGCTCCCATCTCCGCCCCCTGATGATGCAGGTGTGAGGACAGTACTAGAAGCTGTGGGCGATGCTGGCGTCACTCACTGCTCCCATCTCCGCCCCCTGATGATGCAGGTGTGAGGACAGTACTAGAAGCTGTGGGCGATGCTGGCGTCACTCACTGCTCCCATCTCCACCCCCTGATGATGCAGGTGTGAGGACAGTGCTAGAAGCTGTGGGCGATGCTGGCGTCACTCACTGCTCCCATCTCCACCCCCTGATGATGCAGGTGTGAGGACAGTGCTAGAAGCTGTGGGCGATGCTGGCGTCACTCACTGCTCCCATCTCCACCCCCTGATGATGCAGGTGTGAGGACAGTACTAGAAGCTGTGGGCGATGCTGGCGTCACTCACTGCTCCCATCTCCACCCCCTGATGATGCAGGTGTGAGGACAGTGCTAGAAGCTGTGGGCGATGCTGGCGTCACTCACTGCTCCCATCTCCGCCCCCTGATGATGCAGGTGTGAGGACAGTGCTAGAAGCTGTGGGCGATGCTGGCGTCACTCACTGCTCCCATCTCCACCCCCTGATGATGCAGGTGTGAGGGCGGTGCTAGAAGCTGTGGGCGATGCTGGCGTCACGCACTGCTCCCATCTCCACCCCCTGATGATGCAGGTGTGAGGACAGTGCTAGAAGTTGTGGGCGATGCTGGCGTCACTCACTGCTCCGATCTCCGCCCCCTGCTGATGCAGGTGTGAGGACAGTGCTAGAAGCTGTGGGCGATGCTGGCGTCACTCACTGCTCCCATCTCCGCCCCCTGATGATGCAGGTGTGAGTGCAGTGCTAGATGCTGTGGGCGATGCTGGCGTCACTCACTGCTTCCATTTCCACCCCTTGATGATGCAGGTGTGAGGACAGTGCTAGAAGCTGTGGGCGATGCTGGCGTCACTCACTGCTCCCATCTCCGCCCCCTGATGATGCAGGTGTGAGGACAGTGCTAGAAGCTGTGGGCGATGCTGGCGTCACTCACTGCTCCCATCTCCACCCCCTGATGATGCAGGTGTGAGGACAGTGCTAGAAGCTGTGGGCGATGCTGGCGTCACTCACTGCTCCCATCTCCACCCCCTGATGATGCAGGTGTGAGGACAGTGCTAGAAGCTGTGGGCGATGCTGGCGTCACTCACTGCTCCCATCTCCGCCCCCTGATGATGCAGGTGTGAGGACAGTGCTAGAAGCTGTGGGCGATGCTGGCGTCACTCACTGCTCCCATCTCCGCCCCCTGATGATGCAGGTGTGAGTGCAGTGCTAGACGCTGTGGGCGATGCTGGCGTCACTCACTGCTCCCATCTCCACCCCTTGATGATGCAGGTGTGAGGGCGGTGCTAGAAGCTGTGGGCGATGCTGGCGTCACTCACTGCTTCCATTTCCACCCCCTGATGATGCGGGTGTGAGGACAGTGCTAGAAGCTGTGGGCGATACTGGCGTCACTCACTGCTTCCATCTCCGCCCCCTGATGATGCAGGTGTGAGGACAGTGCTAGAAGCTGTGGGCGATGCTGGCGTCACTCACTCTGCTCCCATCTCCACCCCCTGATGATGCAGGTGTGAGGACAGTGCTAGACGCTGTGGGCGATGCTGGCGTCACTCACTGCTCCCATCTCCACCCCTTGATGATGCAGGTGTGAGGGCGGTGCTAGAAGCTGTGGGCGATGCTGGCGTCACTCACTGCTTCCATTTCCACCCCCTGATGATGCGGGTGTGAGGACAGTGCTAGAAGCTGTGGGCGATACTGGCGTCACTCACTGCTTCCATCTCCGCCCCCTGATGATGCAGGTGTGAGGACAGTGCTAGAAGCTGTGGGCGATGCTGGCGTCACTCACTGCTCCCATCTCCACCCACTGATGATGCAGGTGTGAGGACAGTGCTAGAAGCTGTGGGCGATGCTGGCGTCACTCACTGCTCCCATCTCCACCCCCTGATGATGCAGGTGTGAGGACAGTGCTAGAAGATGTGGGCGATGCTGGCGTCACTCACTGCTCCCATCTCCACCCCCTGATGATGCAGGTGTGAGGACAGTGCTAGAAGCTGTGGTTGATGCTGGCGTCACTCACTGCTCCCATCTCCACCCCCTGATGATGCAGGTGTGAGTGCAGTGCTAGACGCTGTGGGCGATGCTGGCGTCACTCACTGCTCCCATCTCCGCCCCCTGATGATGCAGGTGTGAGTGCAGTGCTAGACGCTGTGGGCGATGCTGGCGTCACTCACTGCTCCCATCTCCGCCCCCTGATGATGCCGGTGTGAGGGTAGTGCTAGAAGCTGTGGGCGATGCTGGCGTCACTCACTGCTCCCATCTCCACCCCTCATGATGCAGGTGTGAGGACAGTGCTAGAAGCTGTGGGCGATGCTGGCGTCACTCACTGCTCCCATCTCCACCCCCTGATGATGCAGGTGTGAGGACAGTGCTAGAAGCTGTGGTTGATGCTGGCGTCACTCACTGCTCCCATCTCCACCCCCTGATGATGCAGGTGTGAGGGCGGTGCTAGAAGCTGTGGGCGATGCTGGCATCACTCACTGCTTCCATCACCGTCTCCTGACAACGTCTTGTTGCAGAGTTAGAAGACAGGGGGGTGGAGACACAAGCAGAGTGCCGGCGCTGCACTCACCTCTCCCGCGTTCTGGATCCTGGGTGATGCATGCTGTTTTCAGAAGGCAACAATGCAAGAAACTGTAGCAAATAACTGTAGGGACTATGGGCACAATGGAAAGCGAGTGCAGCCCCAGCTTTCTCTGACAAACACAGAAAAAAAAAAAAAAAAAAAAAAAAAACACATTTAAGTATCACAGTATCTACATAGGAAGAAGTGTAGGCCGCTGTCTAATAAACAATCTGTATTCAATTTAAGCATAGCACAATGAATAACATTAAAAAGGTAAACTGCAGAGACTAAAGGCCCTTTTACATTTAGCGATGCACCAGCGATCCGACCAGCGATCCGACCCGGTCAGGATCGCTGGTGCATCACTAAATGATCGCTAGTGAGCTGTCACACAGGCAGATCTCACAGCGATGCAGCAGCGACGCAGCGGACGATACTTACCTTTCACACACAGCGATCCTGACGTCCTCCCGCCCGCGTCCAGCGTCGCTCGTCTCACACAGCAGGAAGCAGAAGACGAGAAATGGAGCCGCCCGATCTCATGCGATCAGCGATGGACAGCGGGGGAGCCGGTCGGAGGTAAGTATCACACATAGCGATATCGCTATAACATCACAAAATCAGTGACGTTTTAGCAATATTGCTAGCAATATCGCTATGTGTAAAACCCGCTTAATACTCTAAGGTCACATTCACACTTTCAGTATTTTACATCAGTATTTGTAAGCCAAAGTATAATAGAAAAATCACGGCACGACTTCTGCATTTATCACCCACTCCTGGTTTTGGCTTAGAAATACTGATGTAAAATACTGACCAAATATTGAACGTGGCCTAATGATAACTTTCACAAGCCATTGTGTGGAACACTAGTCAGGGGGTCTGTGGGTTACTATTATGTGCCTATCTTTCCCCTCATGTTATCTCCTGCATATGCTTACACTGCCCACTGGTTTTCAGTGTTTGCACGCCTCCTTGCATGCTTGATTTGTTTACTACCACTGAATAGCAATTTATTTATACAGCACTTCACTCACAGATCTATGCTATATATGCATTCATGAAGCAACTCATGCCCTATATCCACGGACTGGTTTTAGGTAAAACCTAAAACATTTTTGCAAAAGTGTTTGCACTTAATTTGCATATCTTTATTAATTTGTTGTTTGTCCCGAAGCTAGAAACATTTTTTATATAGATGCATCATAGCTATTTGGATATTACCCCACTAGAGGGCGACATTGCACCATGACAATATTTATTTGGTCAAACATTTTGTCATTTGTCGGTTCTACGGTAGTTTTCCTTCTTTACATTCTTTACAGACAGCGGATTTCTCCATGTGGCTATAATATTAACCGGTTCCCGAACTGTGACACAGCGTATGCGTCATGAAAGTCGTTTCCAATCCGACCTATGACGCATACCCCGTGTCATGAATTCAAAGCCCCCCTGCGGGTCGGTTGACCGGGGTCAATGAGAGGTCACCTGACCCGCAGATACAGGGGGCTTTGTAATTCACCACAGGGGGCGTGGCTTCGCCCCCACGTGGCTACGATCGCTCTGATTGGCTGTTTCACTTTTAACAGCCAATCAGAGCGATAGTAATATTTCATCAATGAAAAATGATGAAATACTACAATCCAGCCATGGCCGATGCTGCAGTAGCATCGGACATGGCTGGAGACACCGATTCGCCCCCCCCCCCCACCGGCGATGGCCCCCCCGCAACAGAATGACAGCGGCGATCTGCCGCCGCTGTCATGATCTGCCCCCCCTCCCATTCCCTCAGCTCCCCGCCAGCATCCGATAACCCCCTCACCCACTCTCATCGCCCCCGGCACCTTCTAAGTCCCCCCCGTCGCTCCCGGTGTCCGGCGGGTCCGGTTCATGGGCGCCGCCATCTTAGAAAATGGCGGGCGCATGCGCAGTGCGCCCTCCCGAATCTGCCGGCTGCAGATTCCATTATTTCATTTTGATCACTCTCACAGTGATCAAAATGAAATAAAAAGTAAATGAACCCCCCGATTATCACCCCCATAGGTAGGCATAACTAATAAAATGAAGAAAATATTTTTATTTTTTTTTTCCATTAGGGTTGGGGTTAGAGTTGGGGTTAGAGTTGGGGTTAGAGTTGGGGTTAGAGTTATGGATAGGGGTCTGTTCGGGTTAGGGTTGTGTTTGGTTAGGATTACGGATAGGGGTGTGTTGGGTTTAGGGTTGGGATTAGATTTGTGGGGTTTCCACTGTTTATGCACATCAGGGGGTCTCCAAACGCGATATGGTGCAACCATGGATTCCAGCCAATTTTGCGTTCAAAAAGTCAAACGGTGATCCCTCCCTTCCAAGCCCCGACGTGTGCCCAAACAGTGGTTTACCCCCACATATGGGGTATCAGCGTACTCAGGAAAAATTGCACAACAACTTTTGGGGACTAATTTCTCCTATTACCCTTGGGAAAATAAAAAAATTGGGGGCTAAAAAATTATTTTTGTGGAAAAAAAATGTTTTTTTCATGTCTCTGCATTATAAACTTCTGTGAAGCACTTGGGGGTTGAAAGTGCTCACCATACATCTACATAAGTTCCTTGGAAGGTCTAGTTTCCAAAATGGGGTCACTTGTGGGAGGTTTCCACTGTTTAGGCACATCAGGGGCTCTGCAAACGTAATGACGACCGCAGACTATTCCATCAAAGTCTGCATTTCAAAACGTCACTACTTCCATTCCGAGCCCTGACGTGTGCCCAAACAATGGTCCCTCCCCACATATGGGGTACCAGCGTACTCAGGACAAACTGGACAACAACTTTTGGGGTCCAATTTCTCCTATTACCATTGTGAAAATAAAAAATTGCGGGCTAAAAAAATCATTTTTTTTGAGGGAAAAAATGATTTTTTATTTTCATGGCTCTGCGTTACAATCTTCTGTGAAGCACTTCGGGGTTCAAGGTGCTCACCACACATCTAGGCAAGTTCCTTATGGGGTCTAGTTTCCAAAATGGGGTCACTTATGGGGGGTTTCCACAGTTTAGGTACATCAAGGGCTCTGCAAATGTAACATGATGCCCGCAGACCTTTCCATCAAAGTATGCATACCAAAACGTCACTACTTCCCTTCCGAGCCCTGACGTGTGCCCATACAGTGGTCATCCCCCACATATGGGGTACCAGCGTACTCAGGACAAACTGGACAACAACTTTTGGGGTCCAATTTATCCTAGTACCCTTGTGAAAATAAAAAATTGCCAACTAAAAAATTTTTTTTTAGGAAAAAAAAGTTTTTTTTTTTCACTGCTCTGCATTATAAACTTCTGTGAATCACCTGGGGGTTCAAAGTGCTCACTATGCATCTAGATAAGTTCCTTAGGGCAGGGGTCCCCGACCGCCGGTCCGCGGCCCAGCACCGGGCCGCTGCAGTGCCCTTGCCGGTCCGCGGACACAAGGGGAGCCAGGGGCGGTCAGTGGCATAGCGGGGGCTGGGGCGGCGCACAGCAGCTCTTAGCGGCGGGCAGGGAGCGATCAAGCAGCTCCGCTGCCTGCAAGAGGGAATAGCAGGAGCGGAGCTGCAAGGACCCGTCCAGCTTCCTGCCCGCCGCCCGCGCTTCCTGTCTCTGACTGACACAGAGAGGAGCGCGGCCGCTGCTGTGTCAGTGCGAGGAAGCGCGGGCGGCGGACAGGTGAGAGGAGAGAGGTGGTGTCTGTGTGTATATGTATGTCTGTCTGTGTGTGTGTGTATAATGTGTGTGTACATGTATGTGTGTGTGTGTTGGTCTGTGTTTGTGTAGCCTGGCCCTGGAGGAGATGGGGACATGAGGAGAAGGCCATGAGGGGAGTGATGGGGTGAAGGCAGTGATGGGGAGAAGGGAGTGATGGGGTGAAGGCAATGATGGGGAGACAGCAGTGATGGGGTGAAGGCAATGATGGGGAGACAGCAGTGATGGGGTGAAGGCAATGATGGGGAGACGGCAGTGATGGGGTGAAGGCAATGATGGAGAGATGGCAGTGATGGGGTGAAGGCAATGATGGGGAGAAGGGAGTGATGGGGTGAAGGCAATGATGGGGAGACAGCAGTGATGGGGTGAAGGCAATGATGGGGAGAAGGGAGTGATGGGGTGAAGGCAATGATGGGGAGAGGGGAGTGATGGGGTGAAGGCAATGATGGGGAGAAGGCAATGATGGGGAGACAGCAGTGATGGGGTGAAGGCAATGATGGGGAGACAGCAGTGATGGGGTGAAGGCAATGATGGGGAGATGGCAGTGATGGGGTGAAGGCAATGATGGAGAGACGGCAGTGATGGGGTGAAGGCAATGATGGAGAGACAGCAGTGATGGGGTGAAGGCAATGATGGGGAGACAGCAGTGATGGGGTGAAGGCAATGATGGGGAGACAGCAGTGATGGGGTGAAGGCAATGATGGAGAGACAGCAGTGATGGGGTGAAGGCAATGATGGGGAGACAGCAGTGATGGGGTGAAGGCAATGATGGGGAGACAGCAGTGATGGGGTGAAGGCAATGATGGAGAGATGGCAGTGATGGGGTGAAGGCAATGATGGGGAGACAGCAGTGATGGGGAGAAGGCAATGATGGGGAGAAGGGAGTGATGGGGTGAAGGCAATGATGGGGAGAAGGGGGTGATGGAGCACTTATTCAAAACCTATGGTGAGTTGAGTCACATTATAAATGTTATTTAATTATAAGTATGCACTGCTACACTACAACCGTGTCCATAGCCCCGCCCCCTTATGACCAAAGCCCGCCCCTGCCACACCTCCATCCCCACCCTGCCGGGCCATGGAAGAATGGTCTTGCTTGAAACCGGTCCCCGGTGCAAAAAAGGTTGGGGACCACTGCCTTAGGGGGTCTAGTTTCCAAAATGGGGTCATTTGTGGGGGAGCTCCAAAGTTTAGGCACACAGGGGCTCTCCAAACACGACATGGTGTCCGCTAACGATTGGAGCCAATTTTCATTTCAAAAAGTCGAATGGCGCTCATTCCCTTCTGCGCCCTGCCGTGCACCCAAACAGTGCCCCCCCCCCACATATGGGGTACCAGAGTACTTAGGACAATCTGGACAACAACTTTTGTGGTCCAATTTTTCCTGTTACCCTTGTGAAAATAAAGAAATAGCGTGCTAAAAAATCATTTTTGAGAAAAAAAAAAATTATTTTTTATTTTCACTGCTCTATGTTATAAACTTTTGTGAAGCACTTGGGGGTTCAAAGTGCTCACTACACATCTACATAAGTTCCTTAAGGGGTCTAGTTTCCAAAATGGTATCAATTGTGGGGGAGCTCCAATGTTTAGGCACACAGGGGCTCTCCAAACGCGACATGGTGTCCGATAACGATTGGAGCTAATTTTCCATTCAAAAAGTCAAATGGCGCTCCTTCCCTTCCGGGCCCTGCCATGCACCCAAACAGTGGTTTATGACCACATATGAGGTATCGGTGTACTCAGGAGAAATTGCCCAACAAATTTTAGGATCCATTTTATCCTGTTGTCCATGTGAAAATGAAAAAACTGAGGCTAAAAGATAATTTTTGTGAAAAAAAAGTACCTTTTTTTTTTTTAACGGATCAATTTGAGAAGCACCTGGGGGTTCAAAGTGATCACTATGCATCTAGATAAGTTCCTTGGGGGGTCTAGTTTCCAAAATGGGGTCACTTGTGGAGGAGCTCCAATGTTTATGCACACAGGGGCTCTCCAAACACGACATGGCAAGCGCTAAATATTCCAGCATATTTTCCATTCAAAAAGTCAAATGGCGCTCCTTCCCTTCTGAGCCCTGCCATGCGCCCAAACAGTGGTTTATGACCACATATGAGGTATCGGTGTACTCGGGGGAAATTGCCCAACAAATTTTAGGATCCATTTTATCCTGTTGCCCATGTGAAAATGAAAAAATTGATGCTGAAAGAAAATTTGTGTTGGAAAATTTAAAATGTACATTTTTTCCTTCCACATTGCTTTAGCTGCTGTGAAACACCTGAAGGGTTAATAATCTTCTTGAATGTGGTTTTGAGTAGCTTGAGGGGTTCAGTTTTTAGAATGGTGTCACTTTTGGGTATTTTCTGCCATATAGACCCCTCAAAATGACTTCAAATGTGAGGTGGTCCCTAAAAAAAATGGTTTTGTAAATTTTGTTGTAAAAATGAGAAATCACTGGTCAACTTTTAACCCTTATAACTTCCTAACAAAAAAATATTTTGCTTCCAAAATTGTGCTGATGTAAAGTAGACATGTGGGAAATGTTATTTAGTAACTATTTTGTGTCACATAACTCTCTAGTTTAACAGAATAAAAATTAAAAATTTGAAAATTGCGAAATTTTTAAAATTTTCACCAAATTTCTGATTTTTTCACAAATAAACGCAAAAATTATTGACCTAAATTTACCACTAACATGAAGCCCAATATGTCACGAAAAAACAATCTCAGAATCGCTAGGATGCGTTGAAGAGTTCCAGAGTTATTACCTCATAAAGGGACACTGGTCAGAATTGCAAAAAATGGCCAGGTCATTAAGGTCAAAATAGGCTGGGTCATGAAGGGGTTAATGTCTCCATATAGAGTAGCCATTTTAACACATATTGTACAGGACACAATGACAAGTCAGATAGATACCACTAGAGCATCAGTCTCTTTATTCAGTGTTGTATATTTAGCTTGAATAAAGATTGATTATTATGGAACTTTTGAAGGGAGTCTTATTGGCCAGTGTAGTATTTTCTTTAAACTCCGTCACTTACGGGACTATTTAGGAAACATTGTCTAATAAAGCAAATTACAAAAGTGGTTGAGGTGCAAAAATATTCAGGAAGGATATTCTGTGCAGGGCCACCATCTAACAAGCATTTCTTCTGTCCGTATGGTTCTGCACTCCAGATCTAGAAGGTGTTAGACTTCTTGGAATAACATCCGTAGTTTGGGGAGTGTCTCAGAAGAATGAGGAGTCCTGGGGGTGATGGTCCGAACTCGCAGCCCTTATCTCACATCATCCCGTCTGCCTGGGATCACACGAAGACACAAGTATCTGCACAAGCCTCATACACAGGAGATCTAGGGGAAGTTCCCCAAGAAGTTGGCACAACCTCCTCCCGAGATCCTCCATGACTGGTGGATGGTCTTAAGGGGGCTTTACACATAGCGATATCGCTAGCAATATCGCTAAAGCGTCACCGATTTTGTGACGCAGCAGTGATATCGCTACATGTGATACTTACCTCCGACCGGCTCCCCGCTGGCTATCGCTGATCGTGCGAGAACGTCCTGGGCCGTTTTTCGTCGGCGGCTTTCTGCTGGCGCCGACGAGCGACGCGTGAACGCAGGCGGAAGACGTCATCATCGCCGCGTCTGACAGGTAACGACCACTGCTGCGTCGCTGCTGAGATCTGCCTGTTTGGCAGCTCACTAGCGACCATTTAGTGATGCACCAGCGACCCTGACCGCGTCATATCGTTGTCGTGATCGCTGGTGCATTGCTAAATGTAACGGGGCCCTTACTCGTCGTTATTGACCCCCACATACAGTCCTGCTCATCATTATTGGCCCCCACAAACAGTCCTGCTCATCGTTATTGGCCCCCCACATACAGTCCTGCTCATCGTTATTGGCCCCCACATAGACTGGTGGAGGGCTGCAGTGATAGTTGACTCTGTGGAACTTTCTCTCATCTCCCTACTGCATCTGTGGAGCTCAGCCACAGTGATCTTGGGGTTCTTCTTTACCTCTCTCACTAGGGCTTTTCTCCCACAATTGCTCAGTTTGGCTGGACGGTCAGGTCTAGGAAGACTTCTGGTGGTCCCAAACTTCTTCCATTTAAGGATTATGGAGGCCACTGTGCTCTTAGGAACCTTGAGTACTGCAGAAATTATTTTGTAACCTTGGCCAGATCTGTGCCTTTCAACAATTCTGTCTCTGAGCTCCTTGGCCAGTTCCTTTGACTTCATGATTCTCATTAGGTCTGTCATGCACTGTGAGCTGTTCTATATATACAAGTGTGTGCCTTTACAATCAAGTCCTATCAGTTTAATTAAACACAGCTGGACTCCACTGAAGGAGTAGAACCATCTCAAGGAGGATCACAAGGAAACGGACAGCGTGTGACTTAGGCTGGTTTCAAATTAGCGTTTTTTGCGCAGTGTATCGTGCACGTCCATGCGCATGCACGCGTTCGTATGCGTTTTCGTGCGCATGTGTTTTTCAAGGAGTGCGCCTAGGCGCGCCAGACGCAACCCGTTGCATTTTTGGGTCCGTCGAAAGGCGTATAAAAAAACGCATGCGCACGCTTGCAAACGGAATGCGACAAATAAACGCTTTACAGTCTATGGGAACGCAGGCGTGCGCATGGACCTGCGTGCATTTTCGTGCGCATGCGTTTTTGGCGTAAAAATGTGTAGACACTGGTTTTAACCCCTAGAGAACGAATGCTCATAAAAAAACGCAAACGCATGCAAAAACGCATTATGCGTTTTTTGCATGCATTTCTATTGCGCATGATGTGCTGCCCAGAAAAAGCGCTAATGTGAAATTAGCCTTAAATAGGAGTTTCTGAGCAAAGGGTCTGAATACTTTTGACCATGTGATATTTCAGTTTTTCTTTTTTTAATAAATTTGCAAAAATTTCTACGTTTGTTTTTTATCAGTCAAGATGGGGTGCAGAGTGTACATTAATGAGAAAGAAAAGGAACTTTTTTGAATTTACCAAATGGCTGCAATGAAACAAAGAGTGAAAAAACGTAAAGGGGTCTGAATACTTTCCGTACCCACTGTACAGTTCTGCTCGTCGTTATTGGCCCCCACACACAGTACTGGTCATCGATATTGGCCCCTACATACAGTCCTGTTCATTGTTATTGGCCCCCATGAAGTGTAAGTACATCATGTGGAATATCTCCTGCATAGAACACATGCTGACCCCCTTGTGTCCACAGGTCACTAAATATACGGCACTGGTCAGGGCGCCGAGGGTGGGTCGCTGTATAAATGTCAGGTCGCTGTGGTCAGAGCGCTGTACATAGGGCGCTGTATATACGTCGCTGTGGTCATACACTGTATGCAGTCCTGCTCATAGTTATTGGGTCCCACGAAGCGTCAGTACATAATATGGATTATCTCTTGTATCAAGCTCTCGTGTTAAATACAGAATAGTAAATTATAAATACCGTAAGAATTTAAAACAGAAAACAATGGGAGGGAAAGATCGCAAACCCTAAATCTGCGGTGACTGTGGTATTGGACCCTTTACATCACATTAGTATGGAAACTCATTGTGACTCGCCTGTGGTAAATCACAAGTGAGAATCACCTGATGGTCAGCGCTGATGTGACATGAATTAGTCAATGAATGATGACTTCAGTGTTTTATAAAGCCAAACGGTCGGCCCTGTTCCTTTGTCACAATGGTGTAGACAGAAGAGCTGTCTGATGATATCAGAACTGGTAGTATTAGCAAACGCAAAACTTCCAAAGGGTGCAGGCCATCTCCAAAGACCTTGGCATCCCGGTTTCAACAGAGCGCAATGTTATTAAGAAGTCTTCCAAGCATGGAACCATCAAAAATCTCCCTGGACGTGGGGGAAAAAGGAAATTTGACAAGTTGTTTCTTCGAAAGTTGGTGCAAATGGTGAAAAGAACACCACGTGAAACATCCAAAGACCTGAAGGCCATCCTGGAACAGTCTGGGATCAGGGTTTCCACAAGTGCCATGCGTCACACACTAAACCAAGCAGAGCTTTATAGGTGAAGGTCAAGGAAGAAACCATTGCTGAAGGAAGACATAAAAAGAAACGACTGATCTTTGCCAAAGAGTACCTTGACAAACCAAAATCCTTCTGGGAAAATGTTCTGTGGAGAGATTAAATAAAAAAAGAGCTTTTTAGCAATGTAAAGCAACAGTTTCTTTACAGACGGCACGGCGCGGCGCAATGAAGCTTATAAGGAAAAGGACACCCTACCAACAGTTAAGCATAGTAGAGGATCCATAATGCTGGGGGGTGACTTTGCTGTTGGTACTGGTATCGAAGGCCTTGACCAAATCACCGGAATCATGAAATCAGAGAATTATCAAGAGATTTTAGAGTGAAATGACCTACCCAGTGTAAAGGTCCCGTTACATGTAGCGATGCACCAGCGATCCCGACAACGATATGACCCGGTCAGGATCGCTGGTGCATCGCTAAATTGTCGCTAGCGATGCATCGGCGGTCGTTACTTACCTGTCACACGCAGCTATGATGAAGTCTTCCGCCCGAGTCCATGCGTCGCTCGTCGGCGCCAGCAGGAAGCCGGCGATGAGAAAATGGACCATCCCATTCTCGCTCGATTAACGATATTCAGCGGGGGGGGGCCGGTCGGAGGTAAGTGTCACATGTAGCGATATCGCTGTTGCGTCACAAAATATCTCGCCATGTGTGAAGGGGGCTTTAGCAACCTTGGTTTGAGTCGAAGATCATGGATCCTCCAGACAATGACCCAAAGCACACATCCAAAAGTACACAAAAATGGTTGGAAAAAAAATGACCTGTTTTAAAAAGGCTAGCAGTGAGTCATGACCTCAATCCCATTGAAAATCTTTGGGTGGAGCTGTAATCTGCATTGAGAAAAAGAACCCTGCAAACATTCAAGAGCTCAAGCAAACTGCAAAGGAAGAGTCAAGAAGGAGAAGGAAAGTGTACCTTGTGTGGATCAACAAGGTAGGAGAGCTGAAAAAGATTAAAATACTGCTCACAGATGGAAGATGTGCAGCTGAGGAACATCACCGGTTAAAGTGGATGAGAGCTCTGTTAGCTGCAGGTGCAAGATCCCATCGGGGTCCAGATCCCCATAGCAGAAGAAATTGGGTTTTCAGGTGGTGCATCTAGTGCAGCCTAGAGTCATCTGTGTCCAGTCAGGAGGCAAAAATTAAAAAAAATATATTAAAAATGTATTGTTGCACGTTATGGAGCAGGAACTGCTCCTTCATCAGGCAAAATACAAATAATACTACTTTTATTTCAATAGCGTCAACATATTCCGCTGAACTGTACATTAGAGGGGACTTGTACAGACAATAAAAGACATTACAGAATAACAATAATCACAAGATACAGGAGGAGGAGTGAGGGTCCCGATCACTCGATACAGGAGGAGTGAGGGCTCTGATCACCAGATACAGGAGCAGTGAGGGCCCTGATCACCAGATACAGGAGGAGCGAGGGCCCTGATCACCAGATACAGGAGGAGTGAGGGACCAGATCACTCGATACAGGAGGAGTGAGGGCCCTGATCACTAGATACAGGAGGAGTGAGGGACCTGATCACTAGATACAGGAGGAGTGAGGGTCATGATCACTTGCGTTTACAATCAATCTATGAGGAAATAGGGGAGACACGAAGGCTGGATGGTAACAATTTCTTCTATTGTACGGTCCGGCCATCAATATAATAAATAGGGTGTTCGTGTAATGCTGCATGAACAGGTCACCAACCACGAGTGACCGTACATACACGAGTATATACGGTAGATAAATATGTTGAGGCGGTAGGCCAGTCAAAAGAAATCAGTTTTTAGGGCACACCTAAAACTGTGGGTATTGGGGAGTAATCGAATTGTCCTGGGTAGTGCATTCCAAAGAATTGTCGCAACACGTGAGAAGTCTTGGAGACAAGAGTGGGAGGATTGATTGAGGATATTAACTTTAGGTCATTAGCAGAACGGAGGGCACGAGAAGGCTGGTAGACAGACCATGTAGGCAGGCAGTGTAATTTCTAGCTCCCTTAAGGGGTCCTGCATTGTAGGGTCCCATTCTTCATTATGAGGCCTGATACTGCAGATGTTTCCTGATGTCCTTCAGGTAAAGGAAAGAGGGAACAAAGAGATAGAGCAAGGAATTGCACCCCCTGATAAACTCACCTCCTCCAAAAATGCAGCAAGCACACATCTTGTGCTCCACCTACAATGCAGGACCCCTTAGTTAAATACTACACAGCTATGAAACAGAAAATGTCAACCGTATGTTATGGTCTGTCCCTCTCCCAGCGCTGATGGGTTTTGGGGAAGTCATGACTGATGGATTTGGGACGGGATGGACCCTCATTCCTCCATAAAACAAATTGTAACTCTGGTAAACCTAAACCCTAATAAAGTACAAAACAAACAAGGTTTGGATGCCAATATTGTTGTTTCCATTGCTCTGCCCGCCCTCAGTAATGGCCGACATGGTTGTGTTCATGGCTCTGCCTACCTTCAATAATGGCCGACACTCTTTTTTCTATGGCTCTGTCCTCCCTCAGTAATGGTAGGCACAGTGCTAAATAAGGAACATGCCTCTGACTGTGGAGCCCATATGGCTAAAGTGAGAGTAAAATGCTGTTCAGTGCCCAATTACCCCCTTCCACCACTCCCCTGGTGATGCACTAATTAGGATTCCCAACTGACCAATGGGATCAAAGGGGAAGGGGCGTCCAGCCACACCTACGGGAGTTAAATTCAGGTGCCCGGGGTCAGTGTCTTCCTCTTTCCTCCGGCTGACTCCTGGAAGCTTTTCCTGTCCCCTCCAAACCGCTTAGGCCTGTTTCACACTTCAGTTTTTTGACGTCAGTCAAAATCCGCCGTTTTTATAGAAAAAACGGATCTGCCATTTTTTTGGCGGATCCATTTCCCCCCCCCCCCTAGACTTGCATTAGAAGTGGATTTTGACTGATGGTTGTCCGTCGCATCCATTTTTTGATGGATCCGTTTGAATTTTAGTGTCCGCCGGCTGGAGTAGACGGACAATGTATCGTTTTTTTCCCAGCGGCGGACCGCTATTTTAAACTGCGCATGGCCGGAAGATTTTCCCTTTCATGCAGATAAACCCTAAATGGCGTTCTGGAAGCGGCAAAAAAAAACAAATCTCTCTCTCTCCTTTTCCAGAGATCGGTTCCTTTAAATTTCAAGTACTTAGCAACTGCAGCGGATCCATCCAAGAAACGGATCCGGTGGCATCAATTTCTTGCAAAACGGAAACGGATCAGTTTTTTTTACACTTTGGCGGTTTGCAACTGACGTCAAACAACTGAAATGTGAAACAGGCCTTACGAGTCAGCTCATGCCCGTCCATCGTTCCTCCTGCAGGTGGAGCCGCACTGCCTGCACAGGGGGACAGGGAGACTGGGCAGAGATCCCTCAACGCGGCTGCAGAGCGCGCTGATATGTCCAACCCGAATGATGATCGTGCCCTCCAGCTACAGCAGGCCTGCAGTAGCAATCAAAATGTAATTACACCAACCACTATCGAGGCGCCCACAACACCCCCCATAACGGCAGATAATAAAGGATGTACTCTACCACCCGTCCTCCCATACACGACCCATTATATTGAGTATGGTAATTTAATACCACCTCCCATGTTAAACAGCACAGTGTTACCACCAGTTATGTCCCCTAATCCACTCAATGAACCCTTTATTGCAGATATTAATGCCCCCAACACACCCCCATAGCCGCAGCAGACCCAGGCATAGATGCCACAGTTGCTTTCCAGCCTCCTTTGACGATTCCCGCCATCATTCCCGCTGTACCTCTAAAAGACATTCCTCCCATTACCAACGCACCCACAGCTCACATAGGAGCCGCAACAGATCTCGGTCCTCTAGATGGCGTTCCCCGTCTACATCAGAATGGTCCAACGCATCTCAGAGTCACGATAGGCAGGCTCAAGCACACGACAGACGCCAGCAGTCATGTGCTCCATCACGGGCTGCCAGTCGGGGACATCCACCCCCCATCTCCTAGGGCCTCCAGCCAATCCAACCACCAGACCATCGCTCAAGGGGGAGCCGGAGTTCCTCCATCACCTGGAGTCATTCAGGCACATGACATATGCCAGCAGTGACATGCTTCATCATTGGCTGCCAGCCAGGGAGACCCATCCACATCTCCCAGGGCCTCCAGCCAATTCCAGTGCCAGACCAGCGCCAAAGCTGGAGCCGGAGTTCCTCCATCACCCGAAGTCAGTCCTGCTGCGTCACATAGCAGTGACTGTTTTGCAGCCAATGAAAACCACGCAGTACAGAAGGTTGTGCATAACACAGGGGAGAAGGAGCTAGACTCAGCTATTAAGGTGCTGGTTCAACATTTGACGCGCCCATGCGGTTCAACTGACAAGACGACACCTCAGTCAGCGAACGTGCACAAAGATGCATTTTTCTGTGGAATTAGCCCGCTAGGCGGACACATAGATCAAGAGATTTGGCATAAAATACGGAACAACGATTATGTGGACATATGGTCCTTATTATCAGCCGACCAACAGACAGTATATAAAGAAAGGAGGACAAGCGAACGGTTATAGAAATAGACCAATAGCTGCAGGTCAACACTCAGTGGTCGTACGAAAACTCTGGGCCTGCTGGCTATTTAACGAAGGAAACTGCCGTTTCCACGCGTCATGCAGATATAGGCACGACTGCTCAGCTTGCGGGGGGGGGGGGGGGGGGAGGCACTCAGCAGCAAGGTGTACTCGTCTGGCAAATAAAGCGCCTGCAAGGCATAACCACAGTGAGCGTAACCGCGATGAGCACCTGGCTAAACCTTTACCCCAATTTTTTTTATCCCTTTCCAATTTAATAGAATAACAACCCTGGCTGATAACCTAAAATCCACTCGTGAATTTCCAGAAATCTTGCACCAAAAAAAAAAAAAAAAAAATCAAAAAGGAGGTTGAACTATGTAGAATGGTGGGCCCCTTTCAAAAAAAAAAAAAAAAAAAAAAAAAAAATCAGAATATCGCCGTTAGGCATTATTCCCAAAAAGGAACCAGGAAAATATTGTCTGATTCATCATCTGTCACATCCAAAAGGCGAATCGGTTAACGACGCTATTCCCCCAGTGGAAACTTCTGTGACATATGTGTCTTTTGACAAAGTGGTAGAATTAGTCTGCGCAGCTGGGCCCGGCGCTCTGCTAGCAAAATCAAACACAGTATGCCTTCCGCCTTTTACCCGTGCAACCAGAAAGCTTTCACCTATTAGGTTGCAAGGTGGACCAGCACTATTATTTTGATACGTGCTTGCTAACGGGATGATCCATTTCGCCTCACTATTTGAGCTATTCAGTACTTTCCTCGACTGGGTAGTCCATTATGAAACAGGCAGCAATTCTCCTATTGACTACCTCGACGATTTTTCGTTCGTGGGCCCCAAAAATTCTAAATTTGCTCCTTCCTTCTTGAAAAATTTTATTTTATATCACGGCATTGCGGCGTACTGCTATCACCCGATAAAACAGTCGGACCACGTAATGTATTGCCTTTCCCTGGAATCGAAATAGACACCAATTCAATTGTTTTTCGCTTACCAGCAGAAAAAAAAAGATACACAATACACTGCATATGTTGGAAGGTCTCTGTGAAGTTAAAAAAAAGGTCATCCTCCAACAGATGCAGTCCTTGCTGGGTCTGCTGACATTTGCCAGCCATGTAATGCCAGTCGTCAGAGCCTTCTCTTGCCAATTATCATTGGCAGCAAAGGGCATTTCCCAGACTGGCCACAAAATTAGGCTTACTTGCGCGCTGAATGAAGACTTACCAGTCTGGAAGACATTCCTACAATGGCTATACCTGCATCATGGCAAAAGAGAAATCAAGCAAGGACCTTGGGCTCACGGCAGGAGGGCGTAACAAAGAGGGTTTTGCAGCAATCTACAAAAAACAATGGTGCAAAGGCAGGTGGCCAGAGCTATGGACCACATCAAGCTGGGGGTACGATCCAGCCCTATTAGAAATTTTCGCAATAGCATCATCAGTGGTGGGTTGGGGTACTCAGCTGAGAAACGTGAACATTCGATTTCAAACAAAAAAGCCAAGAATCGCAAGGAGCTTAAACCATATGTCTTCTGCATCCCTGCCCTTGCTCGCTCTCTTACGCCGGCTAGGACTACAATTCTTAAAAACATTTGGTGCTGAGCCACATTAGTAGCAGATGTAGACGATAATCTCGTTAACTCACTCTTATCTTCCGATTGAAGGTCTGCCAAAGTCCTTCTCCCCAATGCGCAACCATCCAGTGTCCTCCATCCCTATGGGACACAGTGGCCAATCACTGATGCCCTTAATCCGCACCTCTGTTAAGGCCCCTTTACATTTAGCGATGCACCAGGGATCCCGACAACGATATGACCCGGTCAGGATACCTGGTGCATCGCTAAATGGTCGCTAGCGAGCTGCCACACAGGCAGATCTCACAGCGATGCAGCAGCGATACAGCGGTCGTTACTTACCTTTCAGACGCAGCGATCCTGACGTCCTCATGTCGGCGCCAGCAGGAAGCGCCCGACGAGAAATGGAGCTGCGCGATCAACGACAGACAGCGGGGGAGCCGGTCGGAGGCAAGTATCACACATAGGGATATCGCTAGCGATATCGCTGCTGCGTCTCCAAATCGGTGATGCTTTAGCGATAATGCTAGCGATATCACTATGTGTAAAACCCCCTTTACTCTGGCTACCTTGCAGGTCTACGGTAAGGCTTGGGAGTACTGTTGCTCTCTAATTCATGGTAGGCCCTTCGATAAGTACGACCGAGCGAGATGCGAAGTGTCAACAGAATTTTTGATTCGGCTCAAAGAAAGAGGGGCGTCAGGTACATTGGAACAACGACAATTATCGGGAATAGCCTTTTTCTTTCAACTAATGAGGTGGGTGGATGCAACAAAGTTCTTTCATCAAAGAAGCCATTAAAGGCTGGAAAAGGCTTCAGCCGAGTCAGGAATGTCATCGCCCCATTTCATTGAGATTATTTCAATATCCCAATCGGTATGCAAGTCGCAATACGAGCCAATCATCATATCAGCAGCTTTCGCTATTGCTTTTTTCGACACGCTGCGCATTAGCGAATTATTGCCGCGGTCAAAAATAGCGACCGAACGCGGTCTAATCAACGAGGACTTAGTCATAGGCAGCGCTCTGCGCATTCGCGTGCAAAATTCCAAGTGCGATCTCAGCGGTAGGGGCACGTGGGTCCTGGTTAACTCATCAGGTGGCCCAGTATGCCCACTAAAAATAGTCAAACGCTACGAGGTAATAAGACACACAAGCAGATTTTTTATCTCATACAGACGAGTCCCCTCTTACCAAGTATAAATTTCAGGCAATTTGCAATCAGTGCTTAGAAAAAAACGGCGCTAATCCGAAGGAATACGGGACGCATTCTTTCCGAATCGGGGCAGCCACCGAAGCAGCTAGGGCAGGAGTATCAGAGGCATGCATCAGCAGATATACAAGACCTGATTTGCTGAAGTAACACATTTTATCTCTTACAGGTGACACTAAGCCCACAGTTTGGCTATTACGACATTCATATGTCTACTGGGCGGCAAAAAGGGCCGAGCATTGGCCTGGAGGAAAAAAGACCTAGGCTTCCCAAGACTAGTGGTCAACTGGAGAGGTATCAGAAGGCTCCAATGGCAACAGGTGTTCCCGGAGATAGTCAACGTCTCCACGAGGACTAAAGGGCCTGTAATATTAGTATTACACGCCGGTGGCAATGATATGGGCAAACTCAAAATCGCCGAACTCTACACAGTGAGGACATTGAACGTTCTACCTGTTTCTTCCTGGAGATGATATGCTTAGGTCAGAGATAGTACCACAAGCAGTCTGGCGCAGCGCAAGGGATGCAAAAGCTATAGAGTGTTCAAGGAGAAAGATCAATGTGCAGTTGGCGAAATTCGAGAGGGATAGATGTGGTATTATGGTTCTTCACCACCAGCTGGAAGGAGATAACTAGACACTATTAAGACTGGATGGAGTTCACCTTACGGACATTGGTTTGACATTTTTGTCAGGCTTGCAGGACGGAGTCGAACAGGCCCTAATGTTGATGGGTGGGGGTCAGAGTCCTGTGTAGGTCATACACATGACCCTCAGTGGCAGAAGATGTGGAGCAGGGCAAAGGTTCGTAACCGCTCATTGGACTGCTCGCCTGTCTGTCGCAGACAGGGCCTTCGGCGATGAGCCAGTTATGAAATGTATGCATCTTTCTCTGCTTATGTAATTAATAAATTGTGACAGATCTATTTTATCCTATCTTGGCCTGTCTGTTTTCATTACGAGACTGGTCGGAGGGGGGAAGGCACTGTGAAACACGCGGGTCTCCATAGTCCGGCCGACACGGTTGTGTCCATGGCTCTGCCCGCCCTCAGTAACGGCCGACACTGTTGTGCCATGGCTCTGCTCACCCTCAGTAATGGCCGATATGGTTGTGTCCATGGCTCCCTCGATTATATCACCTTTAATGGTGATATTTCTTTACCCAGACACAAAATATTTCACATTGTGTGGATTTAATATTAATAAAATGTACCACTGTCATATGTTAAAGTTTGGGCATCCCTATTAATGTTAACCTTTTTTCTTTATAACAATTTTGGTTTTTTTCAACAGCTATTTCAGTTTCATATATCTAATAACTGATGGACTCCGTTATATTTCTGGATTCAAATGAGGTTTATTGTACTAACAGAAAATGTGCAATCTGCATTTAAGCAAAATTTGACCAGTGCAAAATTATGGGCACCTCAACATAAAAGTTATGTTCCTGCAGCGACAGGAACCCAACGCCTAACATTACCCCCCTCCTAGGGCCCCCTCCTCTCTGTGCCTCGCTACGCTCAAATGCCGCAATGAGAAGTGGAGCGGGATGTTCTCCACTGGACCAAACAAATAAAACATTTTACCACGCACCACCCTGCATCCCACGATGGCATTAACCTCAAACTCGACCGAGGACAGGTCTGATGTCCTGGCAGATGACTCGGAGAACCGGGACATGAGGACAGGTTTAAAGGAGGGACACGTGGAAGGTGTCAGAGATAGCCAAATGTGGTGGAAGGGCCAGACTGTAGACCACAGGGTTGATCTGCTCAAGGACCTTGAAGGGGCCAATGTAGCGAGGTGCGAATTTTGTGGACTCGACCCGCAGTCGGATGTTACGGGCTGAGAGCCACACCAAGTCGCCAGGAGCAAAGGTCAGAGCAGGGTGCCGATGCGTGTCGGCAGATGCCCTCATTCTCTCCTTGGAGGCACGGATAGCATCCTGAGTGCGATCCCAAACGTCACGTGCCTCCACCGCCCAGTCTGCCACCCTGGAATCGGTGGACGACGCGGGCATGGGCACAGGGACGCGCGGATGCTGGCCGTAATTTAGGAGGAATGGGGTCTGGCCGGTGGAGTCTGCCACAGCGTTGTTCAAAGCGAACTCCGCCCACGGCAGCAAGGATGCCCAGTCGTCCTGCCTGGCCGAGACAAAATGTTGTAGATATGTGACCAGGGTCTGGTTGGCTCTCTCTACCAACCCCTGCGTCTCGGGATGATAGGCTGAGGACAGATTTAGCTCAATGCTGAGCAGGCTACAGAGCTCTCTCCAGAACCGAGACGCAAACTGGGGACCCCGGTCGCTGACAGTCTTGTCCAGCATGCCGTGCAGGGGGAAAACATGCTTAATAAACAACACTGCCAGGCCCCGTGCAGAAGGTAACCGGGAGAGAGGTACCAGGTGCACCATCTTGGAGAAATGGTCGATGACAACCCAAATGACCGTGCTACCACTGGACTTCGGCAACCCCACCACAAAGTCCATACCGACCATCTCAAAGGGCCTGTCCACTACCGGCAGGGTGTAAAGTAGCCCAGCGGGCCGCTGCCGAGAGGACCTATTCTGGGCGCAAGAGACGCACGCCTGAATATAGTCCCTGACGTCACGGGCCATATGCGGCCACCAGTACATCTTCGCCAGAAGCTCAGAGGTCAGTTTTGTCCCGAAATGTCCACCCACCCCGGACGAATGAGCCCAAGAGAGGACCTCCGGTCGCAGACGGTCAGGGACAAATGTCTTGCCCGGAGGTACTGACTCAAGGGCGACCGGAGCCACAGTCCTCAGGCTCTCGGATGGGACGATCAGCCGAGGCTCCTCCTCCTTCGATGACACCACGGAGCGGGAGAGAGCATCGGCCCAGACGTTCTTCTCCCCAGAGAGAAAATGGAGGATGACGTGTAATCGGGAGAAGAACAAGGACCATCTCGCCTGGCGAGAATTTAGCCGCTGGGCTGTTTGCAAATACACCAAGTTCTTGTGGTAGGTGAACACCTGGAAAGGGCGGTGAGCCCCCTCCAGGGAGGTGTCTACATTCCGAGAAGGCCAACTTCATCGCTACCAACTCCCTGTCCCTGATGGAATAATTCCTCTCCGCAGGTGTGAAGGTCTTGGAGAAAAATCAGCATGGGTGCTTCCGACCTTGGGTGTCCTTCTGAAACAGGACCGCTCCGGCACCGACGGAAGAGGCATCCACTTCCAGAATGAAGGGCTTATCTACATCGGGGCGATGTAGAATGGGAGCACTAGCGAAATGGGACTTAATAAAGGAGTTGCGCTACAGTGTGCTTCCTTTTTTGCTTGAATGTATACGAGTTGGTGACTCTAGGTTAAGCACCTGTTCACACTATGCTTATGCTTGGATGCGACGGTCAGTTTTTGAAATTTGTATTCATTTACCTTCTGACTGAGCACTCCACCTGTTAGCTGCAGGCGTTTTTAATCAAACCAGGGCTATTTCCCCTCCACAGAGATATACACTTCAGTCCTAACAGAGGATTTTTCATAGGCTCCCATTCAGATGGAGACTACAATCTTAGTGAGGATTGGCATAGAATAGGGACCTGGAAAACGAGAAATGCCTTAACGTGGCTTTCAGGTACACATAACTTGGCCATTTTATGCGCTAAACTTTCGCAATTTTTCATACTTCTAATGCAGTAATGCAATTCATTATTCATTTTTCATGTTTGCATGGTTTGGCGCTACAGTGTGTTTCCTTTTTTGTATGACTGTATATCAGTTGGTGACTCTAGGTTAAGCACCTGTTCACACTATGCTTATACTTGGATGTGACGGTCAGTTTTTGAAATTTTTAATGAAGGAGAAGGCCTTGGAGACAGGTTCCGACCACAACTTGGGATTTGCACCCTTCTTGGTGAGGGCCACCAAGGGGGCTACCAACGTCGAGAAGTGGGGGATGAATTGGCGGTAATAATTTATGAACCCCATAAAGAGCTGCACCGCTTTGAGAGAATAGGGCTCCTGCCAATCCATCACCGCCAGTAGCATGGCATGATCCATTGCGAATCCCTGGGCGGAGAGGATATAGCCCAGGAAAGGCAAGGACTTCTGCTCAAACGCTTCTTCAACTTGGCGTAGAGGGAGTTTGCCCGTAGGAGGTCGAAAACTTAGCAAACATCTCTCCGGTGGGAGTCAATATCTGGAGAGTAGATGAGGATATCATCCAGATAGACTACAACTGAGGTGGTGAGCATACCCTGGAAGATGTCGTTTACAAAGTCTTGGAAGACAGCTGGAGCATTACAGAGCCCGAAGGGCATCACCAGGTATTCATAGTGCCCATCCCTGGTGTTAAAAGCTGTCTTCCATTCGTCCCCCTCATGGATGCAAATCAGGTTTTAACCCCCCCCCGCAGATCAAGCTTAGTAAACACTCTCACTCCCCGTAGCCTATCGAACAGTTCCAATATCAGGGGCAGAGGATACTTATTCTTAACGGTGATGGCATTTAGACCCCTGTGATCGATGCAGGGACGCAATTCTCCATTCTTCTTCTGGACGAAGAAAAATCCTGCCCCCGCTGGTGACACCGACTTCCTAATGAATCCTCTTTGCCAGATTCTCCCTGATATACTGAGACATGGCCTCTGTCTCCGGGAGAGATAGGGGATAGACTCGACCCCAGGGAGATTGAGCACCAGGCAAGAGGTCAATAGGACAGTCGTAGGGGCGGTGAGGCGGATGAGTCTCCGCTGCCTTCTTGGAGAATACATCTGCATACTGTCGATAGCATTTGGGGAGAGAGGAAAGATCTGCGGGGACTTCAGAGGAGGCAACCTGAACGCACTCCCTCTGACATCTACCCTCACAGGATTTACTCCACCCTAGAATTCTCCCTGAGGACCACTCTATATGGGGAGAGTGATGACGCAACCAGGGGACCCCTAAGAGGACCTGGTCGATACCCTTGGGCATGACAAGGAGAGATAGCATCTCCTGATGGGAAGGAGACAGCGAGAGTATCAGCGGGGTGGTCTGGTGGGTTATCTGAGAGGGTAGTGTTGCTCCATTCACCACTCTGATGGTGATTGGCTGAGGCAGTAAAACCAGAGGAATTGCGCGCCGTTGGGCGAAGTCAGACGACATGAAATTGCCCTCCGCCTCGGAATCCACGCAAAACTCCACCGTCCGAGTGGAAGAGCCAAACTCAAGCGTCCCCTCATAGGACAGCTTGGAGCAAATCGTTGCAGTATCTAGTAGGCCTCCTCCAACAGCCATTAGACGCGAGCGTTTTCCTGGCCGCTGTGGGCACTTGTTGGCAGGGTGACCAGACTGACGGCAAATGTGACAGAACACTGGTGCTCCCGCGGACCAGGACCTGGGTCCCACGCAAGAATTCCCCATGGGCTTTTGGTGCTCGGACGCCTGATCGGGAGGTTTTGGAGGTTTAGTAAAACTATGTGCCAACCTAAACCTCTCCCCACACTGGGACGGCTCCAACCTTCGCTCCAAAAAACGAAGGTCTATGTGGGTGGAGATGGTGAGGAGCTCCTCCAGTGTGGCGGAATCCTTTACATGACCAGCCAGACCTCTCCAGAACACCGGAATGAGGGTCTTATCTCACCACTCCAATTCTGAAGCCAGCGTCCGGAACTGGATAGCATAATGCCTGACCCGAGACGAGCCCTGCGATAACGCCAGCAGCTGGAGCGCGGTATCATGGGTGACTCGCGGTCCCAAAAAGACCTGCTTCAGAATGCCCAAGAACTGCGAGGCAATCTGCACCACATGATCACCACGCTCCCACAGCGGTGTGGCCCACTCCAGAGCCCTGACCGACAAGAGGGAAATAACAAATCCCATTTTAGCCCGCTCGGAGGGGAATCGTGCAGCCAGCAGCTCCAGCTGTATGGTACACTGGCTCACGAAACCCCTACAAGAAGCACTATCACCCGAGAACTTCGGGTAATGGGATACAGGACAAAGTTGGGGCAGGGGACAAACGGGAGACAGCCTCTGTGGCTGCCTGAACAGCGACTGCGGTAACATCCACAGCTGAGGCTGAGCGCTCAAGAGCCGCCAGCCTGCCCTCCAGCTGCTGGATGTACCGCTGCAGTCGCTGTTCGTCCACCATTACTAGCCAGACCCTGGCGCTAGTATAATGTTAGGGTTGCGGATCGCACCAAATATAAAATATGATAAAGTGCGATCGCAACCCGGGGTCCACCGTGGAGAGGTGGTATGCTGCTGCTAGGTAATGGCGGACGCTACATGGCGGTATAAAGGAAGAACACACGCGGGTTAACGTCACCCGGTGTGTACAGGGCAAACTCTTACCTCACAGAGCCACACTACCTCAGAACATACAGTGCCTACAAGTAGTATTCAACCCCCTGCAGATTTAGCAGGTTTGATAAGATGCAAATAAGTTAGAGCCTTCAAACTTCACACAAGAGCAGGATTTATTAACAGATGCATAAATCTTACAAACCAAAAAGTTATGCTGCTCAGTTAAATTTTAAACATACAAGTGTGGGTCAATTATTATTCAACCCCTAGGTTTAATATTTTGTGGAATAACCCTTGTTTGCAATTACAGCTAATAATCGTCTTTTATAAGACCTGATCAGGCCGGCACAGGTCTCTGGAGTTATCTTGGCCCACTCCTCCATGCAGATCTTTTCCAAGTTATCTAGGTTCTTTGGGTGTCTCATGTAGACTTTAATCTTGAGCTCCTTCCACAAGTTTTCAATTGGGTTAAGGTCAGGAGACTGACTAGGCCACTCCAACACCTTGATTTTTTGCCTCTTGAACCAGGCCTTGGTTTTCTTGGCTGTGTGCTTTGGGTCGTTGTCTTGTTGGAAGATGAAATGACGACCCATCTTAAGATCCTTGATGGAGGAGCGGAGGTTCTTGGCCAAAATCTCCAGGTAGGCCGTGCTATCCATCTTCCCATGGATGCGGACCAGATGGCCAGGCCCCTTGGCTGAGAAAAAGCCCCACAGCATGATGCTGCCACCACCATGCTTGACTGTAGGGATGGTATTCTTGGGGTCGTATGCAGTGCCATCCAGTCTCCAAACGTCACGTGTGTGGTTGGCACCAAAGATCTCGATCTTGGTCTCATCAGACCAGAGAACCTTGAACCAGTCTGTCTCAGAGTCCTCCAAGTGATCATGAGCAAACTGTAGACGAGCCTTGACATGACGCTTTGAAAGTAAAGGTACCTTACGGGCTCGTCTGGAGACCATTGCGGTGGAGTACGTTACTTATGGTATTGACTGAAACCAATGTCCCCACTGCCATGAGATCTTCCCGGAGCTCTTTCCTTGTTGTCCTTGGGTTAGCTTTGACTCTTCGGACAAGCCTGGCCTCGGCACGGGAGGAAACTTTCAAAGGCTGTCCAGGCCGTGGAAGGCTAACAGTAGTTCCATAAGCCTTCCACTTCCGGATGATGCTCCCAACAGTGGAGACAGGTAGGCCCAACTCCTTGGAAAGGGTTTTGTACCCCTTGCCAGCCTTGTGACCCTCCACGATCTTGTCTCTGATGGCCTTGGAATGCTCCTTTGTCTTTCCCATGTTGACCATGTATGAGTGCTGTTCACAAGTTTGGGGAGGGTCTTAAATAGTCAGAAAAGGCTGGAAAAAGAGATAATTAATCCAAACATGTGAAGCTCATTGTTCTTTGTGCCTGAAATACTTCTTAATACTTTAGGGGAACCAAACAGAATTCTGGTGGTTTGAGGGGTTGAATAATAAATGACCCTCTGAATAAACTTTTCACAATTTAAAAAAAAAATAAACAAAGAAATAACATTCTTTTTTGCTGCAGTGCATTTCACATTTCCAGGCTGATCTACAGTCCAAATGTCACAATGCCAAGTTAATTCCGAATGTGTAAACCTGCTAAATCTGCAGGGGGTTGAATACTACTTGTAGGCACTGTAAATGCCGGAGCCTGTTTAGCTCAAAGAGCTCGGCAACGGAGCGCACAGAATGCGGTCACAGAACTCTGCCCCAAGCACACGGGGTCAGAGTCCCTCTATATCTTTTGAGAGTGTGGCGTTGCACCTGCGGACGCCACTATAGACGCTGACTATGGTGGAGTGTCGAGCACATGCACCGTGGTGTGTGGAGCCTCCGGTGGACACTGATGCCAGTCTCAGACTGCCTCTACCTACACTTAAGCCTGGGCACTTAACAGGCTAGGCTGCACAACACATGTATACCAAGGGTAGGGGTTTCTTAATAAGTCATTCACCAGAGACATTCATACATGAATACAACACTCACTTCTCAGTCTGGTAATGCAGTCTTAACTAGCGCATAGCCAAGCGGCCATGTGACCCTTTTATAGCAGCGTCCTTCCGGGAACTTCCTGATGGTCCAATCCAAGCTGGAGAAGGACCTGAGCACGTGACCTCCGATCTCCAATGGGAGATCATCCCACGGGCATGCTCAGTGGACCGAATGGAGGACTTAGTCCCTGGAATAGCTCGCTGCTGACCAGCATGCGTTGCTATAGCTGGACCAGATGTGGCAGCAGCAACCAAACCCACAGAGCTAGACTGGGCAGAGCACCGGGACCGACGAGTCTGCTGAGCAGCCTCCTCTGTGACTGAAGAGGAAAGGGAGACTGCCGGAAGCAAGGCTCGGGATTCCTGCTCTGCAGCGACAGGAACCCGACGCCTAACAAGACCATTATATGCACCCTTGGGTGACAGCTAACCAAACAGACGTTAGGATAGGAGTGGGGGAACCTCCGGCCCAAGGGCCGCATATAGCCTGCCGTGACTTTTCATGCGGCCCGAAGGCAGGTCCCCGGAATCTGCAATGCTCGGGCAGCAGCCATATCCTGCCAGCTCTTTAACCTCCAAGTGCATAGTATGCAGCATTCATTACAGAACGCGGCCTGCACATGAATGATGATCATAGTGGTGGGCGGGGTTAGCCCCAATGCGCTCCGGTCCTCCTTTCCCAGAAGAGGAGCTGCTGCCTGAGGGTCCAGCGCAATCTCTGTGCTGACAGCTCTGTGCCTGTCTGCTGGTGATCTGTGCCCCTCAGCTATGTGCCCCCCTGTGATCTGTGCCCCATAGCTATATATCCCCCTGTGATCGCTGTGCCCCCTGTGATTTCCTTGCCCCCCCCGCTATGTGCCCTCTTGATTTGTGCCCCCCCGTTATCTTCATGCCACTCCCCCTGGTGATCTGTGCCCCCCCAGGTGATCTATGAGTCCCACTGGGTGATCAATGTGCCTCCCTGGCAATGCCTGTCCCCCCCAGTGCTGTGTATCCCCATTCCCCAGTGCTGTATTTGTCCCCAAGCGATATGTATATTCCCCAGTGCTGTATTTCCCCCCCACCTGTGATGTATATAGCCCCAGTGATGTACATTTCCAAAGGGACATATATACCCCCAGTGTTGTCTGTGCTAGTGATGTATAAAGCCCCTCAGTGTTGTCTATTCCCCCAGCCTCACGGGTGATGAATATGTTCCAGCATCTCCTGCGAGGTCTATGCCCTCCAACCCCTCCTGTAATTTATATGACCCAAGAGTCTCCTGTGATGAATATACAGCAGTCTCAATGTTTCCTATGTTATGTATGTAAAACAATCCCAGCTTCTCCTATGTGATGTACGTACAGTAGTGCCAGCGTCTCCTATGAGATGTATATGATTTACAAAACTTATGACAAAAAGTTGACTGCTCTCCTGGCCGACACAAACCTGGAAAAGCAGCTGTAAGAAGCAACATGATCAGCATCACATCTGCACCAAAGAGAAGCAGCTCCATTCGTCACATTAAAGTTACCGTAAATTAATTGTTTGACTAAATATACCAGGGTAATTTTCAAAGTGATCATTTCTGTGTGGCTCCCGAATGATGGTAGAAGTTTTCACATGGCCCCCGACTGGAAAAAGGATCCCCACCGGAACCAGATTCGGTTCTGATGGTGGCAGTTTTTGGTAACCCCTCATTCTGGTCCAGCAGCGCAGTACGTCTGATGACATCATTAATTTCCTAGGATAATGTTTCTCTAAAAGTCTCTTTTCTAGAATACAAGCTTCTGTCAGATAATCCGCAGTCAGTACAACGGTTTTGTATTCTACTGTATTGTCTGTATGGGATATTTGGAAAACATTTAGGATAATGACTACTCTCGAATTCTAGGTAGCTGTTCACATCAACACTTAAAAAAAAAAAAAGATAGTCAAAAAAAGCATTATTTACTCTTAAGATTTTAAGATCAAGAAATTCGATAGCTGAAGTGGAGACATTTGGGATAATTGAGTGACTTAAAGGACTCTGCCAATTTTTTCTGCAAAGGAAGAATGGGAGAAAATAACAGTGGGGAAGTACAAGTAGTGTCTAAAGACCATCATCAATGCCAAAGGGTGTGCAGCCAAGTATTAATTTGGGGACTTTATTGATGCCATTAAAGCTTATTCTGTATCTTCTTGCAACAAGTAAGATGAAATACCGTACAATGTTTTATTATTGTATTACTCTGGACCAGTAATAACAAAATTCTGAGGATATAACTGTGGTGCATCTCTAATTATTTCTGAAGATATTGTACAGTCTATGAAAAAAAAAAAAGGAGTGTCAGTAACTGAGAGTAGCACCGTACAAATGAGGAGAATAAGGGAGCGAGGCGGTCACCAGATACTGACGATGGATGACAAGGGCGGTCACCAGATAATTTGAATTTGAAGATATTAACACTTCTATTTTTGAAGGCATTCTTAATTTTTTTCCACAACTGCCTAAACCCTTTGCACAAGGCCATTTTCTGATGACTGCTTCTCTTACATGAATGCCTGCACTGAAACTCTGCAGTGTTTCATAGTAAAACAGATAAAATGATGGAGCCCGATTACGCTCTCCTAGAAGACGCCCAGTCAGCACCAAACAGCCAATAACAAAAAAGGTCCAGAAAGAAGATAGCCAACGAGATGGACGACAATGATCACTAATAAAAAGAGAGACAAAACATTAAAGAAGCCTCCCGTCAACGCTTTCCCCTGAACCCAAGAACATTGGTGCAGTGTCCGTGTGGTCATTTATGCTTTTTCCAGGCTCCAGCGATGTGACCTAAAAGGGGCTCTTACAATTCAGGCCTACAGAGGGGTCAGAATGTGGCTCCTAAGCGTCACACTGTAAAAGCCATTTCTGATTCACAGGGGAAAATGTAATCCGGCAAATTGGGAGAATAGTCACGTGACTGAGAAAAGAAGCAGAGGACACAGGAAACCGGGGAAGACGGCCATCAGAGAATATATTAACACACTGACAGGTTTAAAAGGGAAGTAGAGTGTCTAACGGTAAGAAATATCTGGAATGGAGGACAAAAAGAAACCATCGAGCTATCCAATATGGTTACTGTGGCTCCTGTAAGCCTGTCCTAAATTCTACCAGGTGAGACCTCTGTGTCAGAATCAGACAAAAAAAACGAGTTCTGCAGTGGAGGCATTCATTCAAGGTGTCTGATCATACCGAGTAGAAAAAGACTACTCCCATTGCTCCCTATGCCCTCGGTGTCTTGGCTACATAATAATGCTATGGAGTTTATTACAGATCTTCCAGTGTCCTCAAGCTGTTCCATAATCTCGGTAGTGGTGGATTGCTTCTCAAAGAGAGCAAACTTCCTCCCACTACCAGACCTTACATCTGCTCCAGAATTTGCAGAGAAATTCGTCCAGCACGTCTTCACCGATTCCCTCGCCACATAGTGTCCGACCAATGAGTCCAGTCCACATTCAGATTCTGGGGAGCATTGCATAAGCTTCTTAACGTTGTCCTGGATTTCTCGTCTGCATACCACCCTCAATTCAATGGATAGGTAGAGAGAATCAACCAGATTCTGGCCAACTTTCTGCGGCACTTCACAAACGCACATCATGACAATAGGGTCAAGCCTTTACCATGGGCGGAGTTCTCCTATACACCCACGTGAGTCTTATGGAAGTTGGCCATTCTTTATCGTTTTTGGCAACAGCTGGAAATTCCCCTGTGTCGGACGCTTCTGGAGTACCAACAGCCAATGATCTTACAAAGGATTTCTCAAAGATATGGGAGGACAATAAAGCCACTCTAGAGAGATCGTCTGAGTATACGAAGAGGTATGTGGACAAGAGACACTTGGATTCACCTTACTATGGTCAAGGAGATAAGGTTTGGTTATCTTCTAAGTACATCTGTCTTGAGATCCCATCCTATAAGTCAGAACCTTGCTTCATTGGTCCCCTTGAAGTCATCAACCAAATTAATGCTGTATCCTATAAAGTTGAAGTTGCCAGCCTCCTTAAGGATACCCAATTAATTCCATGTGTCCCTCCTGAAACCAGTCATCTTCAGTCCCTTTTCAAGGATCCTGGTGTCATGACTGCTCCCATTAGCTTTGGGAATTTCTATGAAGTTAAGAATATTCAATCCTTGAAGGTGAGAAGAAACATTTTTCTTAGTCCATTGGAAGGAATTTGGATCTGAAGAAAGGTCGATGGAGCACAAAGAAAATGTTCATGCTCCACCACTTCTACATAAATTCTCTGCAGGCTTAAAGGAGAAGGGACTTAAAAAAGGGGGTTACTGTTACAAGAGAACTGGAGCCCCAGAAAAATCACATTGTGTGATTTTTACATAATTAGCATTTTATTGCACAAAATAAGTATTTGATCACTGACCATCCAGCAAGAATTCTGGCTATCACAGACATATTAGTTTTTCTTTAAGAAGCCTGCTACTCTAAAGATAAAGATTATTATTATTATTATTATTACTCTGCACCAATTGTACCTGTTTTAACTAGTTACCTGTATAAAAAGACACCTGTCCACACATTCAATCACATTTCAACCTCTCTACTATGGCTAAGGCCAAAGAGCTGTCTACGGACAAATTGTAGACCTGCACAAGGCTGGGAAGGGCTATCTGACAATAGGCAAGCAACTTGGTGAGAAGGCAGCAACTGTTGGCACAAGAAAACGGAAGAAACACAAGATGACTGTCAATCTTCCCATCTGTGGCTCCATAGAAGATCTCAACTCGTGGGGTAAGGATGATTCTGAGAAAGGTTAGGAATCGTCCCAGAACTACACGGGAGGACCTGGTTAATCACCTCAAGCGAGCTGGGATCACAGTCTCAAACATTACCGTAAGAAACACATTACCCAATCAAGGATTAGAATCCTGGAGGGCATGCAAGGTCCCCTGCTCACACCAGAATATGTCCAAGATCGTTTAAAGTTCGCCAATGACCACCTGGATGTTCCGGATGAGGTATGGGAGAAGTTCATGTGGTCAGATGAGACCAAAATAAAAAACTTTTGGTAGCAACTCCACTCACCGTGTTTGAAGGATGAGTACAACCCCAAAAAGACCATCCCTATTCGTGAAGCATGGTGGGGAAATGAAGCATGGTGGGGAAACATACTCTGGAGTGGCTTTTTTGCAACGGGGCAGGACGACTGCACCGTATTGAAAGGAGAATGGATGGGGTCATGTATCTCGAGGTTTTGGCCAACAACCTCTTTCCCGCTGTAAGAGCGTTGAAGATGGGTCCTGGCTGGATCTTCCAACATGACAACGATTCAAAACACACAGCCAGTACGACTAAGGAGTGGCTCCGTAAGCAGCATTTCCAGGTCCTTGAGTGGCCTAGCCAGTCTCCAGACCTGAACCCAATAGAAAATCTTTGGAGGGAGCTGAAATTCAGTGTTGCCCAGTGACAGCCCCAAAACCTGAAAGATCTGGATTAGATCTGTATGGAGGAGTGAGCCAAACTTCCTGCTGTAGTGTGTGCAAACCTGGTGAAGAACTACAGGAAACTTCTGACATCTGTAATGACAAAAGGTTTCTGCACCAAATAAAAAGTTCTGTTTTTCTATTGTATCAAATACTTATTTTATGCAATAAAATGCAAATTAATTAGATCAAAATCATACAATGTGATTTTCTTGATTTATTTTCAGATTCTGTCTCTCACATGTGAAGTGTACCTACGATAAAAATTACAGACCGCTCCATTCTTTGTAGGTGGGAAAACTTGCAAAATTGGCAATGGATCAAATACTTATTTTCCACACTAACTACTATAACAGATGTCCACCATATGACTTCAATCTCCCAAGGACCAAGAGTCTATCTGGTTGGGACATGCATAGTAAATCTCATAAAGAACCACTACACAATCATGAAAGCCATGATATACTGCTGCGTCTGGGAAGACATTCTAGCAAAGGATTTAGAAGAGGACCAGAGGGAAACTTTTTTTTTCCCCATCTCTGCTCTTTATTGCAGAGATATTTGCTTGTAAAGTTTGGGGCTAAAATATGTTAAGCCAGGGAGGTGCTTTACCACAGATTTTTCTTATCGATGGCCAATCATAAGCAGTCAGAAGAAATATATAGGGGAATAAAGTACATGCCCCCAGAATAAGTTAGAGCAGGTTTCTTGGTTTGAGACAAGTAATGACTGACAGTTTGCTCTCCTCAATGGTCTCATTGCAGATCTGTGTGTGTTTATAATGTGTTAGGAGCAGAGATTACAAACACTCTAACTTTTCATCTCCAGGCAGTTAATGTGGGGGGAGAGGGTACAGCAGAGCTGACAGTATTGAGAGAGGAGAGCTGCAGACGTGTTCATGAGACAAAGCTTAGCTCTGCTGTACTCCCCGAGATAACGCGGACAGGTGTCTAATCACACACAGCTCTGCAGTGAGACATGTGTCGAGAGCAGACTGTCAGTCATTACATGTCTCACACAGGGGAGTCTGCTCTCCTCACGTGGACCTCCCATAATTTATAACCTAAACTTTACAAGTGAATATCTCTTCAAGAAAGATGAGAATTTAGAAACTAAAAACTGCTTTTTACTCAGCACAGCTGCAGCTTTTCCAGGATGTTAATGCGCTCATCTGCTGGAGGATCATCATTAAAAAGAACACTAACCAGAAAAGACCCATAGATGAGAATATCCCAGCACGCTCTTGTAGCTCTTATTTTGTGTCATTTTACGAAGAAATAGATAAAACAAAAATCTCAGACATGGCTCGGGGAAGTTGCACCGATTGTACGGCTACCATCAGCTAAGCCATAATACAGTGAACCGATTGTGGGTCTCCGAAAGTCTTGTAGATATCACGAATCACGAGATCGGCTGCTCATGGGAACCTTCCCCAAGGAGAAGGACAAAGCTTCAATCGAACATTACAGGAGGCCTCGATTTAGCTTTCTACCTTCTTATAAGAGTAAAAAGGTTTTAATACTTAGGTCCTAGCGCCTTATTATTTATCCACTTTCTAACTTGACTTGGTTTTGAATTTTTGAAATGTAGCAAGACATTTGTACAACCTGGAAACTACTGGAATACAAAATCTAGTTTTAATTTTCATGAAGTTTTAGACTAAGGTGCAAAATATTTAAGGATCATGTGACTTAACTCCAAAAGAGTAAGGAGTAAGGGTACCGTTACACTTAGCGATGCACCAGCGATCCTGACAACGATATGGATCGCTGGTGCATCGCTAAGTGGTCACTAGTGAGCTGCCAAACAGGCAGATCTCACCAGCGACATAGCAGCGGTCGGGGGTCGCTACTTACCTGTCAGATGTGGCGATCCCGACGTCCTCCCGCCCATGTCCACGCGTCGCTCGTCGGCGCCACAGGAAGCCCCCGACGAGAAATGGTCCAGGACGTTCTCGCGTGATCAGCGATAACTAGCGGGGGAGCCGGTCGGAGGTAAGTATCACATGTAGAGATATCGCTAGCAATATCGCTGCTACGTCACAAAACCAGTGACGTTACAGCGATATTGCTTGCGATATCGCTATGTGTGACAGGCCCTTAAATGAAGACTGAGCCCAAGTGTGTCAAGAGAAAGCTATAAGACTGCTGGTGACTAATGTCAGTGATTCTAGGTTCATTATTGCTGTAACTCTCAACAGAATAAAGGCTGACGCACTGAGGGTCTAAGAACGTGTAACATCCTAATAGTTTCCAGGGTTCATAAGAAATCATCATATGCAAATGGGAGAAATAATGTTATTTTGCCCATCTTGCATGTAAAACCTAGGAGAGGTAGCTATGCTACAAGTCCATGAACATTACCAGGGATACAGGACAAGCCAGAAACTCATCTGCAGAGGTAATCTGGGGAAGATCCCTGATGGATGAGGGCAACACCCATGAAGCCACTTGGAGGAAGACCTGAAAGTATGGCGTCCACATGGCTCAAACATGTCATGGATTTTCCGAGATTCCACAGCAGTTACATTACTAGCAGAATCCTAAATCTCGTCCACATGCTGGTAAGAAAATCTGCAGCTTGAGGAATGTCAGCAGTGCCCAGTGGGAACACTCTCCAAACCTGACCACTATATTCCACAGTCTGCAGGCGATACCTGGCCCACCTGTATAGATTCCCTTCCTCCAAGACGGGCGCGAGGATTAGCGCAGCCTCAAGGAATATTTGGACCAGACACAAGTTGTCCAAAAATGGACACACGACAAATTACTTTCACACTGAATTCTGTTTAAAAAGTCTCCTAAAGGTCCAAGATTTCTTAAGACATAATTCATAAGAAGAATCTTGCAATCATTGAGCAGCTTTTTGAGAATGTAGATTTATAGGATGGAGGAGTAAGTGGAATATCTGCTAATACAGCGGATCACAGGAATTTTCCATGTCTTTTCAGCTGGAGATGACACACGGTGGTGGGACAGTTGTGAGCAGATGTGAGATCGCTCTGGCATCTCACACTTTGTTGTTTCTTCTAACACTCACCTCATTATTAAAGTTCCGTCTTCACCTTCCTTACAAAGTTTAGAAACAGGTTCTCTAGAAATATTAAGATCCAAAACAATCAGTGTGGATGGGCTGGAGAATCCAGACATCACGTCACTAGTGATGGCCCAGAAATGCAGTATAACGGCTGATATATGGGCGATCAGCTCCTGAGTAATACACGGTTCTGTTCGGCCGACTACACATGCGATAGAAGTTGGTAGTGTCTGACGCTTTGTAGTGACCATGACAGGAGGACAGTTTGAGGGTTCGGATACGGACCCTGGTGGACCCACTTTAGTGACTGCTGAACAAGCCTAGAGGTCCATTGAGCCTGCGCCCTTGTTAGTTTTTGGATCTTCACAATTGTGAATTAACCTCATTTCTGCTGGAAAGGAACATGTCACCAATGTTATTTATTTTTTGGCTAACTGGTTTTCTATTGTCCAATTGTCATAATCTGTGACATCAGCTATAGACTATTATGGTAGAGTGTTGCAAGTGTTACACCGTCCTGAATATCCCGAGCTCTGCTTTCTTCACCTCGGTCTACTGCCCCATGTGCTCCACGTCCAGTCTTTGGCGTGGCTCAGTGATGTCACCTCCCTAACCCTATATAAGGCTCATGAGGACACATACAGTCATATGTTAAAGTTTGGGCACCCCTATTAATGTTAACCTTTTTTCTTTATAACAATTTTGGTTTTGGCAACAGCTATTTCAGTTTCATATATCTAATAACTGATGGACTCAGTTATATTTCTGGATTCAAATGAGGTTTATTGTACTAACAGAAAATGTGCAATCTGCATTTAAACAAAATTTGACCGGTGCAAAAGTATGGGCACCTCAACATAAAAGTGACATTAATATTTCGTAGATCCTCCCTTTGCAAAAATAACAGCCTCTAGTCGCTTCCTGTAGCTATTAATGAGTTCCTGGAACCTGGATGAAGGTATTTGTGACCATTCCTGTTTACAAAACAATTCCAGTTCAGTTAAGTTTGATGGTCGCCGAGCATGGACAGCCCGCTTCAAATCACCCCACAGATGTTCAATGATATTCAGGTCTGGGGACTGGGATGGCCATCCAGAACATTGTAATTGTTCCTCTGCATGAATGCCTGAGTAGATTTGGAGCGGTGTTTTGGATCATTGTCTTGCTGAAATATCCATACCCTGCGTAACTTCAACTTTGTCACTGATTCTTGCACATTATTGTCAAGAATCTGCTGATACTGAGTTGAATCCATGCGACCCTCAACCTTAACAAGATTCCCGGTGCCGGCATTGGCCACACAGCCCCAAAGCATGATGGAACCTCCACCAAATTTTACTGTGGGTAGCAAGTGTTTTTCTTGGAATGCTGTGTTTTTTAGCCTCCATGCATAACGCCTTTTTGTATGACCAAACAACTCAATCTTTGTTTCATCAGTCCACAGGACCTTCTTCCAAAATGTAACTGGCTTGTCCAAATGTTCTTTTGCATACCTCAGGCGACTCTGTTTGTGGCGTGCTTGCAGAAACGGCTTCTTTCGCATCACTCTCCCATACAGCTTCTCCTTGTGCAAAGTGCGCTGTATTGTTGACCGATGCACAGTGACACCATCTGCAGCAAGATGATGCTGCAGGTCTTTGGAGGTGGTCTGTGGATTGTCCTTGACTGTTCTCACCATTCTTCTTCTCTGCCTTTCTGATATTTTTCTTGGCCTGCCACTTCTGGGCTTAACAAGAACTGTACCTGTGTTCTTCCATTTCCTTACTATGTTCCTCACAGTGGAAACTGACAGGTTAAATCTCTGAGACAACTTTTTGTATCCTTCCCCTGAAAAGCTATGTTGAATAATCTTTGTTTTCAGATCATTTGAAAGTTGTTTTGAGGAGCCCATGATGCCACTCTTCATAGGAGAATCAAATAGGAGAACTACTTGCAAGTGGCCACCTTAAATACCTTTTCTCATGATTTGATACACCTGGCTATGAAGTTCAAAGCTCAATGAGGTTACAAAACCAATTTAGTGCTTCAGGAAGTCAGTAAAAAGTAGTTAAGAGTGTTCAAATCAAGAAAATGATAAGGGTGCCCATACTTTTGCACCGGTCAAATTTTGTTTAAATGCAGATTGCACATTTTCTGTTAGTACAATAAACCTCATTTGAATCCAGAAATAGAACTCAGTCCATCAGTTATTAGATATATGAAACTGAAATAGCTGTTGCAAAAACCAAAATTGTTATAAAGAAAAAAGGTTAACATTAATAGGGGTGCCCAAACTTTAACATATGACTGTATGTGCCTTAAGATTCAGACTTCACTGTTCTATGTTTGCTTGGCTCCATTGCCTGAACTTATTCAATCTGTCCCACTGGTCAGGAGCATGCTTTGTGGCCTGTACAGTGGTCATTATACAAGAGGGCAAGAGCAGTCACTCCATAAAGAGATCATCACCCTCTGCATGTTATGGACATGTCCTGTGCAGTATTTGCTATACAGGAGGAGAGGGCTTCATTAGGACAGTGTGGTGAGCAGATCTGTGCAGCAGTACAGGAGGAGAGGACTTCAGTGTGGTGAGCATGATCTGTGCATGGTCACAGTGGTCATTATGCTGGACAGCATGTGACATCACCTACTGACTTCATTAGAACACTTGTGGTGTGTTCAGTGATCTGTACACTGGTCATGCTCGCTGGGACCCTTGCTAGTCTCTGTATCCAGCTCCCCACCGATCTGTAGATACTAGATCACTGACGTATTGCTGGAGCAGTCCGATTGGCTGTACAGGTGACGTTCTAAGATCATTACTGGGACCAGAACCTCCGAACTGGAGAACCCCAGGGATTGTTACCGTAGAGCGCCAGCAAACTGGTAAAGGGAGGAGATTTTCATTTCACACATTAAACCCAACATCTGCAACACAACTCAGATTGCGGACTAAGCAATGAAGTCTGCAAAAAGCAGTGCTCAATCCACAACAGAAAGGCTCAAATGTCCACGTGCTGGCTCAATTCTGTGCGGAAAGTGACGCCAGTGAGCGGCGATTAAGCAAAGTCCAGTATCTGCAATAGCGAGTGTCCTGTGTGCAAAATGGCAGGCAACGTCTGCAACCGCATCCTGTGTGACCTTAGTATTAGGGTACGTGTCCAAGATCAGTAATTGCTGCGGATTTGACATTGTGTTAATGCCACGTCAAACCCGAAGCAAGCTGTTACAGCATAATGGATGGTATTTCTAGAAATGCAGTGTCCAAGATACGCCTGGATCATCCGCAAACACAGACATGCGGTGAATCTTTCCAGACCGCAGTAGGGCAATTTCTCTTGTCGAGTTGCGAGTCTCCAACAGAAATGTCAACCATAGAATGTATTGGACGTGGTGAATCCGCACAGCTCTGTGATCACGGAGGATATGCTGCGCACAAAGCGCTGCCACTTCCAGATCTGCACCCGGCCTTAAAAATGTGTGTCCTGCATGCAGTAAGAGGTGTGGTCCTATCCACACAAGTCTTGGCAGCCATACCACAGCAGTCAACACCCACTGCAGATACCCACACGTAGGAGGACAGGACTGATAAATACACCTTAACGGAGGCTTCCGCTGACCTATGACATCTGGGTACCGGGCGTCATTTAGTAGCCACCCCGTCACCTTCACCAGAAATAAATGCAGCCAAAGCCTCAAATGGGTCATACACTGGCTAATGAGACACAGGGCAAGATGATAATGCTGGCCTAGACCGGCGTTACGGAAGAGACTTCACTAGTAGATGAAGTGGCAAACAATGGCAGCCACACTTACTAAGCGCAGTATCAATGGCTCACAGCAAAGGTTACACCAACCAAGCTCTGGCGACACGCGCAGATGACACCACTACATCCAGCTGGATGCTCCATGACGTTCTCCCACCAAGATGTGCCACATGAGGCTGCTGCTGCAGCCAACACCCCAGGAGTGAAGGACACGTGCTGACATTTAGGAAAAAGTGTTAAAATAGAGAAAGAGCTCGAAGAGCAGAGAGTGACGGGTAAGGGGGGCTCACTTGAGGAGCAGAGAGCAGTTGCCGGCAGTGCTCCCTTCTTTCCCCTCCATACACTGATGCCGGCAGCGCTCCCTTATTCCCCACCGTACACAGTCGAGGGCAGCGCCCCCTCTTCCCCTCTCCATACACTGTTGAGGGCAGCGCTCCCCTGTGTATGTAGGGGAAAGAGGGGGGCGCTGCCCTCAACTGAATATGGAGGGGAAAAAGGGGGGCACTGCCCTCAACTGAGAAAGGAGGGGGAAAGAGAGAGCACTGCCCTCAATTCTTTCCCCTCCATACACCGACGCCGGCAGCGCCCCCTCTTTCCCCTCCATACACCGACGCCGGCAGCGCCCCCTCTTTCCCCTCCATACACCGACGCCGGCAGCGCCCCCTCTTTCCCCTCCATACACCGACGCCGGCAGCGCCCCCTCTTTCCCCTCCATACACCGACGCCGGCAGCGCCCCCTCTTTCCCCTCCATACACCGACGCCGGCAGCGCCCCCTCTTTCCCCTCCATACACCGACGCCGGCAGCGCCCCCTCTTTCCCCTCCATACACCGACGCCGGCAGCGCCCCCTCTTTCCCCTCCATACACCGACGCCGGCAGCGCCCCCTCTTTCCCCTCCATACACCGACGCCGGCAGCGCCCCCTCTTTCCCCTCCATACACCGACGCCGGCAGCGCCCCCTCTTTCCCCTCCATACACCGACGCCGGCAGCGCCCCCTCTTTCCCCTCCATACACCGACGCCGGCAGCGCCCCCTCTTTCCCCTCCATACACCGACGCCGGCAGCGCCCCCTCTTTCCCCTCCATACACCGACGCCGGCAGCGCTCCCCTCTTTCCCCTCCATACAGTATCACCGTTCCCGCCGTCTCCTTACCCAGAAGATGAAGGAGTAGATGAGCAGGACGCTCTTCAGACAGGTGATAACGGGCTTTGTCTGGAGCCTGCGGGACGGGGACGCCATGACTTCTCCCAACTTTTGCCAACTACAACCTGGACGCCGGAAACAGCCGAGCTACTAACGCCGGAATTTCCCGAAGGCACTCGGCCACTCGGTTCCCAACAAAGAGCCAGAGCCAAGAAGATCCTACTGCTCTGCGCAAGCGCAGAGAGACCGTGTGAAGAGTCCAAGAGTCTCAGGAAGCTGCTGGTGTCCAGTGGGGGGGTACCTTGGGGCCATGGGCTAATTATCATGGGGAAGGGGAGGGCAGGGCTAATTACACATGGGGGAGGGCAGGGCTGTGCACACGGTGGTCCTAGGGATTCCGGCAACAGATGTGTGATCTCTATGGAGTGTGAGATAAGCAGCTGCCAGACGTGTGTGACATCGGGATCTCTAGAGGGCGCAACATTGTGCTGATCCCTGCGAAGAAACCAACTCCCCAACCCCCCTCTGGACTCACCAACCCCCCCCTCTGATCTCCCCAACCCCTCCCTCTTCCGGGCTCCACCAACCCCGCCGGACTCCCCAACCCCCTTCCGGAGTTACCAACTCCCCCCTCTACTCTGGACTCCCCAACCCCCCCCCCTCAGACTCACCCTCCCCTCCCCAGGACTCCCCTACCTCCCCCCCCCCTCCTTCAGGCCAGAGAAACCAACCCCCCTCCAGACTTCCCAATACCGGCTACCCCGTCCAGACGACCGGACTCCCCAACACCTCCTGACTGCCCCCTCCTGACTCTCCAACACCCCCCTCCTGACTCTTCAACCCCCCCTCCGGTCTCCCCTACCTTTCCCCCCCTACTCCAGGCAAGAGGGGGCACAACAATGTGCTGATCGCTGCAGAGAAACCATCACCCCCCGGACTCCCCAACCTGACCTCTAGACTCCCCAAACCCCCCGGACTCCCAGACCTCTTCCCCATTCTTGACTCCCCAACCCCCTCCAGACTCCCTGACCTCCTCCCCTCCGAACTACCCTGCCTACTCCCCCCTCCGGACTCCACAACCTACCCCTCACCCTTCCTCCCCGACGTCTTCCACCGGACTCGCCGACTTACTCCCTCCCTTCTGACTTCCCGACGCCATGCCAAACTCCCTGACCTCCAGACACCACCAACCATCCCCTTCTGGACTCCCTGACCTCCTACCCCTTCTTGACTTCTCGACCTCCTTATCCAATCCCCCATCCTGACTCCCCAATGCCGCTCCCTACAGACTCCCCAACCCCCTCTCCGGATTCTCTGACTTCCCTCACAGACTCTCCTCCCGATTCTCCTACCTCCTCTCTCCTGGACTCTCCAACCTCTTCCCTCCCAGACTCCCTCCCTCCACTCCCATGGACTTATATTTGTGTTATCACTAAAGTATTTTGAGCACTTTTGCAATGATAATGGTGGTGTATCATGAGCGTTTGGCACGTGTTTGCAGAGCTCAGAGGCGAGGCGATCTTGTAAGCATTTTTTTTCTCCTAACTTTATGTGTGCACATTGCGGCTAGCCAATCAGGGCTCAGAAAACACCCACAATGTCCTGACACAACGGCTTGTGTTATTGGCTGCTGAAATCACATGTGTTTCTCCATATAAATAGCAGACATGTTGTTTGAGCACCATTTTCACACTAAGGGTGTGTGCAGACGCTGCGGAATCAGCTGTGGATTAATCCGCACGGATTTTGCAAAAACCGCAGATAAACCGCAGGTCAAAAGACCTGCGGATTATCTGCGGTTTGGTCCTGCGGATTCACCATCTCCACAATGGTGGAGATAGGAACCCGCAGCGGATTCCGCAGAAAGAACTGACATGCAATTCTTTCTGCGGTTTCAAAACCGCAGCAAATCCGCGCGGATTTTTCCGCAACGTCTACACAGCGGTTTTTGTTTACCATTCATTTGAATGGTACTGTACACCGCAGCTAAAGCTGCTGCGGGTCCACAGCGGCCAAAACCGCAGCGTGTGCACACAGCCTAACAGTGCAGAGAGGCTGCTCCTGACGCTGCCACTGTTAACAGCAAGAATTTAGCTAGCTAGTTAGGTGGTTGTATGTCAGTCAGATAGTGTAGCTAGATAGTGTCCAGTGTGGCTGTAACATTTACCTTCCAGCACTTTTTTTTTGGCCATTACTGAGGTCCACAGGGAAAGCCAGCAGGGCACATGTCCTACAAGTGTGTTGTGCACGGCGTCTATAGTGCTCCATGCACGAGTATAGCATTCTGCATAATATTTTTTCACTAGCTAAATGTAAAACAGCCTGCTGTATCCCACCATGTCATTTAGCGGCGTTTAAATTGTTCTGTGTGCAGAGCTGTTGCACATTAAAATGAATTTATTTTATTTTTTTAAAAACGTGACACAGCAGCCGAGATCTGTGTTTAAAATAGTTTTGAGCCTGTCTTCTAGATTATGCGCATCTTTGGCATCCAATTTCTCACGGGCATCTTTTATACCTAGCTTGAGACGCGCATCTGTTACTCCAATCTTCTGACGAACATCAAACGCTCTCTGGTAATTGGTGTTGGGTAAACGAGTAGGCTGGATCTCGTACTTCCCATAGCCGCCCTGTTATTGTTTCTGTTGTCTGATCCCATTCCCACCATCGTCATGGCTCTTTTCCTGATCAGTTCAGGTAAAGACACATCCGACATATTTCTGCAGCAAACCTGCACCTTACCAGCAGCAAATGTAGGAAAGTGGGTGTTTCAATGCCACGGACAATCTTCTAGATTATACAGGCCTCAGCCACACTAAAAATATTTTTTTCTTTTACGTTCCTAACGTGATTCAGAAGGGGAGATCTCAGTTTAAAATTGTTTTAAGCATCTACAGGCCTCATCGACAGGCCCCCCAAAAATTCTACTGTTACTAACGTAATACAGTAGGGGACATCTAATTAAAAAATTGGAGCATATCTTCTTTGTCATCCAGCCCTCATGCACACTTATTAGAAATTGTTTGTAGCATCTAGTCTATGTTATACATTCCTCATCCACAGGCCCAAAAAATGTTTCTGTTACTAACGTAATACAGTAGGGGACATCTCACGTACAAATTGTTTGTAGCATCTAGTCTATGTTATACATTCCTCATCCACAGGCCCAAAAAATGTTTCTGTTACTAACGTAATACAGTAGGGGACATCTCACGTACAACTTGTTTGTAGCATCTAGTCAATGTTATACATTCCTCATCCACAGGCCCAAAAAATGTTTCTGTTACTAACGTAATACAGTAGGGGACATCTCACGTACAAATTGTTTGTAGCATCTAGTCTATGTTATACATTCCTCATCCACAGGCCCAAAAAATGTTTCTGTTACTAACGTAATACAGTAGGGGACATCTCACGTACAACTTGTTTGTAGCATCTAGTCAATGTTATACAGGCCTCATCCACACCAAAGAAAAAAAAAAGTGTTACTAATATCATACAGTAGGAAACATGTCACTTTGAATTTTTTTGGAGCAGATTTTCTTTGTCATCCAGCCCTCATGCACACTTAAACAATTCTTTAATCTGCTACTAAGGTAATACAGTAGGGGACATCTCACGTACAAATTGTAGCATCTATTCAATGTTATACAGGCCTCATCCACACCAATGAAAAAAAAAAGTGTTACTAATATCATACAGTAGGAAACATGTCACTTTGAATTTTTTTGGAGCAGATCTTCTTTGTCACACAGGCCTCAACGACACTGAAACAATTCTTTCTGCTGTCAGTAATGTGATTATTCATGCCATTTTTCACCTTCTCATTTTGTGACGGTGAAATTCAGCTGTTTGCAGAGCTAGTGCAGAGTAAAAAATCTACAGTATTTTTATTTGCTAATGCTGTGCTCCTAGCACACTATCTGAGCAACTTGACTGGGAAAAAATGAGGTCGTGGAGGAAGGGGGATAAAGCTTGGTGTTCGAGGTGTATGTGGGGTAGGTGTTAATGTTTCTGAAAGCACTAGTAAAGCAACGTCACATCCTATGCAGACAACTGACAACTTTTGTTACTGGATGTTGTTGGTTTTAGTGTGTTGTATTGTTCTTGCGTAATTGCAGTCTCTGATATCTTTAGTGGGGCTTCTGTGTCTGCTGTTGCAGCTGCTGCTGGAGATGTTAATAACTTTTGGAAATGTAAACACTCTTGGTTTGGTGTCCAGCTGCTGGATTGGGTGTAGTGAAAGACCTCTGGGTCCCTATTATTTTACTTCTACTGTGGTAAAATTGATGCCACTTTGTTGGTGTCTGACACAATTTTTTTTGGAAATGTGAACACTCCTGGTTGGGTGTACTTTTTCTGGGTTGGCTGTAAAGGAAAACCTGTCAGTCCCTATTATACTATCTATACTGTGGTGAAATTGATGCCACTTTGGTGCTGTCTTCCAATAATTTCTGCAAATGTGAACACTCCTGGTTGGGTGTCCATCTGCTGGATTGGGTGTAGTGAAAGACCTGTCAGTCCCTAGTATACTATTTCTACAGTGGTGAATTGAAAATTTCTATGGGGTCATAAAATTGGCCCGCAAAAATTCCACGGTGTGCCATACGGCCGTGAGGGCTGTATTTGCCGCCGTGAAAAAAGATCAAGCCTGCTCAATCTTTTTCACGGCGTACGGACACAGGCCCCGTGGCGTCCGGTGTTGCGGAACGCCGTTTTTTTTTTAACTACTATTTCCATAGTATTAGAAACTTGAAAAATGGCGATCCGCAAGTTTTTTGCAGTCCGTTATTGCAGCAGACCACCTTTTTATTCGGTCGTCCATGACAGCACCACCTGAGAGAGGGGATCCGCCCTTCAGGAACAGGAAACCTACAGATACAAAAGGGCGGCACCTCTCCCACGCATCAGTTGGTTTCCTGTTCCTATAGGACGGGACTTCCTACAGATGGTCCATCATGGAGTCGTCGAGGGATTCCCAGGCTGGCTGACCGACCCAGGTAGCGGGGGGTCTCCTACCTCGGTCAAGCTCGGGTCCCTGGAAGCGCCACGGTGGGGCCGGGTAGGTCACCACGGCAGTGGTTGGAGCAGGCGGAGCAGAGGGTCCGGTGGACAGCCGTCTCCATAGGGCCGGCACAAGGAGGTATGTATGACCCCCGGGACCCCTCCTGTTGCATTCACCCGGTCTCCGCTTGCTCTTCTCTCTCTCCAGGGGCTGGCGGTCGCGCCCATTCGGCGGGCACGGGTCGGCGCAAGTGGGAGCGGCGGGCATTCCGGAGCCGGGGGCGCCGTGCCGGCTCCTTCCCGCGGTCTCGGACGCGCAGCGGAAGTGACGCAGCGGAAGGGGCGGGGCCGGGAACGCCGAAACCGGAAGTCGGATGCCGGCCGGCTTTCCGGGATGCGCCGCCGGTGCACGGCGGTCTGGGGCGGCGCGCGGTACCCGGGGGGGGGAGGGGGACGGAGCATGGGGGGGGGAGGACCCGGGTGGGAGGTGCCGCGCCAGAGCCCTGCTGACCCGGACGCTTTGGGAGGCATTAAAAGCAGGAGGTGGCGCTGCTGGGGTGCTTCTGAAGGCCCAGCAATGGATACGACCGAAGCCCCCACAGAGCAGCAGGACGAGGTGCAGGAGCGCCCAGAGAAACAGGCCACGATAAAACCTCATGCGAGTGGCCAGCAGAAAAAACTGAAAAGGACGAGCGAACAAAGCCACAGGAGTTCCTCCAGAATAAAAGACCCTCCTGCCTCCCTCCGTGAGCCGGTACCTGCCTCATCTGCATGGGTAAGAGATCTCCGTGAATGTACCCTGATGCAGTGTTTCATTTTGTTCTTTCGCAGGGAAGGAAAGCTACGGGGAAGCAGAAGCACAGGGAATGTGCCCTCTGTAATTGCCCTTTGCCAGACGGCCACCCTAAAAAGTTGTGTCAGCCATGTGTGCGACAAACGGTAGGGGTTGGATGGGGATGGTGACCTAGGGGTAGATTGACAGGCCCTTACACTCTCCCCCGTCCATACAGGTAGCGGAAGAAACACCGGACTTCACCACAAGCCTGAGGGAGATAATCAGGACAGAAATGAAGGCCCTATCTAAAAAAGACTCCTCTAGGGGAAGAGAAGTTAGTCTCTCTGGTTCAGAGTCCTCGGCCGCACCTGGAAACAATGACTCCTCAGATTCCCCGGCCTCCACTTCATCTTCTTCAGAGGAAGACTCGAGCCGTTTCTGCTTTCCCTTAGACCAAATGGATAAGTTAGTTAAAGCAGTAAGGTCCACCATGGGCGTAGCAGACACAAAGCCGGAACTTTCGGCACAGGACGTGATGTTCGGAGGTCTAGATCCCAGAAAGCGTAGATCCTTCCCGTTGAATGATAAAGTCCAGAACCTAATAGATAGGGAATGGAAAAGGCCAGAAAAAAGAGGTTCTTTGCCACCTGCCTTCAAACGAAGGTACCCATTTGATGACCCAGTGGTAAACAAATGGGACAAGGCCCCTAAGCTGGACGCGGCAGTGGCCAAAGCCTCCAAAAAGTCCTCCATACCTTTCGATGACATGGCCTCCTTAAAAGACCCGCTGGATAAAAAAGCGGATTCTTTTCTGAAAGGAACTTGGGAGATGTCAGCGGGTGCCTTGAGACCAGCGGTAGCGGCCACATGTACAGCCAGATCCATGATGGTCTGGCTAGATCAGCTGGATTCCCAATTGAAGGATGGAACCTCAAGAGCATCCATTCGAAAAACTTTACCAGTTATCCAAAGTGCTGCTGCTTTTCTGGCTGATGCGTCAGCAGACTCTGCGAGGATGGCGGCTAGGACCGCAGGTTTATCCAACGCAGCTCGAAGGGCTCTCTGGTTAAAATGCTGGCCAGGAGACATCCAGGCCAGATCTCGACTCTGTTCCATTCCTTGTGAGGGCGAATACCTGTTTGGCCCCGTCCTGGATGAACTTTTAGAGAAGGCCGGGGACGATAAAAAGAAGTTCCCCAGTCTGCCGAACCCCTCTTATAGACGCCCCTTTACCAGGAAAGGATATTTCCGTAGGAGGCCGTCCAGGGATCAGGGCAGATGGGACGACAAAAGAAGGACAGGTACAGGATTCATGTTCGGAGGAGGGGGGCGCCAGGAAGGTCCAGCACGGGACACCAAAAAGCCGCCCCAATGATTAGTTGCTCCGGTAGGGGGGAGACTAGCTGCCTTCTACCCGGCCTGGGCATTAATCTCTAATAGCATCTGGATACTGGGGGTGGTAGCTGCCGGTCTACGACTAGAATTCTCCCGGGTTCCCCAAGATCGTTTTAAGGTCACCCCTCTTAGGTCATCTACATCAGAACAGTCTGCCCTGGAAGCTGAAGTTCGGGATCTTTGCCATAAGAAGGTCCTAACTAAAGTTCCAGAGGGAGAAAGGGGGAAAGGTTTCTACTCCCCTTTGTTCCTGGTCCGCAAGCCAGACAGCTCCTTTAGGACCATAATAAATCTTAAATCCCTCAATGAATTCCTGGTCATACGCCCATTTAAGATGGAAACAATTAATTCAACATTAAAATTACTGTTTCAAAACTGCTTTATGGTGGTGTTAGATTTGAAAGATGCCTACTACCATATACCCATTCATGCAGATCATCAGAGTTTTCTCAGAGTAGCGGTTCAGTTAGATGGGTCAGTTCAACATTTCCAGTATGCGGCCCTCCCCTTTGGGGTGGCAATCGCTCCCCGTGTGTTTACTAAAGTAGTAGCGGAAGTTATGGCCCATCTACGTGAATCAGACATTTTAGTAGTCCCCTACTTAGATGACTTCTTGATTGTAGGGAAAACGGCTAAGCATTGTTTGGAACAGCTACAAAGGGCAATGTCTGCCCTAGAACGGCTAGGATGGCTGCTTAACATTAAAAAATCTTGGTTACAGCCGATGAGAATCCAACAATTCTTGGGCCTGATCCTGGATTCTGAGAAACAGGAATTCCGTCTGCCCCCGGAGAAGCTGGTTCGCCTACACTATCAGGTCCTGAACGCTTCCAATAACACGACCATGTCCCTCAGGAAAGCCATGTCCCTTCTAGGTTCACTTTCCTCCTGTATCCCGGCGGTCCAGTGGGTCCAGTTTCATTCAAGAACTCTACAGGGCGAGGTCTTAAGGCATCAAAAAATGCTTGGGGGTTACTTAGAGGGCCAGCTAACCTTGTCCCGAAACACAAGGGAGTCCCTAGAATGGTGGCTAGACGAATAATTTATCCAGAGGGGTTCCCCGGGGAGTATGACATATCCCGCATAATCACCACGGATGCTAGCCCTTCCGGTTGGGGGGCTCATATGGGGGAGATTCTGGTCCAGGGCCTATGGGAGCATCATCAGATAGAGATGTCATCTAACTTGAAAGAATTGACAGCAGTAAAGCTGGCAGCTAAGGAACTGCTTGTGTACCTACAGGGCCATCATGTGCGAGTGTTCTCCGACAATCTGGTCACCGTGGCGTATATCAACCACCAAGGCGGGACCCATTCCAAATCCCTGATGAATGTAGCAGAACGGCTGTTCCAGCTAGCAGAGCAGCATTTTCTATCATTAACAGCTCTACATATAAAGGGGAAAGAAAACACCACGGCAGATTTCCTGAGCCGCAATCTCTTAAGGCAAGGAGGAGAATGGTCCCTAAAAAACTCTATCTTCGACCTGATTGTACAAAAGTGGGGACAGCCAGAGATAGATCTCTTCGCCACCAAGGAAAACAGGAAAGTAAGGCAATTTTGCTCACTGAATCCCAGAGAAGACCCCCTGGCGGTAGACTCCTTGCTGATAAAGTGGGATTTCGGGCTAGCCTACGCCTTCCCTCCCCTATCGCTATTACCTCTGGTGGTGAGGAAAATCAGGAGAGACTGAGCAAAAGTTATAGTAATCGCTCCGTTTTGGCCCAGGAGGGCATGGTTCTCGTGCCTCAGGACCATGTCAGTGTCCGATCCTTGGGTCCTGCCGGAAATCCCGGATCTCCTATCCCAGGGCCCAGTCTTTCATCCTCAGGTGGCTGGCCTACATCTGACGGCGTGGAGTTTGAACGGACACTGCTGAAAGATAAAGGCTTCTCCCCAGACCTGATTGACACTCTACTTAAAAGTAGAAAGATCACTACTACCAAGATCTATGTCAGAATTTGGAAGAGATTCCTTCAGAACTCTAGAATAGTCGCTGGGGGTTCGGCTCCTATAAATCAGATCCTAGAATTTCTTCAGAAAGGTCTAGAAATGGGGCTCTCCACTAGTACCCTCAAAGTACAAGTTTCAGCCTTGGGGGCCCTCTTTAGCTGCAACATCGCGGGTAATTACTGGGTCAGTAGATTCATCAAGGCAGCAGGTAGATCCAGGCCAGTAGTGAAGGATAGATTCATGCCATGGGACTTGAACCTAGTCCTCACAGCTATGACAGAAGCTCCATTCGAACCCATCTCATCAGCCTCTATAAAAAACCTGTCCCTTAAGGTAGCCTTCCTGGTAGCTCTAACCTCAGCTCGTAGAGTAAGCGACATCCAGGCATTATCTAGGCGTCCTCCTTATATACAGTTTAAGGACGATAGGGTAATACTCAGACCTGACCCGGCGTACTTACCGAAGGTAGTTTCTAGCTTTCATAGAACACAGGAAATAGTCCTTCCATCCTTCCTCCCTAATCCAGCTAATGAGAAGGAAGAGAAATTACACACCTTAGATGTTAGAGAATGCCTTAGAGAATATCTGGCGGTTACTGATCCCTGGAAGAAGGAGAATGCCTTATTTATCTCCCATCAAGGTCCCAGGAAAGGCTGTAGAGTGTCAAAAAATACACTAGCTAGGTGGATTAGAGAGGCTATTTCAATTGCATACACCTCAAAGGGCAGAACGGCACCTGCAAAACTGAGGGCGCATTCCACCAGAGCCATGGCGTCCTCGTGGGCCGAGAGATCAGAAGTGTCCATTGACGAGATATGTAAGGCGGCTACTTGGTCCTCTCCGAGCACCTTTTATAGTCATTATAGGCTAGACTTGGGTGCTTCCACAGACCTCTCTTTTGGTATAAGGGTACTGCAGGCTGTTGTCCCTCCCTAAATAGTTATTACTCTCTGTAAATCTCTCAGGTGGTGCTTTCATGGACGACCGAATAAAGTCTTAGTTACTCACCGGTTAACGGTATTTTTCGGAGTCCATGACAGCACCCGTATATTCCCCCCCTTTTTTAGTTTAAATTTGGATATGCACTTCTTTCTCTTATATGTACACTAGTAAGGAATAGTTGTATAAAAAACACTGTATAAATTTTGCTATTAACCATTGTGGTCCTCTTGTGCTCTGTAATCCAACTGATACGTGGGAGAGGTGCCGCCCTTTTGTATCTGTAGGTTTCCTGTTCCTGAAGGGCGGATCCCCTCTCTCAGGTGGTGCTGTCATGGACTCCGAAAAATACCGTTAACCGGTGAGTAACTAAGACTTTTACGGCAATACGGCCCTCAAAAATGGGCTGCAATAACAGGACACAAAAAAACCATTAAGTGTAAAAGTAGCCTTAGGCTAGTTTCACACTTGCGCTAGGAGGCGCAGCGATCGGCCGCCGTGCAGCTCCACCCCCTGCCGCGCCCTGTCAGCTCCTCCTATGTGCACATGACGCTGCATGTGACCTGCGTGCCCTATCGTTAGCATTGGTTATGCAGGCCGTGCGCTGGTATGCTTTTGCCGGCGCATGCGCCCCTTTGACGGTGCGCCGAGCGCACCAAAATGCAACACAGTGCGTTTGGCACGTGTCGGCATGCCATTAAAAGGGCGCATGCCCCGGCAAAAGCATATCAGCCCACGGCCTGCGTACCCAATGCTAACGATAGGGTACGCAGGTTGGATGCAGCGTCATGCGCCCATAGGGGGAGCGGGAGGGGGTGGAGCTGCACGGCGGCCTTGCGCTGCCCCTCCTAACGCAAGTGTGAAACTAGCCTTAATGTGTACATTCCACGTTGGGTCTCCTTCATGTGTGTTGCCTGTAGGAGTAGGCCTCTGATAACGGCAGTCCTCCACTGTCTTAGAGTCAACTACCCATTTTAATATCCTTACATTTTTTAGACAATAGTAATCTATGAAACTGATATGTGTGCCACTTGAGTGTGGCTGAGCATCACTTTCAATTTATGTTTTTTTTTTATCACTTATATAGCGCCAATAATTTAACATTCGCTTTACAGACATTTAGGCCAGTTCCACATGTCCTGATATTTCCGGTACCGGAAAAACCAGTACTGTAGATATCGGTGTCCATGTGTGTACTAAGTGTGTGCCACATCAGTACCACACGGACGGCCACCGGGGAAGTAGTGCCACTGTTAAGCCGCTGTCTCCCGGCAGCTGGTGCTGAAGCCGGCTGTCATTCTTCCTGCTCTGCCCTCGAGCAAAGGAGAACAATGAGCGGTATATTAAAGTCCTAACGACAGCAAGTGTCAGATGATGGGGGTAACATCTGTCGTTCGAACTTTAACATACTGCTCATTGTTCTCTGCTCCCAGGCAAAGCAGGGAGAATGACAGCCATCTTCAGCACCAGCCGCCAGGGAACAGTGGCTTACAGTAGCTGCTTCTTCCCCGATGGCCGTCCGCGCACATGGAGGACATTGTGCACTGTTCTCCGTGTGCACGTGTGCGGCACATTTTGCGGTCCTTGTGTCCGAGTGAAAACGGACATGTCTGCGTGTTTTGCACACGGTCCGTCAAACACACTGACATGTACATAGACCTATTCATTTGAATGGGTCTACGTGTGTCAGTGTCTCCGTTAAGTGATAAAACTGTCACCACTCGTACCGGAGACAATGACGTGTGAAAGGGGCCTTACAGACGTTGCTGGCACTGTCATCATTGGGACTCACGATCTAAATTTACTGCCTATATGTCCTTGTGGGTAGAAAAATAATTACTGGGAGTAAACCCTCGCAAACCCGGGTAGAATATACAAACTCTTTGCAGATGCTTTTCTTGGTGGGGTTGAAACACAGAACTACAGCGCTGCAAGGCTGCTAATGTTTTTGCGTTGACAACTGAACATTTCTGTGGTTGGAAGGCTATCGCTGTGATGCAAACTGTGTGCATCACTGCTCTATTGTGGAAAACCACTTTCAAGATAGTCTTCCAGCATGTTTTGATACTGCAGCATGGATGCATCCCTTTTCATGGGGGGAAAGCAACTGCAAAATTAACTTTTGTATTGTGGATAGAACACACTGGCAACCCAGTAGTCAGCACTATTTGGAATCATAACTATATGGATAACAATCATGTTGCAGAGTGTGCTGCAAGAAGGCGCTCCTGGGTCAGTCTCTTTAATGAGGTCTAACTCCACAGTGTGTTGGTGGTGGTATAACACTCAAACTTTCTACCTCTATCCCCTCCTGACAACCACGGTTAACATAGAGGGAATCAATATTGTCTTCATCTCCTAACTGTTGCATGTCCATCACCTCTTCCTTCTTGTCCTTTTCATGGTCCTTCTCCATTGTTCCTCCCATGGTAAACGTCTGTGAGACGACTGACCTGAACTTATAGATATTGTTAACCATAAAGGTATCCTTCTCTGCTTCCTCCTCTTCCCCCAGGACCATCACCACCACCTGCTCACCCACACTATTTAAAGTGTGCTCCAGCATGTAGATGACAGTAATAGGGATGCTGATGATGGCATCATCACCTATAACCATTGTAGTAGCTATTAAGAAAACGTACAGAAGGGTGCAAAGGTCCTTCATCTGTATCCTGTATGCAAGTGTGAATTGCACCACCTCCATACTGCGTTGTGCCAGGCTATGAAAAATGTCATCCTGCATCAGGTCTTAGCACTGCCACAGTCGCTGCAACATGTGCAGAGTTTAATTCCAAGGTGTGGTCATATCGCATATCAACCGGTTAAACCAGTGGTGGGGAACGTCCGGCCCGTGGGCCGTATACGGCCCGCCATTCATCTTGTGCGGCTCGCAGTCATTTTCCCCATTTTTTGGCCACGGGCCCTTTAAGAGGTGCGGCAGTATTGTGCTCAGCAGGGCCATATTCCCCACCCCCCATCATACTCTCCTCCTCCAGCCGTGCTCCCATGGTCCTGCTCTTCCTGTGTCAGCACGCAGTCACGTGGTAACACTCATTAAGTCCTTGAATATGGACGCCACTCCACTCTCATAGGCGTGGCGCCCATATTCATGACCCTAATGAGCGGTAACACGTGACCGCGCGCTCACACAAACAGGAAGAAGCAGCAGGGACCAAGCCACAGGTGACCCAGGGGGAGAGAACGAGCGGCGGGGGGGAAGAGAGCGGCGAGGGGGGAGAGAGATCGGCGGGGGGGCAATGGGCACTTGGGGGGTATAGAATGAGCGGAGCCTGCATTGGAGATGGCTGCACTGAGGAGATGGGTGCACTGGGGAAACGGGTGCACTGGGGAAGCGGGTGCACTGAGGAGATGGCTGCACTGGGGAAACGGGTGCACTGAGGAGATGGGTGCACTGGGGAAACAGGTGCACTGAGGAGATGGGTGCACTGGGGAAACAGGTGCACTGAGGAGATGGGTGCACTGGGGAAACAGGTGCACTGAGGAGATGGGTGCACTGGGGAAACGGGTGCACTGAGGAGATGGGTGCACTGGGGAAACGGGTGCACTGGGGAAACGGCTACACTGGGGAGACGGGTGCACTAGGGAGACGGGTGCACTAGGGAGATGGCTGCACTAGGGAGATGGCTGCACTAGGGAGATGGCTGCACTAGGGTGATGGCTGCACTGGGGAAACGGAGGCACTAAGGAGATGGCTGCCCTGGGGAAACGGGTGCACTGGGGAGATGGCTGCACTGGGGAAACGGGTGCACTGGGGAGATGGCTGCACTGGGGAAACGGGTGCACTGGGGAGATGGCTGCACTGGGGAAACGGGTGCACTAAGGAGATGGCTGCACTGGGGAAACGGGGGCACTGAGGAGATGGCTGCACAGAGGAGATGGCTGCACAGAGGAGATGACTGCACAGAGGAGATGGCTGCACAGAGGAGATGGCTGCACAGAGGAGATGGGTGCACAGAGGAGATGGGTGCACAGAGGAGATGGGTGCACAGAGGAGATGTGTGCACAGAGGAGATGGGTGTACTGGGGAAACGGCTGCACTGAGGAGATGGCTGCACTGAGGAGATGGCTGCACTGGGGAGATGGCTGCACTGGGGAGATGGCTGCACTGGGGAGATGGCTGCACTGGGGAGATGGCTGCACTGGGGAGATGGCTGCACTGGGGAGATGGCTGCACTGGGGAGACGGCTGCATTGGGGAGACGGCTGCACTGGGGAGACGGCTGCACTGGGGAGACGGCTGCACTGGGGAGACGGCTGCACTGGGGAGACGGCTGCACTGGGGAAACGGGTGCACTGGGGAGATGGCTGCACTGGGGAAACGGGTGCACTGGGGAGATGGCTGCACTGGGGAAACGGGTGCACTGGGGAGATGGCTGCACTGGTGAGACGGCTGCAGTGTTCCGGGTAATCACGGTACCTCAGGCCCGTTGCTCCGGCTTTCCTGAGCATGCTCGGGTGTCCTCCGAGTATTTTGGCGTGCTCGGAGATTTCGTTTTCGTCGCCTCAGCTGCGTGATTTATGGCTGCAGGACAACCTGAATACATGTGAGGAATGCCTGTTTGTTAAGGAATCCCCACATGTATTCAAGCTGTCCAGCAGCCGCAAATCATGCAAATGTATCGACAAACTAAATCTCCGAGCACGCCAAAATACTCAGAGGATACCCGAGCATGCTCGGGAAAACCCGAGCAATGAGTATTCTCGCTTATCATTATTAATAATTTTATACGGCCCCCGAACGCTATTATAAAATTCCAAATGGCCCTCGGCAGAAAAAAGATTCCCCACCCCTGGGTTAAACTGTAGTCCAAAAGCTCTTTATACCATCTGAATTGGAATGGTGGAAGTCAACACGAGAGTGGTTTCTGCAGCTGCGCATCCCGCCTGGGACAGTGGCGGAAGAATTGCTGTGCCATCAGGTTGAGCATGTGAGCCATGCAAAGCATGTGTTTAAGGTTGGCCCTGTGTAGGGCTACCACCAGGTTTGCACCGTTATCACACATGGCCTTCCCTGGTTCCAGGTTGAGTGTAGACAGCCATTGCTCAAACTTGGCATGGATAGCTGTCCACAACTGTTGATCTGTATGACTGCGATCTCCAAGGCATACAGTTATGCTAAAAAGTTTACATACCCTGGCAGAATTTTTGCATTCTTGGCCTTTTTTCAGAGAATATGAATGATAACACCAAAACTTTTTATCTACTCATGGTTAGTGGTTGGGTAAAGGCATTTATTGTCAAGCTACGGTGTTTTATCTTTTTAAATCATAATGACAACCCAGAACATCCAACTGACCCTGATCAAAAGTTCACATACCCCATTTCTTATTACAGTCTACTGCCCCCTCTAACATCAATGACAGCTTGAAGTCTTTTGTGGTAGTTGTGGATGAGGTTCTTAATTTTCTCAGCTGCCCACTCTTCTTGCCAAAAAGCCTCCAGTTCCTGTAAATTCCTGGGCTGTCTAGTATGAACTGAGATCTCTCCAGAGTGGTATGTAAACTTTTGAGCACAACTGTGTCCGGGATCCTATTTTACGATCCCACCTTCAGTTCCTGTTTTGGAACTTGCAGCTCTCTGGCACCCCCCCTTACCCTCAGGTCAGTCAGGGAACTACACCTAGGATAAGCAGTCGCCAGAAGGGCTGCCTTACTGTGTACTGGCTATTGGACACTCTGTAGGGAGGGCGGTATGTATGTCCCCTGTCTCAGGCGGGTAATACACACATAAAAACCTCCATTCGTCACTGCCAGAGTCTCCCCAAATACCCCAGGACACACTTGGCTGCCACCAGCTCCTAGTTTTGATATTAAAATCAACATCGGGTCAGGAGCCAACCCAACAGTAGCATAGTTTTAGCACGGAGGTGGTGGCAGTACATTTAGAGCAAGGAAAATGAAACTAGTAAAGTTTTATAGTTTTACTCCAGAAAGATAGTGTTTTCAAAAATATAAAAAGATGTTACAAACGAGACAATTACAGTATATACAGACAATTAAAAAATAGGAATGGATTAAAATGAGAACTTACACTTATCAGTCAATGGGACGCCATGTGGAGTAGGGGGAGGGGACCTTCCCAGAGCGGCAGGTCAAAATGCACAGCTTGCTACAGCTGATCCCCAGACAGAAAGACAACTTCCTATTTGGGCCTCATAGCCTTATACCCTCTGTCCCATGATCTAACTGAGTGGGTGGAACTATGGCATGCACTACCCTTTTGAAAGTTATGTAAAAGCTTATGAGTGCCATAACTCGGGATGCGAGGTTCACAGCGGGATGACAGAAGCATTGTAGGTTTTAGGACAAAATTAGCTTTCACTTAAAGGGAATCTGTCACCGGAAATTTGCGGGCTATGTAAATGCCCTGAGTCTGGTCTGATGGGCGGTGTTTCTCTTTTTTCCACCCCATCCGTGGCGACGTCCGCGATATTTTTCTCCATATTTCACACGTGCGCAAAGCAATCTTGCCTCGCACACGAGCAGTATGCTTTGCCCGACTGCGGACAAAGCCGAAAACCATTATTGCGCATGCGCCGGTACACTATGTCCTGGAACATAGCGAAATACTTCCGGGGCATAGTGTACTGGCGCATGCGCAGTAAGGATTTTCGGCTTTGCCCGCAGATGGGCAAAGCATACTGCTCGTGCGCAAGGCAAGATTGCTTTGCGCACGCGCAAAATATGGAGAACTACTCTAATTTCTGAAAATATCACGGACGTCGGCCACGGATGGGGTGGAGAAAAGAAGAAACACCGCCCATCGGACCGGACACAGGGCATTTGCATAGCCCGCAAATTTCCAGTGACAGATTCCCTTTAAGTCTAAACAGAGCATGGCTGTGTGGTTCGGTTAGGTTGAAATCCGTTTCTCAGCTCCTGATGGTCGCCGGCGTTTCAAAACCCACCAGTGGGCAGCTCTACCACTGCAGATGCCAAAAATCTAAGTTTCTCGACTCTACGAATGATGGGCATTATGATATTTAAGCTTGGAAGGACAAAGAGAACAGTTTAGAGTCGTAACTGTTCTTTGTGCTGCTGGTACACTAGGGTCTCATGTTACACAGCGGTATAGCGGGGGCGAGGGAGGGGGGCTGCAGCTTAGTGAGGGGGAATGTCTGAGAGCTGTGCCTGCCTATCACTTCCAAACCCAGGAGATGCAGCAGAGCTCTGTATGTGTGATTGAACAATAAGACATTACGTCATATTTCCTGACAAACTGTATTAATGTAAACACTGCCTAATAATGGTGAACCCAGGCTGGGCAGTACAGGTGGGGGGATTCTCTCTGCAGTGTTGGAACGTGTGTTTAATTAAGGCAGCGCTAGGTTGAGGGCGCAGATGGAGGCCCTAGAGGAGGTGGATGAGGCAGAAGCACAGCAAGATAAAAAGCAGAGGGTGGTTATAAATGGTATACTCTCTAACTGGGTCGCTGTGACCAGTGGGGTACCGTAGGGGTCGGTGTTGGGACCTATTCTCTTCAATATATTTATTAACGATCTGGTAGAAGGTTTGCACAGTAAAATATCGATATTTGCAGATGATACAAAACTATGTAAAGCAGTCAATACAAGAGAAGATAGTATTTTGCTACAGATCGATCTGGATAAGTTGGGAACTTGGGCCGAAAGGTGGCAGATGCAGTTTAAAAATGATAAATGTAAGGTTATACACATGGGAAGAAGGAATCAATATCACCATTACACACTGAACGGTAAACCACTGGGTAAATCTGACATGGAGAAGGACTTGGGGATCCTAGTTAATGATAAACTTACCTGGAGCAGCCAGTGCCAGGCAGCGGCTACCAAGGCAAACAGGATCATGGGGTGCATTAAAAGAGGTCTGAAAACACATGATGAGAGCATTATACTGCCTCTGTACAAATCTCTGGTCAGGCCGCACATGGAGTACTGTGTACAGTTTTGGGCACCGGTGCTCAGGAAGGATATAATGGAACTAGAGCGGGAACAAAGGAGGGCAACAACTGAGGGACGATCTAATAACCATGTATAAGTATATAAGGGGACAATACAAATATCTCTCCGAGGATCTGTTTATACCAAGGAAGGTGACAGTCACAAGGGGGCATTCTCTGCGTCTGGAGGAGAGAAGGTTTTTCCACCAACATAGAAGAGGATTCTTTACTGTTAGGGCAGTGAGAATCTGGAATTCCCTGCCTGAGGAGGTGGTGATGGTGAACTCAGTCGAAGGGTTCAAGAGAGGCCTGGATGTCTTCCTGGAGCATAACAATATTGTATCTTACAGTTATTGTTAGGTTCTTTAGAAGGACGTAGATCTGGGGATTTATTCTGACAAAATTTTACAGGTTGAACTGGACGGACTAATATCTTTTTTCGGCCTTACTATGTTTAACTGTTACATACAGAGGTTTGTTCCTCAAGCACTGGGGATTCCAAGACTTGGTGTCTAGTGACAACTTGGTGTCGACTGCTTTAGCTGTCCATCCCCTGGTGTGTACTAGTTTAGTTCTCCAACCCAAGCTGTTTAGTTCTCCATGTTCTAGTGTTAATTTGTTTAGTTCTGCAATCATAGCTGTTTTGTAGTTTAGTTCTCCAACCCCAAAACGGTTATAGGAAGTTTCGCCTCCAGCAGTTCGCCCCCAGCAATTTGCCCCCCGCAGTTCACCCCCAGGTTCATTTCACCCCCGCACATTTCGCCCCTATCATTTCGCCCCCAGGAGAATTCACCCCTGCACATTTTTCCCCCAACATTTCGCCCCTGAATGTTTCACCCCCAGCAGTTCGCCCCCGGATTTTTTGCCCCCAGCATTTCGCCCCCGGATGTTTCGCCCCCAGCAGTTCACCCCCGGATGGTTCGTCCCCGGATTTTTCGCCCCCGGATGTTTCATCCCCAGCAGTTTGCCCCCGGATGTTTGTACCCTGTTTTGCCCCAAGATTTTTGTGTTTGAATGTTTCGCCAGTTTGTCCTTATGGTTCACGAATTGCCATCCGTCATCAATCCACATGTCACAAAAGTACTGTACAGAGTGCTGCACTTTTGTGACATTTTAAATCAACTGTTTCCATTAACCTCACAACTGATTGCATTATAGTGTCAGAGCATTTTGCCCGCAATTTTAACCCCTTTCTGCCATGAGATGTACTATCCCGTCCATGTGCCCTGGGACTTAATTCCCAGGGACGGGATAGTACGTCATAGTGATCAGCGGCGCTCACGTGTCAGCTGATTATCACAGCTGACACCCGACACAATGTGTCAGGGGTGGTCACGGACCGCCCCTGACACGTTAGGCTACTTTCACACTAGCGTCGTGCACTGCACGTCGCTATGCGACGTTGCAGCGCACCGACGCTTAGTGTGGAAGCGCCGCACAACGGGGGCAGCGGATGCAGTTTTTCATCGCATCCGCTGCCCCATTGTAATGTCCGGGGAGGAGGGGGCGGAGTTTCGGCCACGCATACTCGGTCGAAAATGTCGGAGACAACGCACATAAAAAGTTACATGTAACTTTTTTTTGTGCGTCGCGGCCGCCAAAACACGGCGCATCCGTCGCACGACGGATGCGACGTGTGCCCAAACGTCGCAATGCGTCGCTAATGTTAGTCTATGGAGAAAAAACGCATCCTGCGGGCAACTTTGCAGGATGCGTTTTTTCTCCAAAACGACGCATAGCAATGTGCAGTGCACGACGCTAGTGTGAAAGTAGCCTAAACCCCTTGTACACCGCGATCAAACACGATCGCTGTGTACCGGGGGTTAAAGGGAAGCATCGGCAGGGAGGGGGCTCCCTCCGTGCTTCCCTGAGCCCCCCACGGCAGCGCAATGTGCAGCGCTGCTGCGGGGGGCTCTTTCCCTACAGGCCCCTGGTTCCAAGATGGCGACGGGGGCCTGTAGGGAGCTGACTTCCTCACTGCCTGCAAAGCGCAGGCATGAGGAAGCCTGCACACTGCCTGTGACAGATTGCTGATCTGTCACAGTGATCTGTGATGTGACAGATCAGCGATGTCCCTGGGACAATGTAATAAAGTTAAAAAAAAAGTGTAAAAATAATTTTTAAAAAAATCGCTAAATAAATTAGTAAAAAAAAAAAAATTCCCCAATAAATTCATTTTTTGAAAATAAAAAAAACAATAAAAGTACACATATTTGGTACCGCCGCATCCGTAACGACCCGCCCTATAAAACTGTCCCATTAGTTAACCCCTTTAATGAACCCTTAAAAAATAAAAATAAAAAAATGAAGCAAAAAATAATGATTTATTATCATACCAGCGAACAAAAAGTGCAATAACGCGCGATCAAAAAGACGCATATAAATACCCATGGTACCGCTGAAAACGTCAGCTTGTCCCGCAAAAAACGAGCCGCCATACAGTATCATCCGCAAAAAATTAAAAACGTTATAGCTCGCAGAATAAAGCGATGCAAAAATAATTATTTTTTCTATAAAATAGTTTTCATTGCATAAAACCGACAAAACATAAAAAAATGACCTAAATTAGGTATCGCTGTAACCGTACCGACCCGAAGAATAAAACCGCGTTATCAATTTTACCGCACGAGAAACAGTGTAAACGCACCCCCCAAGAGAAATTCATGAAACGCTGTTTTTTGTTCATTCTGCGTCCCAAAAATCGGAATAAAAAGCGATCAAAAAATGTCACGTGCCCGAAAATGGTACCAATAAAAACGGCAACTCGTCCCGCAAAGAATAAGACCTCACATGACTCGGTGGGTCAAAATACGGAAAAATTATAGCTCTCAATATGTGGTGATGCAAAAACTAGTTTTACAATAAAAAGCGTCTTTTAGCGTGTGACAGCTGCCAAACATAAAAACCGCCATAAATAGTAAATCAAACCCCCCGTTATCACCCCCTTAGTTAGGGAAAAATAATAAAACTAAAAGAAAATGTATTTATTTCCATTTTCCCATTAGGGTTAGGGCTAGGGTTAGGGCTGAGATTAGGGTTAGGGGTGTGTTGGGGTTAGGGTTGGAGTTAGAATTGGGGGGTTTCCACTGTGTGGGCACATCAGGTGCTCTCCAAATGCAACATGGCGTCTGATCTCAATTCCAGCCAATTCTGCGTTGAAAAAGTCAAATGGTGCTCCTTCCAAGCTCTGCCATGCGCCCAAACAGTGTTTTACCCCCACATATGGGGTATCAGCCTACTCAGGACAAATTGCAAAACAACTTTTGGGGTCCAATTTCTCTTGTTACCTTTAGGAAAATAAAAAATTGGGGGCAAAAATATCATTTTTGTGGAAAAAAATGATTTTTTTATTTTCACGCCCCGGCGTTATAAACTTCTGTGAAGCACTTGGGGGTTCAAAGTGCTCACCACACATCTAGATAAGTTCCGTGGGGGGTCTAGTTTTCAAAATGGGGTCACTTGTGAGGAGTTTGAATAGTTTAGGTACATCGGGCTCTCAAACGCACATGACACCCGCAGACCATTCCATCAAAGTCTGCATTCCAAAACGTCACTACTTCCCTTCCGAGCCCCGACGTGTGCCCATACAGTAATTTTCTCCCACATATGAGGTATCACCGTACTCAGGACAAATTGGACAACAACTTTTGGGGTCCAATTTCTCCTTGTACCCTTGGGAAAATAAAAAAAATGGGGACTAAAAGATCATGTTTGTGGAAAAAATAAGATTTTTTTATTTTCACGCCCGGTCGTTATAAACTTCTGTGAAGCACTGGGGGGTTCAAAGTGCTCACCACACATCTAGATAAGTTCCTTAGGGGGTCTAGTTTACAAAATGAGGTCACTTGTGGGGGATGTCCACTGTTTGGGTACATCAGGGGCTCTCCAAAAGCAACATGACACCCGCAGACCATTCCATCAAAGTCTGCATTCCAAAACGTCGCTACTTCCCTTCCGAGCCCCGACGTGTGCCTATGCAGTAGTTTTCTCCCACATATGAGGTATCACCGTACTCAGGACAAATTGGACATCTTTCGGGGTCCAATTTCTCCTTGTACCCTTGGGAAAATAAAAAAATTGGTGTCTAAAAGATAATGTTTGTGGAAAAAATACAATTTTTTAATTTTCATGCCCGGGCGTTATAAACTTCTGTGAAGCACTGGGGGGGGGTTCAAAATGCTTACCACACATCTAGATAAGTTCCTTGGGGGGTCTAGTTTCCAAAATGGTGTCAATTGTGGGGGGTTTCTACTGTTTTGGTACATCAGGGGCTTTCCAAACGCGACATGGTGTCAGATCTCAATTCCAGCCAAAAAGTCAAATGGCGCTGCTTCCCTTCTGAGCTCTGCCATGCGCCCAAATAGTGGTTTACCCCCACATGTGGGGTATCAGCGTACTCAGGACAAATTGCACAATAACTTTTAGGGTCCTGTTACCCTTGGAAAAATAAGAATTGAGTGTGAAAAGATCATTTTTGTGGAAAAAATATGATTTTTTAATTGTACGGCTGTATGTTATAAACTTCTGTGAAGCCCTTGTGGGTTCAAAGTTCTCACCACACATCTAGATAAGTTCCTTGGGGGGTCTAGTTTCCAAAATGGTGTCAATTGTGGGGGGTTTCCACTGTTTTGGTACATCAGGGGTTTTCCAATCGCGACATGGTGTCCGATCTCAATTCCAGCCAAAAATGTCAAATGGCGCTGCTTCCCTTCCTAGCTCTGCCATGCGCCCAAATAGTCATTTACACCCACATATGGGGTATCAGCGTACTCAGGACAAATTGCACAATAACTTTTAGGGTCCTGTTACCCTTGGGAAAATAAAAATTGGGGGTGAAAAGATCAATTTTGTGGAAAAAGATATGATTTTTTTAATTGTACCGCTGTACGTTATAAACTTCTGTGAAGCCCTTGTGGGTTCAAAGTTCTCACCACATATCTAGATAAGTTCCTTGGGGGGGTCTAGTTTCCAAAATGTGGTCACTTGTGGGGGGTTTCCACTGTTTAGGTACATCAAGGGCTCTCCAAACGCGACATGGCGTACCATCTGAATTCCAGCCAATTTTGCATTGAAAAAGTCAAACAGCGCTCCTTCCCTTCTGAGGTCTGCCATGCGCCAAAACAGTGGTTTCCCCCACATATCAGGTATCAGCGTACTCAGGACAAATTGCACAATAACTTTTGCAGTCCAATTTCTCCTGTTACCCTTGGTAAAATAAAAAAATTGAACCTGAAGTATTTTTTTTGTGAAAAAAGCTAAATGTTCATTTTTTTTTTTAAATATTCAAAAAATTCCTGTGATGCACCTAAAGGGTTAATAAACTTCTTGAATGTGGTTTTTAGCACCTTAAGGGGTGCAGTTTTTAGAATGGTGTCACTTTTGGGTATTTTCTATCATATAGACCCCTCAAAGTGGCTTCAAATGTGATGTGGTCCGTAAAAATAAAATGGTGTTGCAAAAATGAGAAATCGCTGGTCAACGTTTAACCCTTATAACATCGTAAAAAAAAAAAATTTGGTTCCAAAATTATGCTGATGTAAAGTAAACATGTGAGAAATGTTAGTTATCAAGTTTTTGTGTGCCACATCTCTGTGATTTAAGGGCATAAAAATTCAAAGTTGGAAAATTGCAAAATTTTCAAAATTTTTGCCAAATTTCCATTTTTTTCACAAATAAACGCAAGTTATATAAATCAAATTATACCACTAGCATGAAGTACAATATGTCACGAGAAAACAATGTCAGAATCACCGGGATCTATGGAAACGTTTCAGAGTTATTACCTCATAAAGGGACAGAGATCATAATTGTAAAAATTGGCCCGGTTATGAACGTGCAAAGCACCCTTGGGGCTTAAGCGGTTAACAAGACATTTTCCAAAACGTTTCTAAAACGTTTTTGTGATACAAAAACATACGAAAAAAATAAACGGATTAAAAAAATGGAGTGTGAATGAGGCCTGATTTAGGTGGGGAATGTAAACCACTCTAAAATCAAAACATTTTGTGAACTTTTACCTGACTCAGCACTGACCTGCTTTTTTGCAAGTTTTGTTGCAGATGTAACAATTTTCATGTCAGGTGTCATGCAAGTTACATTAGACTAGCTCTTATTCCATCTTTACATCAGAATATAGCAGTGTCTAAAATCTCTACAAAGAGAGAGGTGTACTAGCACAAAATATCAGTCAGCTTCCACAGCAATTCACTTTCTTCAAGTATGAATTCAGTTCTATCCAAACGTGGGAAGAAGAAGTTGGTCTACGAGAATCACATTTACGTATTTTCCAAACGGACGGCTGACGATGTCCATTCCATCTGGGTGTGTGAAAAATGGTCGACTCACAAGGGACGTGATTGGACCAATGAAGCATCTGGTGAAGTGGTGAAAGTAACCTATCCCCACAACCACGCAGCACAAGCAGCAAGACCTGAAGCAATCCGGACTTGTCAATGAGGTGGTCACCAGGGCAAGGACAACACAGGAGACACCACAACAGATTCTCACAGAAGTCATTTCAGGAGCCCATTCTAATGTTGTAGCACTTCTCCCAAAGAAAGCATCACTGAAGAGAACAATACGATTATCAAGGCAACTTGGCAATATTCCAAGGTTGCCCCAAACCCTTGATCAACTTGTTATTCCCCAGGAGTTCCAGGGGATCAATATTGATGGTATCCAGCAGCAGTTCCTTCTGCATGACTCTGGTGAGCATTTAGGCTATGTGCACACGCTGCGGATTGGTCTGCGGATTTTTTTATCTGTGGAACCGCCGGTAAAAAGACCTGCGGATTGGCCTGCAGTTTTCCCTGTGGTTTATCATCTCTACAATGGAGGAGATGGTAAACCGCAGCAGAATCCGCAGAAAAGAATTGACATGTAAGGCTATGTGCACATGCTGTGGTTCCGCTACGGTTTTGGCCGCAGCAGAACTGCAGCAGGTCTGCAGACAGTGTACAGTACCATGTTATCCTATGGGATTTACAATCTGCTGTGCACATGCTGCAGATTTTTAACTGTGGAAAAGCTGCGGTTTTGAATCCGCAGAAAGAATTGACATGTCAATTCTTTTCTGCGGATTCTGCTGCGGTTTACCATCTCCTCCATTGTAGAGATGATAAACCGCAGGGCAATCCGTAGGTTATTTTACCTGCGGTTCCGCAGATAAAAAATCTGCAGACCAATCTGCAGCGTGTGCACATAGCCTCATTTCTTTCTGCGGATTCAAAACCACAGCTTTTCCGCAGTTAAAAATCCGCAGCATGTACCAGCAGAATGTAAATCCCATAGGGTAACATGCTACTGTAGACTGTCTGCAGACCTGCTGCAGCCAAAACCGCAGCGTGTGCGCATAGCCTTAACATTTCCATAAAGCAGAATTATTGCAAAGTTTATGTTGCACAAATGTGAACAATTATATATTACAAAGTGCTGATATAGAATACTATGTGATTATTTTGCCTTAAAGGGAAACTTTGAGGATAGTATAATGTAGGGTGAGGCCTACTGATTCCAGCTATGCCTCACTTGTTTAGTTGCAGTCTGATTTTCTGCTCGGCTTCAAAGTAGAATTCCTGCCTTTGAGATACAGTGGTTTGCCATGTTCATAAGCAGAGTGGTAACCTTGTCCACCAACCATGATTTGCAGGTATCCAGCCATTACCAATCACAGCCAGAGGACAAGGTTGTCACATCAGACCCGCATCACTAGATGTCAATTTTAGTGTAGAATTTTCTGCTATAAATTAGCTGCAGATTGTCTGCTGCAACTACTTAGTGCATGTGAATGAACCTTAAGGCTTCATTAACATGTCTCCTAACCTCTGTGGATTGTCCATGACTGTAGATCTACAGCTATTCTGGTGTAGATAATTCTACACCAAAATCTCTATTTAGCGCTATGGATTTAGGTGCAGGTTTTAGTGCAGGATTTTAGCCCCTTGTCTGAATGGCTGGAATCTTCTTTGCATAATGGCAGCATACATTCACATGCAGGGACATAAGTAGCTTGACCCTGGCCCCATAGCAAAGTTTTGAAAGGGCCTGAGCCCCCCCTTCCTCCGTGATGCCCTGCCCCTTTAGCCACGCCCCCTGCCAACAGCCTGAAATGAAGTTCCATTGCTGAATTAGTGCTTGGAAGAGGGTACACCATGCTCCAGTAGGTGCCTGTCACCTACCGGAGCATGGCAGGGGGTTAATTAATAGTCACCACCTGCTGCCACACGCTGCGTTCCGCTTTGATACAGGACCTGGAATGATGTATGGCTCACGTCTCAGGATCTGCATCAAAGCAGAGTGAGGAAAGCAGCGCAGCAGCAGGCGGTATTAGTTTATCCTTGCCAGGCTACAGTAGGAGACAGGCACCTACCAGAGCATGGTAGATCCAGGGGACCCGCTGTCCATGGGCGCATTACACCCCCTGACGGGCCTGGGGGCAGTGGCGTCCCCTGCCTACATGGTAGCTACGCCACTGCTGCACTGCATGTCATTTTTTTTAACTGTGCACTTTTTCATCAGCATGTGGATGGGATTTAGACATTTACGTTGCATATGACCCGGACTTAAAGAACCATTGAGTTAGTATGCTTTTTTCACAAATACTTCTTACATGTTTGCTCGTTTTTCCTGATGTAAACCTTTTATTATCATGGAATTCTGCATTTTGCTAGTTTCTGCTGCCGTTAGTCCTTTCACAACGTTGGAAATGTGACCTTTTTGAAGCTTGGAAGCATTTTTAAACAGGAATATATCATTTTCCACTGGCACAATACATGTCATAGAAAAAACTATTGTTTAGCCACATTACACCAGATTTTGCTTCAATTTAACATTTCTGTTATAAAATCATAAAATCTGAAGCAAAATGTGAGTTTTTAATGTGAGATATGAACAACGGATGCTTCTGATTAGGAAAATCTATTGTGAATTCATCCCGAAATTCTCTGTCTGCTACTTGTTACTTTTTCTTTTGTCTCTCATTATTTCCTGTACTAATACTTTCACTTAATTAGGAAATGGACACAGTCGTATCTTGATATTTGGAAAAAGAGACAATCTCCATCTACTGGCCCAATGTAAAGAGTGGTTTGCTGATGGCATGTTTTTCACTACACCATCCCTGTTCAAGCAACTTTATACAATCCATGTGCCAAATAATAAAATTGCAATATTTTATCGAAAACATATAAAAGAATAGCACTATAAAACATGTACAAAATAGGGACAACAATGTGCGAAAAAGTCACATCATTAAGGTAAGCAAAAAGCTATAAAAAAAATCCCATAACAGTATATGGAAAAAGAGTGAAAAAAATCATATTACATTTGGCAACTATCAAATCTCAGGACAATATAAGAAAGCACCCATGTGTAGTAGAATCAAAGTCCTAAATGGTACGAAGGGGCCAAGTATTAGAAGAGGCTCAAATAATTGCCTAAGTGTCCAAGAAAAAATATGCAACTCCAGGTAGAGAAAAGTTAATCCATGTGGCAGAAATGACCAGAGTACATATTAGAGATTTGAAAGCTATGGTATAAGGAAGATATATAAAAGAAAAAGTGTTGTTACATTACCTTAAGTAGTGGCGGTACCCCAGCACGCGTTTCGCATTTGCTTTTTCAAGGGGACTGTGTTTTTAAATATAATCAGGTAAAATTACCTTTGGGCATCTTTTATACAGGGTGCCACTACCTCCTGGACTAGCGCGTCCGCCCCGACACGCGTTTCGGCTCCTTTCTCAAGGGGCCTGATACCAACCATGTGTCTCAATTATTTATATCTCCCAGCCGCAGCATGGTATACCGCATGACCGGAAGTGACGCTCACCACCCGGATGTGACGCGTCACATCCGGGTGGTGAGTGTCACTTCCGGTCGCGCGGAAGTGAATATCATAGAATCATAGAATCATAGAATCGTAGAGTTGGAAGGGACCTCCTGGGCCATCTGGTCCAACCCCCTGCTCAAAGCAGGATTCGCTAAATCATCCCAGTTAGATGTCTGTCCAGCCTCTGTTTGAAGACTTCCATTGAAGGAGAACTCACCACTTCTCGTGGCAGCCTGTTCCACTCATTGATCACTCTAACTGTCAAAAAGTTTTTTCTAATATCTAATCTGTGTCTCCTCCCATTCAGCTTCATCCCATTGCTTCTAGTCTTTCCTTGTGCAAATGAGAATAAAGTTGATCCTTCTACAATGTGACAGCCCTTTAGATATTTGTAGACAGCTATTAAGTCTCCTCTCAGTCTTCTCTTTTGCAAACTAAACATTCCCAAATCCTGCAACCTTTCCTCATAAGACAGGGTTTGCAGACCGGTCACCATTCTGGTCGCTCTTTTCTGAACTTGCTCCAGTTTGTTGATGTCTTTTTTAAAATGTGGTGCCCAAAATTGGACACAATATTCCAGATGAGGTCTGACCAAAGAGGAGTAGAGGGAAATAATTACTTCACGTGATCTAGACTGTATGCTTCTGTTAATACATCCTAGAATTGCATTTGCCTTTTTTGCTGCTGCATCACACTGTTGACTCATATTCAGTCTGTGATCTATTAGTATACCCAAGTCTTTTTCACATGTGCTGTCACTTAGCCCTATTCCTCCCATTCTATATATGCTTTTTTCATTTTTATTGCCCAGATGTAGTACTTTGCATTTCTCCCTGTTAAAAACCATTCTGTTAGTTGCTGCCCACTTCTCCAGTTTATTTAAATCTTTTTGAATCCTCTCTCTCTCTTCTCTAGTATTAGCTATCCCTCCTAGCTTTGTGTCATCAGCAAATTTAATCAGTTTACCCTCAATTCCTTCATCTAAATCGTTGATAAAGATGTTGAACAATACAGGGCCCAGGACAGAGCCCTGTGGTACCCCACTTGAGACATTCTTCCAACTGGATGTGCAGCCATTTACGACCACTCTTTGGGTCCGATCACTAAGCCAGTTATGAATCCACCTAACAGTTGCCTTGTCCATTCCATACTTAGTCATTTTTTCAATAAGGATTGTATGAGAGACTTTGTCAAATGCTTTGCTGAAGTCAAGATATACTATATCTACAGCATTTCCTTGATCCACCCAATCAGTAATACCATCATAGAAGGAAATTAAATTAGTCTGACATGACTTATTAGTTACAAACCCATGCTGACTCTGTTTAATCACTTCATTCTTATCCAGGTATTGACATACATGTTGTTTAATAATTTGTTCAAAGATCTTTCCTGGTATAGAAGTCAGACTCACCGGCCTATAGTTGCCTGGGTCCACCTTCTTCCCCTTTTTGAAGATAGGAACAACATTTGCTCTTCTCCAGTCTTCTGGCACTTCTCCTGTTCTCCAAGAATTTTCAAAGATTATGGAGAGGGGTTCAAAAATTTCTTCTGCTATCTCCTTCAGTACTCTGGGGTGTAATTCATCTGGACCTGGAGACTTGAATACATTTAGGTTAGCTAAGTGTTTCCTCACTATCTTTCTGTTTATAGATATCCTGGATTCTTCTATTCCCTTAATAGGACAGTGAATAACAGTTGATGTTACATTTCCTTTCTGAGAGAAAACAGATGCAAAATAGGAATTTAAAAGTTCAGCCTTCTCAACATCCTGTCTTACCATTTCATCATTTTCATCCTGTAAAAATCCTATAGCATCTTTGACTTTTCTTTTACTTTTGACATATCCCCAAAATCCTTTATTATTGCTTTTGACATCTCTTGCAAGCCTCAATTCATTTTCAGCTTTAGATAATCTGATTTGTGCCTTGCAGGTTCTGCAGACAGCATTATATTCTTCTTTAGATATGCCTCCTTCTTTCCATTTTATAAACATTTTTTGCTTCCTTTTTAGCATGTGCTTAAGTTCTGTGTTCATCCATCCTGGTTTCCTTAAATGCTTCCTATTCTTCCCTCTTTTCGGAATTGTTAACAACTGTGCTTTGAGAATTTCATTTTTCAAGATTTCCCATCCTTCCTGGACATTTTTGTCTTTAAGGATATCCAGCCATTGGATCCCTCCAATTCTCTTTCTGAATCCCTTAAAATCTGCCTTTCTGAAATCTAACCTTGACGTCTGAGTCTTCACAGGTCTTCCGCCTCTAGTTATCCAAAATTCTAAAATAGCATGGTCGCTACCTCCTAGGGTCCCAGCCACTTTTACCTCCTCAACCATTTCCTCCCTGTTTATAAGGATTAGATCCAAGGTAGCAGTTCCCCTTGTTTTCTCCTTTACCTTTTGGAAGATAAAGTTGTCAGCAAGAGAGGATAAGAATTTCCTTGACCTGTTAGTTTTGCCTGAGAGAGATTCCCAACAAATGTCTGGATAGTTGAAATCTCCCATGACAACTATGTCATATTTTTTGGAGAACTTGGCCATTTGATGCATAAAGAGTTCATCCATATCTTCAGCTTGCACAGGCGGCCTGTAGTAAATGCCTACAATGGTGTCCTTTCCATTGTTCTGTCCTTGTATTCTTACCCAAACAGTTTCCACAGAACTCCCAGTCTCTGAAGCTTCAATCTCTGTGCAGATATACGCATTTCTAACATACAATGCGACACCCCCTCCTCGTTTATCAAGTCTGTTTCTTGCAAATAAGAATATGGTTATCTGATTATATTTGCGGAGTATTATTGTAATTATGGGTATGAGGGTTATTGCCAGGCAAGCGGCGTTGTTTTATGGTGGACAACTAGAACATAATCTATGATGTGGCCTATACACCTTGCGATATAATTATGGCTATATTAATATTTGTAGTAGTTTATTATTAGGGCTTTTTCAGATCAGTCCCTTGTAGCTGCAATATATTGCTGGCAGTCCCTGTGTCTATCTGTTTTCATGGTAGCTATCTCTTCCTGGATTTGCACGTTTAATGAGTGACTGTGAGCAATGAGTGTATCTGTACTCTCCTACTTCCCCAGTTTTGGCAGATGGTTTTAATGAATTTGTTTCAATAAAAATTATATTTTTATGCACACAAATAATTGCCTTGTGATCATCCTTTTTCCTGTGGTTCTATGAGGCACCAACAGACGCGGAGGGTCCTCTTCAATCCTCTTCCATGCACTTCCACATTCCACACTTTCAGGATTCCTAGCTAGGGATTCCCTTGGTCAAGAAGACTCTCCACACAGGTCAGACCTCAGCCATGGGAAGAGCAGCGATTTTTATTTTCTGATGAGCAAACTCCGAACATTGCCTGTTTGGGGTCGGTGTGGTTGAACCCGAGCAGGCAATGTTTGATACGAACCCTGAACTCGGAAATCTCAGGAGACGAGATTCAAATCTCGGCAACGAGATCTCGTCCCCCGAGATTTCGGGACAAGATCTGAACCTGCACATGCGCCGTCCCCAGACCGGCGGCCATCTTCCCGGCATATATGTTCCCGGAGGCCACCGCAACATGGCAGCAGCCAGCAACAGATGTGCGGGGGCCTCCTGGGCTTCGAGGAAATGCCGGCGGAGCCGCCGCCCCTGCACCGGAGCACAGCCCGCCGCCACCCTCACCCCACAGAGCCCACCTGCCCCAGCACAGCCCACCTCCCCCAGCACAGCCCACCTGCCCCAGCACTGCCCAGCTGCCCCAGCACAGCCCAGCTGCCCCAGCACAATCAACCTGCCCCAGCACAGCCCACCTGCCCCAGCACAGAGCCACCGCACCAGCCTGGAGCACTGAATGAACCCTGTGACCACTCCTCCACCTGTGCCGGATCCCTTCCCAGGTAAGCTGAATTCGGACTGTAAGACAGACCCCCATTTGACACATTATTTTTTTCCCCTATTTTCCTTCTGAAAATTGGGGTGCATCTTATGATCCGGTGCGTCTTATAGTCCGAAAAATACGGTACCAGCCCCCAGGCTCACCCACCCACTTCCTTAACCACTTTTATGCATTGATGCCACACTTCATGTCCTCAGAATTGACAACCCTTATCCTGGGAGACTTCAACAGCTCCACCTCCCCAACTGCATCCCAGCTTTTATTTCTTGCCAATTCTCGTGGCCTCACACAACTTTCAACCTCTGAGACACACAAAGGTGGTAGCAGTGCGCCTGATCTGGACTTTGTCCGGTTCAGTTGAATCTCCTACTTAGATGACCCACCTCTTACCCTTTGTCCCCCTTGAAGCTAAAGGGGGCTTTACACATAGCGATATCGCTAGCAATATCGCTAAAGCGTCACCGATTTTGTGACGCAGCAGCGAAATTGCTAGTGATATCGCTACATGTGATACCTCCGACTGGCTCCCCCACTGGCTATCGCTGATCGCGCGAGATCGTCCACGTCCATTTCTCGTCGGCCGCTTCCTGCTGGGCATCCTGCTGCCGCCATCGAGTGACACGTGGGCGCGGGCTGGAGGACGTCATCATCGCCGCGTCTGAAAGGTAAGTAACGACCGCTGCTACGTCGCTGTGAGATCTGCCTGTTTGGCAGCTCACTAGCAACCATTTAGCGATGCACCAGCGATCCTGACTGGGTCGTATCGTTGTCGGGATCGCTGGTGCATCGCTAAATGTAACGGGGGCTTAAGAGTATAACCACAACTTAGACATTTTTAGGTGCTCCCTAAAAACATCTGTTTAGGGCTGACTATCACATTCCCTAATCAAACTCCTTTGTATATATAGCTTATTCTCTACTTCTCTGAACATAATTCACCATCAAACTCAACCGTACCCAAAAGGCTCATGCAGCCTTTATCTAACCCCCATTTCCTGAAGATGGTTGGACCATCATTGTAAATAAGCACCTGTAATTTGTGTCACCCCCCACCTCATTGTAGATTTTAAGATCTGAAGATCACAGTAGTCATTATTTTTGCTTTAATTGTTTGAAAATATTAAACTTGATGACTTTTGACTGTTTTATATGAACTGCTTACTTGTAAAGCTATGCGAAATGTGTTTGCGATATATAAATAAAGCTTATTATTATTAGTAGATTGAAGATGGTGAAGTTCAAGCTGTTGCCATGTGTAGGAGGAAAGAATCTTTTATGTGAGCACAACTACACACACAAGGGCTCGCTGCTGTGCCGACAGGGTGGAGTAGGGTGAACATGACATGCTGTTGGACTGGGAGAGATGTGTAGGTGAAGATGATACGGTGGATTGAGAAAGATGGGGTGTTCTTGGTATGTAAGATCAGTCAAAAACAGCAGACATGTCCAATTCCGTATCAGCCTACAGGCTCTCAGTCACCCCAACTGTAGGGGGTAAACAAGTGGAGGTTCTTTGGCCAGAGACCTGTGTGACAACATTTGCCACCGTGAGGGAGGAGGAAGGTTTAGAAAATGCAGTTGATGTGGTAAGCAGTGGTTGGCGAGACCCACTAGTCTGCATTTTAGCACAGTGGTATTCCCAGATTAACGCAGGTTAATCGTGCATGTGCCAGGTCATGCATATATTACTGAAATTATTTAACTCTTTTTACTCTACTAGGTTTTTTAAAAAGTTGACAACGTGATTTTTGCCAGTCTGAAAAAAATTACCCGAGATATGCAACTGCAGAACTGCGAACGCTGCTGTCCACTGCCAGAGTTGGGCCTCAGGATGCATTGGTTTTCGTGATTGCATAACTCTACCTATGTAACCTCCTCGTCTTCCACCTCCTCTGTTGAGCTACTCAGCTGCATGCCTCTGGGTTTACACCAAGTGTGATCTACTACCACATCGTCATCCTCTGTTTTTCCACTACTCACCCTGAGAGTCACCCTCCTCCTCTGGGTGTAACATAAATGCATTAATATGCTCCTCACAGTTCTTCAGGCTTCAGCCCTACACAGAATAATATGAGTAATGAAACATGCTCTATATATATGCTGCTAGTGCGAAAATCTTACCCACACATCCCTTTATAAAGGGAAATTCAACATACTTGTTAGCATAAGCCATAAACTCCTCACATACGCAGCATTCCAGTAGGTGGGAGGAACGCCTGGGTGCAAAATATGTGCAGACGGTGAAACCACTGGCCCTTCCCCTGTGATTCGTCATTCCCACTCTGCTGTCCAGGAAGGAGGCACTGAGGCCTCCTGTACACAAGCTGCATTTGGTCAGGCACAACAGTCAGCAACCACGTCCATTTCGTTGTCCCAGTGCAGCGTTCAGTTGTCCCTTGTCAGCATATACAGTTGTGGCCAAAAGTATTGACACCCCTGCAATTCTGTCAGATAATACTCAGTTTCTTCCTGAAAATGATTGCAAACACAAATTCTTTGGTATTATTATCTTCATTTAATTTGTCTTAAATGAAAAAGCACAAAAAAGAATGAAGCAAAAAGCAAAACATTGATCATTTCACACAGAACTCCAAAAATGGGCCAGACAAAAGTATTGGCACCCTCAGCCTAATACTTGGTTGCACAACCTTTAGCCAAAATAACTGCGACCAACCGCTTCCGGTAACCATCAATGAGTTTCTTACAATGCTCTGCTGGAATTTTAGACCATTCTTCTTTGGCAAAGTGCTCCAGGTCCCTGATATTTGAAGGGTGCCTTCTCCAAACTGCCATTTTTAGATCTCCACAGGTGTTCTATGGGATTCAGGTCTGGACTCATTGCTGGCCACCTTAGAAGTCTCCAGTGCTTTCTCTCAAACCATTTTCTAGTGCTTTTTGAAGTGTGTTTTGGGTCAATGTCCTGCTGGAATACCCATGACCTCTGAGGGAGACCCAGCTTTCTCACACTGGGCCCTACATTATGCTGCAAAATTTGTTGGTAGTCTTCAGACTTCATAATGCCATGCACACTGTCAAGCAGTCCAGAGGCAGCAAAGCAACCCCAAAACATCAGGGAACCTCCACCATGTTTGATTGTAGGGACCGTGCTCTTTTCTTTGAATGGCTCTTTTTTCTCCTGTAAACTCTATGTTGATGCCTTTGCCCAAAAAGCTCTACCTTTGTCTCATCTGACCAGAGAACATTCTTCTAAAACGTTTTAGGCTTTTTCAGGTGAATTTTGGCAAACTCCAGCCTGGCTTTTTTATGTCTCGGGGTAAGAAGTGAGGTCTTCCTGGGTCTCCTACCATACAGTCCCTTTTCATTCAGACGCCGAAGGATAGTATGGGTTGACACTGTTGTACCCTCGGACTGCAAGGCAGCTTGAACTTGTTTGGATGTTAGTCGAGGTTCTGTATCCAACATCCGCACAATCTTGCGTTGAAATCTCTTGTCAATTTTTCTTTTCCGTCCACATCTAGGGAGGTTAGCCACAGTGCCATGGGCTTTTAACTTCTTGATGACACTGCGCACGGTAGACACAGGAATATTCAGGTCTTTGGAGATGGACTTGTAGCCTTGAGATTGCTCATGCTTCCTCACAATTTGGTTTCTCAAGTCCTCAGACAGTTCTTTGGTCTTCTTTCTTTTCTCCATGCTCAATGTGGTACACACAAGGACACAGGACAGAGGTTGAGTCAACTTTAATCCATGTCAACTGGCTGCAAGTGTGATTTAGTTATTGCCAACACCTGTTAGGTGCCACAGGTAAGTTACAGGTGCTGTTAATTACACAAATTAGAGAAGCATCACATGATTTTTCGAACAGTGCCAATACTTTTGTCAACCCTCTTTTTTATGTTTGGTGTGGAATTATATCCAATTTGGCTTTAGGACAATTCTTTTTGTGTTTTTTCATTTAAGACAAATTAAATGAAGATAATAATACCAAAGAATTTGTGTTTGCAATCATTTTCAGGAAGAAACTGAGTATTATCTGACAGAATTGCAGGGGTGTCAATACTTTTGGCCACAACTGTATGTCTGTTCACAAATTGTTAGTTAGATAGGGCATATTCATTAGCAATTTACATTGTCCGGTGCTGGACAAAGACCATCCTATATTAGACTTCTGTCTCTTTATTAAACTGTTGTTTCCCTTACACTTTTTTAAATTTGGGTCCTTACAAAAAAAGTGGTGGGGTATTGGCCAGTTTCTGTACATTTTAAGCACGTCTAAGTGACTGAGCTAATATGCTCCACAGACCTATTCAGGCCGCAGCCTTAGACATATTGCCACGGTAATGCCTTTACCGGAGCTCTGTAGCACTGCTTGTCACCTGAGTAATACACTCCACAGACCTCAACACTCCATTTTTGCTGAAAACCATGCAAAAGCAAAAGATCCATTCTGCCTGATTGGGTAGTTTCCAGAAGAAGTGCATAGTCTTGTGCAGAATGGTCAATGGCTCTCCTGTCTCTTTCCCTTGAGGAGGCTGCTTCCAAGTAAAATGAGGCTTCTACATGTTCCTGACATGGGTTTCAGACAGACCACAATACAGGGCCTCGCTTGTTACACTGTATTCAGAATGTAATTCTAATACTTTGGTGTCTGGTAGAATCCAGCTTCCTGACATTGATCATACAGCTCCCCCAGCTCCTGTATAATATTCTCCTTACAGCGGCTTCACCTGCTATGACAGTGTCTCCATTGGGATCCGGTGGCCAAAATGATCTGGAGCTCACAAAACTTAGGTTTCATGGCACCTGCTGTCCCTCTGAAAATGTGAAGCGAGGGTCGCATAATGACATGGCGGTGGACATGGTGGTGGTGGTGGCAGGCAAAGCCCAAAATTCAAATGGACATGTTTCATCTGACAATTTTGTGTTTTCCATGAAAACTCCTACTTTTATTAATCAAATGAGTTGCCAAATGAATTTAAAATCTTGTCCAGACATTGACAAGGTTTGAGAAAAAGATTTTTATTTGAAATAATTTTCTCCTTCAAACTTTGCTTTCGTCAAAGAATGTTCCCTTTGCAGCAATTACAGCATTGCAGACCTTTGGCATTCTAGCAGTTAATTTGCTGAGGTAATCTGGAGAAATTTCACCCCATGCCTCCAGAAGCCGCTCCCACAAGTTGGTTTGGCTTGATGGGCACTTTCTGCGTACCATACGGTCAAGCTGCTCCCACAACAGCTCATTGGGGTTGAGATCTGGTGACTGTGCTGCCACTCCATTACAGATAGAATACCAGCTGCCTGCTTCTTCCCTAAATAGTTCTTGCATAATTTGGAGGTGTGCTTTAGGTCATTGTCCTGTTGTAGGATAAATTGGCTCCAATCAAGCGCTGTCCACAGGGTATGGCATGGCGTTGCAAAATGGAGTGATAGCCTTCCTTATTCAAAATACCTTTTACCTTGTACAAATCTCCCACTTTACCAGCACCAAAGCAACCCCAGACCATCACATTACCTCCACCATGCTTGACAGATGGCATCAGGCACTCTTACAGCATCTTTTCAGTTGTTCTGCATCTCACAAATGTTCTTCTGTGTGATCCAAACACCTCAAACTTGGATTCGTCTGTCCATAACACTTTTTTCAAATCTTCCTCTGTCCAATGTCTGTGTTCTTTTGCACATATTAATCTTTTCCTTTTATTAGCCAGTTTCAGATATGGCTTTTCTTTGCCACTCTGCCCTAAAGACCAGCATCCCGGAGTCGCCTCTTCACTGTAGACGTTGACACTGGCGTTTTGCGTGTACTATTTAATGAAGCTGCCAGTTGAGGACCTGTGAGGCGCCAATTTCTAAAACTACAGACTCTAATGTACTTGTCTTGTTGCTCAGTTGTGCAGCGGGGCCTCCCACTTCTCTTTCTACTCTGGTTAGAGCCTGTTTGTGCTCTCCTCTGAAAGGAGTAGTACACACCATTGTAGGAAATCTTTAGTTTCTTGGCAATTTCTCGCATGGAATAGCCTTCATTTCTAAGAACTAGAATAGACTGTTGAGTTTCACATGAAAGTTCTTTTTTTCTGACTGTTTTGAGAGTTTAATGAAACTAACAAATGTAATGCTCCAGATTCTCAACTAGCTCAAAGGAAGGTCAGGTTTATAGCTTCTCTAATCAGCCAAACTGTTTTCAGCTGTGCTAACATTATTGCACAAGGGTTTTCAAGGGTTTTCTAACCAACCATTAGCCTTCTTACACAGTTAGCAAACACAAAGTACCATAAGAACACTGGAGTGATGGTTGTTGGAAATGGGCCTCTATACACCTATAAAGATATTGCATTACAAACCAGACGTTTGCAGCTAGAATAGTCATTTACCATATTAACAATGTATAGAGTGTATTTCTGAATCATTTAATGTTAGCTTCATTGGAAAAAACTGCTTTCTTTCAAAACTAAGGAAATTTCCAAGTGATCCTAAACTTTTGAATGGTAGTGTATGTTTGATTTTTTTTTTATTGCTTTATTTTGAATGGGGAGAAAGGGGGGTGAGTTGAACGTTTATATTTTTAATTTATATTTTTTTTTAAAATTTTTTTGCTTTTGGCATGCTTCAATAATCTCCATAGGAGGCTAGAAGCTGCCATAACTCGATTGGCTCTGCTACATATAGGTGATGATCAGATCGCCTGTATGTAGCAAGAATGCTCACTTGCTATGAGCGCTGTCCACAGGGCGGTACTCATAGAAGTCCTGCAGTGACAACCGTAGAGGTCTGCAGGATACCTCTGTTTGTCATGCCAACCCATCAGTGACCCGCGATCGGGGTCCACTCATGGGTGGGATTTCGGGTGCACTTGCCGGAAGAGCACGTTAAATGCCGCTGTCAGAGTTTGACAGCGGCATTTAACGGGTTAACTGCCGAGGGAGGATTGCAATTCCACCCGGAGCTGTTAACGGCACATGTCAGCTGTATAGATCAGCTGACATATGCCAGAAAATATGTGGGCTCACCTCACATGCGTTGTTTTGCAAAAACCATGCGCAGAAAACGCATGAAACCGCATGATGCATTTTTTATGCGCGTTTGCACTGTGCACGCAGCGCAAAAAAATGCAAGTGTGAAAGTAGCCTTATACACTGTATTTTGTATTTAATTTTATTTTTGAAAAATCAAACTGTGCTGAAATCTATTGAGAATAGTGTAATGTACAATATACATTCACTCATGTTTGCGTCTGACTTCAAAGAACAATCTGTAGCCAGTTTTTGGCTTGTGAATGTAATGTAAGTTACCATGGAATGACCCATGCAATCTTCTCCATGCTGTTCCCACTTAGTTTTAGCTCTTTACCATCCATTCCAGCTTTTTTCTCAGGCCCCAGACCTGTTTTTGGGTCCAGCAGAAAAATATTCTTCCCCACTGACTTGCATTGGATTCGTTATTCAGTACAAATACACAGATATTAGAAATTATTTGTACCGATTTTCCCGAATCCGAATATTTCACTATTCGATCACCACTAGTAACAACTAAATATTAGGCTAGTGATACACAGGAAAGATAAATCCACAAAAAAAATAGTAACTGCAAATGCACAGCACGGTCACCATTGTGCCAGAGGGAATGCGCGAAAAAGGGAGACATCAAGCTTATCTTTTGGGAATGTACCTCGATTAAAGAAACATGGAGAAAAGTGGAACATCTGATACAACAAACTACACAAAATAATATAAGACTCCACAATTAACAATTCTAGCAATAGGGATAAATGATATACCAAAAGAAAATATCTATATAGTCTCACATATAACAATTGTAACAAATCATTTAATTGCATCCCATTGGAAAAGGAAAGATCCTCCAAAAATAGAGGCTATCATAGAAAGAATAGCTACACATAATTCCCAAATACTCAAAAAATTGGGCCCCCCAACACCATTCACCTTGTCCCCTCTAATCACCGGAGAGAAGGAAAGGGAAAAAGGAAAAAAAAAAAAAGAAAATCATTTTGAAAGGTCCTCGGGTGGCTGACAAGGATCCCTCCTGTGCAATGGAGGAATTCACAATTGCAAAAGAAATGTAGGCTTGGAATACAAGAGATTGTATGTTTTATGTGTAGAATTATTAGAAAAGTAATTAGAAGTAAATATATTGGGTATTATTGGTGGATATAAAGTAGATATAATTGTACTTTCTTTAACCCCTTTCTGACATCAGACGTACTATTCGGTCCACGGTACCCGTGCCCGTATGACCAGGGGCGGGAAAGTACGTCTAAGCGATCAGCGGCGCTCCCGGCACGTTAACCCCAGACACACTGCGATCAAACATGATCGCAGTGTACCGGGGCATTAGGGAAGCATCGACAGGAGGGGGCTCCCTCGGTGCTTCCCTGAGACCCCCAAAGCAGCGCGATGTGCTACGCTGCTCTGAGAGTCTCCTTCCCTGCAGGCCCCCGGATCCAAGATGGCCACGGGGGCCTGCAGGGAGGTGGCTTCCTCAGTGCCTGCAGAGAGCAGGCACGGAGGAAGCCTGCTGCAGTGCCTGTGTCAGATCGCTGATCTGACACTGCACTGCAAAGTGTCAGATCAGCGATCTGACACATTACAGTAATGTCCCCCCCGGGACAATAAAATAAAGTGAAAAAAAAATAAGTGTAAAAATAATTTACAAAAAAAATCACTAAATAAATTTTTTTTAAAAATTCATTTTTTGGAAATAAAAAAACAATAACAGTACACATATTTAGTATCACCGCGTCCGTAACGACCCGCCCTATAAAACTGTCCCACTAGTTAACCCCTTTAGTGAACCCCTTAAAAGATAAAAATAAGAAACAAAACAAAAAACAATGCTTTATCATCATACCGCCGAACAAAAAGTGCAATAACACGCGATCAAAAAGACAGATATAAATACCCATAGTACCGCTGAAAACGTCATCTTGTCCCACAAAAAATGAGCCACTACACAGCATCATCAGCGAAAAAGTTATAGCCTGCAGAATAAAGCGATGCAAGAATAATTATTATATAAAATTGTTTTCATTGCATAAAAGCGCCAAAACATAAAAAGACATAAATGAGGTATCGCTGTAATTTTACTGACCCGAAGAAAACCGCTTTATCAATTTTACCACACGCGGAACGGTATAAATGCGCCCCCCAACAGAAATTCATGAAATGTTGGTTTTTGTTCATTCTGCGTCACAACAATCAGAATAAAAAGCGATTAAAAAATGTCACGTGCCCAAAAATGGTACCAATAAAAACGTCAACTTGTCCCGCAAAAAATAAGACCTCACATGACTCTATGGGTCAAAATATGGAAAAATTATAGCTCTCACAATGTCGTGATGCAAAAACTATTTTTACAATAAAAAGTGTCTTTTAGTATGACAGCTGCCAAACATAAAAACCCGCTATAAATAGTAAATCAACCCCCCCATTATCACCACCTTAGGGAAAAAAATAAAAAATATATATTTATTTTCATTTTCCCATTAGGGTTAGGGCTGAGATTAGGGTTAGGGGTGTGTTGGGGGTTAGGGTTGGAGTTAGAATTGGGGGGGTTTCCACTGTTTATTCACATCAGGTGCTCTCCAAACGCAACATGGTGTCTGATCTCAATTCCAGCCAATTGTGCGTTCAAAAAGTCTCTGCCATGCGCCCAAACAGTGGTTTACCCCCACATATGGGGTATCAGCCTACTCAGGACAAATTGCACAACAACTTTCAGGGTCCAATTTCTCCTGTTACGCTTGGGAAAATAAAAAATTGGGGAAAAAATGTCATTTTTGTGGAAAAAAAATATGTTTTTTTTTATTTTTATGGCTCTACGTTATAAACTTCTGTGAAGCACTTGGGGGTTCAAAGTGCTCACCACACATCTAGATAAGTTCCTTGGGGGGGTCTAGTTTCCAAAATGGGGTCACTTGTGGGTGTTTCCACAGTTTAGGCACATCAGGGGCTCTTCCAAAGGTAACATGACACCTGCAGACCATTCCATCAAAGTCTGCATTCCAAAACGTCACTACTTCCCTTCCGAGCCCCGATGTGTGCCCATACAGTAGTTTTCTCCCACATATGGGATATTAGCTTACTCAGGACAAATTGGACAACAACTTTTGGGGTCCAATGTCTCTTGTTACCCTTGGGAAAATAAAAAAATTGGGGACTAAAAGATCATGTTTGTGGAAAAAATATGATTTTTTTATTTTCACGCCCGGGCGTTACAAACTTCTGTGAAGCACTTGGGGGTTCAAAGTGCTCACCACACATCTAGATAAGTTCCTTAAGGGGTCTAGTTTCCAAAATTGTGTCACTTGTGGGTGGTTTCCACTGTTTAGACACATCAGGGGCTTTCCAAACGCGACATGGCGTCCGATCCCAATTCCAGCCGAAAAGTTAAATGGCTATACTTCCTTTCTGAGCTCTGCCATGCGCCCAAATAGTGGTTTACCCCCACGTGGGGTATCAGCGTACTCAGGACAAATTGCACAATAACTTTTGGGGTCCTATTACCCTTGGGAAAATATAAATTGGGGGTGAAAAATATGATTTTTTAAACGGAATCTGTCACCCTTTTTTGAGATATCATATAATGATATCATTCAATTTTGTGTCACATAAGGATTCTCCTAGTACTTTTGCTTCCCCCTGACCCCGCACCTTTCATGCATAAATACCTTTTTTATATCGGTTCAGATGTATGTAAACTGCCATGGTCCGGTCCAGTGGGCGGGGCTTATTCAACTGCTCCCCCCCTCTGTCTTGCTTTACACAAGAAGAAATGCGTAGAGCAAGACAGGGAGGGGGGAGCAGGTGAATAAGCCCCGCCCAGCGGACCGGACAGCGGCAGTTTACATACATCTGAACCAATATAAAAAAGGTATTTATGCATGAAAGGTGCGGGGTCAGGGGGAAGCAAAAGTACTAAGAGAATCCTTATGTGACACACAATTGAATGATATCATTATATGATATCTCAAAAAAGGAGTGACAGAGTCCCTTTAATTGTACCGCTGTACGTTATAAACTTCTGTGAAGCCCTTGGGGATTAAAAGTTCTCACCACATATCTAGATAAGTTCCTTGGGGGGTCTAGTTTCCAAAATGGAGTCACTTGTGGGTGTTTCCACTGTTTAGGCACATCAGGGGCTCTCCAAACATGACATGGCGTCCGATCTCAATTCCAGACAATTTTGCATTGAAAAAGTCAAACGGCGCTCCTCCCTTCTGAGCTCTGCCATGCACCGAAACAGTGGTTCCCCCCACATATCAGGTATCAGCGTACTCAGGACAAATTGCACAATAACTTTTGGGGTCCAATTTCTCCTGTTAACCGTGGTAAAATAAAAAAAATGGACCTGAAGTAATTTTTTTGTGAAAAAAAGTTAAATGTTCATTTTTTTTAAACATTCAAAAAATTACTGTAAAGCACCAGAAGGGTTAATAAACTTCTTGAATGTGGTTTTGAGCACCTTGAGGGGTGCAGTTTTTAGAATGGTGTCAGTTTTGGGTATTTTCTATCATATAGACCCCTCAATGTGACTTCAAATGTGATGTGGTCCCTAAAAATAAAATGGTGTTGTAAAAATGAGAAATCGCTGGTCAACTTTTAACCCTTATAACTTCCTAACAAAAAAAAAATTTTGGCTCCCAAAATGTGTGGGAAAAGTTATTTATTAATTTTTTTGTGTGCCATATTTCTGTGATTTAAGGGCATAAAAATTCAAAGTTGGAAAATTGCGAAATTTTTGCCAAATTTCCTTTTTTTCACAAATAAATGCAAGTTATATAAATGAAATTTTACCACTAACATGAAGTACAATATGTCACGAGAAAACAATGTCAGAATCATCGGGATCCATGGAAGCGTTCCAGAGTTATAACCTCATAAAGGGACAGTGGTGAGAATTGTAAAAATTGGTCCAGTCATGAACGTGCAAACCTCCCTTGGGGGTAAAGGGGTTAATATTAAGTAATAGTATGTTTACAACTGTTTAAACATAGATATTTTGATTGTTTTTTTGCTTGTTTTTTTGAGAAAATGGACTATACAGCATTTACTTCTGTTTTTATCCCAGATTTGGATATACCCATTCCTTTACCCTTCTAACCCCCTCCTTGCCCTTACCCTTCTTGTCTCTTTCATTACAATAAATAATATGTCTTAAGTATAGTAAAATTGTGAAAAAAGATATACTTAAAAGATAGAAGTGTGATGCCACATTCACAGCTTGTTATTGTTCAAAAAATAGTTTTTATTTTTCTCTTTTTGGAAAAATAAATAAAAATCTATTGAAACAGAGCTACACAATGTTCATTTTTTGTTATTATCTGTAAAGTAGTTACAAATTATCTACATTTCTCTTCATGTTGTTTTGAGCAGGTTGCAATATGTGTGATTTACTTTAGCAGGGAATACTCCAAGGAGGCAGAGGGTAGAGTAAGGCTAGTTTCACACTAGCGTATGGAGGAACTGTGGAGGGCTGTGTAGTTCCTCCATGAAGCTCCGCACACTGTCGCACCTCCTCCGGTCAGCTCCGCCTACGTCTGCATGCGGCCTGCGTACCTATCTTTAACATTCAGTACGCAGGCCGTGCGGATGTATGCAGATGCGTCCGCATGCGTCGTTTTGACGATGCAGCGACCGCAACAAATTGCAACATGTTGCGTTCTACGTGGGTCGCCGCATCGTCAAAACAACGCATGCGTACGCATCCGCATACATCCGCACGGCCTGCATACCCAATGTTAAAGATAGAAAGAGAGAAGAGCCAGCACTGCCAGTGGTCAGGACGCATAACATGAGGTGCATATGCACATATCTTACTGCATTCAAAATGAGACATTTAGCAAAATATTGATCAATATATTGAGCCACCCCGCCACGCCAAGGCAATCTCATATGGGGGGTCAGGCAGTGTGTGGAGGTCAAACCTGAGATGTCTGTGTTCAGACCTGGTTGGCCTTCATCTGCACCTGCTCCATCTGCCTGCACGGGAGTGATGCAGTCATGCTTCAGGTACGGATTGCATTTGATATGGTCTTGCTTTTAAAACATTTAGGAGGCCGCAATGGCACAGTGAATAAATAAAAATGTAGAGTAGGACCCCCCATATGAGATTGCCTTGGCGTGGCGGGGTGGCTCAATACATTGATCAATATTTTGCTAAATGTCTCATTTTGAATGCAGTAAGATATGTGCATATGCACCTCATGTTATGCGTTCTGACCACTGGCAGTGCTGGCTCTTCTCTTTTTTTTATTGCAAATTGGTTTTGTGGCTGACCACCACTGTTGCCGTGCACGCTGGGTCATGTTCGCCATCTTTTCTGTGTTTATTGTGATTGATCTAGGCTGCTGTGCACACTCACGGCAGCCCCACCCTGCCCCAGGCTTTATTTATTTTTGCATCCATGTCTGAGCCTGCATTGCCCTTCATCTGTGTTTGCTGGTCAGGCAGTGTGTGGAGGTCAAACCTGAGATGTCTGTGTTCAGACCTGGTTGGCCTTCATCTGCACCTGCTCCATCTGGCTGCACGGGAGTGATGCAGATATGCTTCAGGTATGGATTGCATTTGATATGGTCTTGCTTTTAAAACATTTAGGAGCCGCAATGGCACAGTGAATAATAAAAATGTAGAGTAGGACCCCCCATATGAGATTGCCTTGGCATGGCGGGGTGGCTCAATACATTGATCAATATTTTGCTAAATGTCTCATTTTGAATGCAGTAAGATATGTGCATATGCACCTCATGTTATGCGTCCTGACCACTGGCAGTGCTGGCTCTTCTCTCTTTTTATTGCAAATTGGTTTTGTGGCTGACCACCACTGTTGCCGTGCACGCTGGGTCATGTTCGCCATCTTTTCTGTGTTTATTGTGATTGATCTAGGCTGCTGTGCACACTCACGGCAGCCCCGCCCTGCCCCAGGCTTTATTTATTTTTGCATCCATGTCTGAGCCTGCATCGCCCTTTATCTGTGTTTGCTGGTCAGGCAGTGTGTGGAGGTCAAACCTGAGATGTCTGTGTTCAGACCTGGTTGGCCTTCATCTGCACCTGCTCCATCTGGCTGCACGGGAGTGATGCAGATATGCTTCAGGTATGGATTGCATTTGATATGGTCTTGCTTTTAAAATATTTAGGAGGCCGCAATGGCACAGTGAATAAATAAAAATGTAGAGTAGGACCCCCCATATGAGATTGCCTTGGCGTGGCGGGGTGGCTCAATATATTGATCAATATTTTGCTAAATGTCTCATTTTGAATGCAGTAAGATATGTGCATATGCACCTCATGTTATGCGTCCTGACCACTGGCAGTGCTGGCTCTTCTCTCTTTTTATTGCCAATGTTAAAGATAGGTACGCAGGCCGCATGCAGACGTAGGTGGAGCTAACCGGAGGAGGCGCAGCAGTGGGCGGAGCTTCCAGGAGAAACTACGGAGCCCTCTGCAGATCTGCCAAACGCAAATGTGAAGCCGGCCTAACACAGGATTGCAAAATGGGATAATACAGGAGCGGGGAGTTTTAAATGGGAAGTTCAGTAACGATAAACTTATCAGTCTGACAACGTCAGAATGTGGAATCCTATCTTTATCACTGCCAGAGCTTAACGTTGCTCGACAAGCAGGTCAATTAAATACAAAGCAGGTCAATTAAATACAAACACCTTGTGGGCCATGCACATAAGGGCCGTCCTCTGCAGCGTGTCCACAACGAACACTAGGTGTCTGAATTCTGCTCATATAGGTACTATACACATGACCAGGTTTTTAAATACATCAGTTAGGGACTGCAATGATATGGGTTACCTTGACGTTTCGTAGAGCGGCTTAGTTTTTTACAAAAAACGTATCAACCATATACCCTGTTTTTTCTCATCTTTTTACTAGCACTTCCTGTTTGCTGTTACTTCTTTACAACAGAGTATTTTTATACATTTGTTTTACTGTGCTTTTCTATATTTCAGTTCACAGCGGGTCGTGTTGTGAATTCCCTTGCTCGGATTTCTGAGCCAAAGCTCCATCTGCTCCCTCTGGTGGTTACTGAGAGTAGTGGAGCTGGCCAGGTTGATGGAAGTTCCCCACCTGACGACGATAATTGGGAACCTGTGATTACTGACTGGAAGCATATAATTGAGCTGGCTGCTCTTGGTGGTTGCTGGTGATTTCCTCCCTGTGCATTTGGAGTTCTTTTGTCCCCTGCCTGATCTGCATGGTTCAGTTAAGTTATTCTTTTTCTAATCCTTTGCATCTTATCCGGTTGGGCCTTTGTTTTGCTTTCTGCTTTGTTGCTAGGGTTCAGCGTACTCCCTGCTGAAGGCAATGCTGGGCCCTGCTCCATATGTTACAGCTTGTGTCAGTTTGTTCAGTCCCCTGTTATGTTAGTGTCTTTTGCTTTGCTTCCAGTTTATACCAGAGTGCTGATCTAGCGGGGTTGAGGTCGTGTGACCTCAGGTTTTTTGTATATCAGAAGTGTTGGATTTTTTTAGGGTTTTGTGCGTGATTGCAGACAATATCTTTTCTGTCCTGTCCTCTCTAGACAGCTTGGGCCCCACCGTCTGCTCAGTCTGTTTTCTGCCTGTGTTTGTGCCTCATCTTGTCTCACCGACAATATATGTTTGGGGGCTGTCTATTCCTTTGGGGATCTGCTCCAGGGCAGTATAGATTTCACCTTTCTGGCTTTAGGCTTAGTTAGTTCTCTGGCTGTGACAAAGCGTCTAGGGCATCGTAGGAACGCCCAACGGCTACTGCTAGTTGTGTTGATAGGATCAGGGGTCTGCAATCCGCTAAGTTACCAACCTCTCTGGTTTTCTGGTGGCTTAGCCTGTTCCTGCCATCCTCCTCGGTGAACCATTCATAACAGGGTCACCCGGTTTCTCTGTCTCAGCACGCACACGTCTATTCTTTGGCTGGAGGTTTTGTCACTCCCAGTCACAGGTGCCAGCGGGCACTTTAGAAGTCTGTGTTGGCAGTCTCTGTTGTGAGTTTATTTTCTGGTCTACCAGTTGTGAGTTCTCCTTCCAGGCTCCCTCTGGTGGTAACAGGAGGTAGTGAGGCTGATTTAATCAGTGGAGATCTGCCACCTGATAAGGAGGATGACGATTGGACCTCAGGAATCTCATACTGGATTTAAGACAGTCGACTCCCTATTCTGGTGCTGGTGATTCCTTCTGGCTTGTCAGGTCTTGGTTCTCAGCTCTGTTCCAGTCAGCTCAAGCTAAGTTTTTCTGCTAATGTTCACACTTGATTTTGTTGGTCTATTCAGTTTTTTGTGGTCAGCCAGCCCCGGGCTGGGGCTGTGCTGAATTTCCACTCTTATTTATCTGTATTTGCCAATTTGCTTTTGGTCCCTTATTAGATTAGCCTCTTTTTGCTCTGTCTCAGAATATTTCAGAGTGCTGATATATTGGGAGAAGTGACTTCAGGGTTAATTTTGCTATCAAAAGTGTTGGACATCATTTTTGTAGGGTTTTTGGCAGATTGCAGACTGTGTCTTTCCTTTCCTATCCTTTCTAGTTAGTTTGGGCCCCATCATTTGCTCAGCCTATTTTCCTGCCTGTGTTTGTGTTTTCATCTTGTTTCACCGTCAATACATGTGTGGGGGCTGTCTTTCCTTTGGGGTCTGCTCTGGGGCAGTTAGTTTTCCCCTTTTCTTGCTTTAGGCTTATTTAGTCCTCTGGCTGTGACGAAGCGTCTAGGTTCATCGTAGGAACGCTCCATGGCTGCTGCTAGTTGTGTGGTTAGGATAAGGGATCTGCAATCTGCATAGTTACCAACCTCTCTGGTTTTCTGTGACTTAGCTTGTTTTGTTTTTTCCTCCTCGGTGACCCATTCATAACAAGTCTCTTAATGAGGATCTTGAGACCCTATGGCAGGGGCCTGCTCCATCCCGATGCTCAAAGGCCAGAGCACCAACACTGTCCTCCTGTGCGGCGTGTCCCCCCTGTTTCCCGCGCACTGCGGCTTTTTAAGCTTAGCCACGTCTCTATCACTGAGTACAAAGGTCGGTCCGGGGTTTTAAGCTTTCCCCCGTGCAACATGGGAAACAGCCCTGACAGTTCTAGATCCATCACGGAATAGTCCTTCTCCTTACATTCTCCCTCTCTTTGTGCTCACCATTCCATGGGCGAAAGTTTTTGTAGTATGCGTTGATATTCTCCTATTCCTTGAAAGATTTGTTGCAAAAGTGATTTTAGGAGGTTTTCCTGCTGTCGAACGCTCAGAGCGTCGTAAATCAGAAGTTGAGTAGTTGAGTCAGGCTGGACTGACGGGGGCGGGTACCCGCCCAGTGCTGGTGAAACAGCAATTTCAGGAATCTCAGGAGCCCTAGGGGCCTCGAGTATTTGCTCTTCTTCTGGGCCCACTAGTGGCGGTTCAGGACATTCTTCTTCACAATCGACAGTGACTGAAGGAAGGTTCTCAGGAATACTGGGTTTTTCTTCTTGTACAGGGCCTTTTGACACATTGACACACAGGGACCTAGCATGTTTCAATGTACAACATGAGTAGGGGTATTTTCTTCTCCTTCGGGTTGAACTTCATAGACGGGTCCTTCAGAGTTGATTCGTCGCTTCACACGGTACGGTGTTTTCTCCCATCGACACTCCAGTTTGTGTCGAGGACGTTTATCTTGTACCGGCCTGCAGAGCTGAACCTCGCAGAGGAGTTGTCTTGGGATGTTCAAGTTCTTGAAACCTGGTCTGTACCAGACGATGTAGCGTCTGTAGTCGATGGCAAAGTTCTCAGACCCAGGTGGACACCCCCATCCGTGAAACGTCACAGGTTTTGTGACGCAGCAGCGATATCGCTAGCGATATCGCTATGTCTGATACTTACCTGCGACCGGCTCCCCCGCTGGTTATCGCTGATCGCGCAAGAATGTCCTGGACCATTTATCGTTGGACGCTTCCTGCTGGGCTTCCTGTGGCGTCGGCGAGCGACACGTGGACGCGGGTGGGAGGACGTCAGGATCGCCGCGTCTGACAGGTAAGTAGCGACCCCCGACCACTGCTATGTCGCTGGTGAGATCTGCCTGTGTGGCAGCTCACTAGCGACCACTTAGCGATGCACCAGTGATCCATAGCGTTGTCGGGATCGCTGGTGCATCGCTTAGTGTAACGGTACCCTTAGGTGTAGGGAGTGTACCCTGTGGTGCAATGCTCTCGGTTGCTATAAACCCACACCAACTCTGCTACTAATTCTGGCCACCACACCTTTCGGTCTTCCTCTAGTGTCCTTAACATCTGGGTAAGAGTACAATTGAACCTCTCACAAGCTCCCTTTCCTTGAGGATTATCATCCGGGATTTCTCGATTTAGTATAAGTGATGCAGTTCTTCCATTACTCGTCCCAGGAAACAGGCACCTTAGTCAGAGTGGATTCTCTTCGGACATCCGTACACTTGGATGAAGTTCTTACAGATGGCTAGTGCTGCTGATTCAGCTGTTTGGTCCCGTGTCGGAATCATGACGGCAACCTTGGTGAAATAATCCGTCATTACCAAGGAATGTTCATACCCTTGATGAGCTGGGTCTATCCTCAAGTAATCGATCATCAATACTTCTAGAGGTTCCGAGATCACAATAGTTTGTGTGGGGGCTCGCTGTTCTGGAGTTTTGGCCAATTCGCAGTTCCTACAGAGCCAGCATACTTCCTCTACCACGGACTTTAGCAAGAGATGGTAGACTAGTTTTTGTAGCCACTGAAAGATCTTTTCCGGGCCGAAGCGAGCTCTTATCTCATGTGCCTCTGTGGCCACTTTATGCAGCAGCATTTCAGGGATCACTACTTACCAAGTGGCAGTCAGGGCCCGTTGTAATGGGATCTTCTGATACAACAATCCGTTCCTCAGTTGGAGTCTCTCCCATTGCCAAAGGATTTGCAGAGCCCCAGGAGACAGGGCCTCACTCTGGCGGGGTAGTTGTTTGAGGGCTACCCACTGTCTTATTTGTGCAAGTTCTCTGTCTTTCTGTTGGACCCGTACCCATTCGTCACAAGGCTGCCCTAATATATTTTACCGGGACACTGCTTGTATCTGTTCCTGCATAGCTGCCAACGTCCTGGTAGAATCACGGAACTCGGGAACTTCATCGGCCTCCAGTTCTTCACCTCGGTTTGAACTAGGCTTCTCGTGTGTCACCCTAGATAGTGCATCTGCATGAGTATTTTCAGATCCCCTCCTGTAGCCAGTTCTATACCGGTACCTGGCCATTCGAGCCACCCAGCGATGCTCTAGGGCCCCCAACTTTGTGTTCTCCAAGTGGGCAAGTGAGTGTCTGTCATGGCCTACACTAATGATAGCAACTTCAGCTTGAATGAACTGTAGTTGTCCGGGTTCCGTTCCGAGTCATGGAGTGAACGACTCGCGTAGGCAATCACCCGCTCTTTTCCGTCTTGAATCTGAGACAATACAGCTCTGAGTCCATGCAGGCTCCCATCAGTATGGAGAATGAATGATTGAGAGTAGTCAGCATATGCTAGGACCAGTGCTTCAGTCAAGGCCACTTTCAAAGCTTGGAATGCTTTCTTTTAACGTTCTCCCCACTGAATTGTCCTGTTTTTTGCACCAGATGGCACCCCTTTCAGTAGTTCAAACAATGGAATCACGATGCGAGTGAAGTTCTCTACGAATCGCCGATAATATCCGGTTAGTCCAAAGAAGGCCCGAACATCCTTCACGGTCTTCGGGATGGGCCAATCCTGTACTGCTGCAATTTTCTCACGAGACGGTCTTACTACAGCAGAGACCACGTGCCCTAGGTACTCGATCTGTATGCGAAACAGATGACACTTGGGAGGTTTTACTTTCAAGCCATGTTTCTGAAGTCGGCTCAATACTTGTTCTAGTCATTGCAGATGTTCTTCGAATGTGGCGGCATACAGAATTATATTGTCCAGGTAGATGAGAGTGGCTTCAAAGTTCAAATCTCCCAAACACCTTTCCATGAGACACTGAAAAGTACCAGGAGCATTAGCAAGACCGAACGGCATCTGGTTGAACTCATACAAGCCCATAGGTAGTGTGATGGCCGTCTTTGCTCGGTCGTGTTTGTACATCGGCACTTGCCAATACCCACTGGCCAAGTCTAATGTAGAAAAGTATTTTGCGCTTCCCAGCGCGGACAGTGACTCTTAGATTCGTGGTAGTGGATATGAATCTTGCACAGTGCAGGCATTTAGTTTGCGATAGTCCACGCAGAAACGCAGAGTGCTGTCTTTTTTCATACCAGTACAATGGGAGGAGCCCAAATACTTTGACTCTCTCAGAAAACACAGTTCTGTAGCATCTGTTTCGGCATTTCCTTTTACATTTGCTGAGGTATTTGCCGATAGCGTTCTCTTATGGGCGCAGCATTACTGGTTGGGATCTCGTGTGTGATTGCAGTAGTGCAGCTGAAATTGTCCTCATGACGTGCGAATACTTCCTGGTATTGTCTGAGTAAGGCTTCCACATGTTGTACGTCTTACGATGTGAGTTCTGTTAATTCAGTCCACATTTGTTCCAAAATACACCACCCTCTCTGCTGTTGTTGAGGTTCTGACACTGGAATCATCTCAACTGCTACTGTCCATGGGTCTTCCTTTTTTCGGTCAACTGAACGGCCTGTGGCAGTATCAGCTCCTCTGGCATGCCTAGAATTTATGCTACTTCACTTCTGGGTGGAAGTGTCAGATTGTCCTCTCTCAAGTTCACACACTGCACCGGTAGCATCCCATCATGTACAGTAGCTAGTGTCCGTGCAACTAGGAGCCCTGGAGGTAAGTGCTCCATGACAGCCAGTTCTATTTGTATTTCGACTCCCTCCAGAGGGGTGCAAGCCAGGATGGGTATGGAAAGCACAGTTTGTGCCGGTGGTAGTACAAGGTTATTTGCAGCCGGGATGATCACTTTTCCCTGCACATTCCCGACGCAGGAGGTCTCTTGCGCTTGAGCCGTCTGAATCAACTGCTGGAACACTCTTCTTTGGGGAGTACGCGGGCTTCATTGTTTCAAAAACACATCTTGGGACTCATTGATGAGAAGACTTCTGAATTCCTTAAGCACATTCATCCCTAAAGTGACAGCATGTCCGTGTTCTGTCTCCCGCAGTTTACACCATGCCTTTGCGGCCCAGATCTTTTCCACAGACCGTGATTTGCATCCATGCCACCCCTGTGACCGGGATGGGTAAATGATTGGCGGCCATCAACTTTATTAACGGGCCCCATTCGGGCCTCATTGCTTCGGGGAAATGTCTTCTAAAGTATGTCTCGGGCATGGTAGTCACTTGTGAGCCAGTATCTACCAGGAAGCGGACAGCCCAACCATCCGTCTCAGCCCAGACTAGAGGACACACACACTAAATTGATGGGACTTCTGATTCTTCTTTTTGGCCTTTCTGGCACCGGGAGGCGTCCCCCAACCTCGGAGCCTCCTAGTTTAACGGACAGTGCTGAAGAGGCCATCGTCGACGTGCGCAACCCTGAGTCACATGTCCCAGTTCTCCGCAGATATAGCATGTAGGGAGTTCCTCCCATCAAGATGTTCTCACTCCCCGTCGCGGTTCTGGGTAAGTTCTGCCCCGGGTGAGTTTAATGAGGTCATCACCTTCTTTTTAGTTTCCGTCAGGTCTTCCCGCATAACTTGAATCTCCTTCCGCAGATCTTCTAACCATCCTGGTTCAGTGATCAGATTTACAGATACCTCTCCGCTCCGAACCTTCACCGTCGGGGATGTCAACCCCTGCTCTTGCTCGCGCGCATGCCTCACTTCTGACCTCTGCAAAGGTCATGTGCAGATTTACTCGCAAGCGCTCTCGCAGGGCCTGTTTCAACAGTGCATCTCTCATTCCATTCTCTAACTGTTCCCGTAACACTATGTCAGAAGACCCTATGCCTACGCCGTCTTTTGTGATGATGGCTGTGTGGATTTCCTGTAGCACGTTCATGTACTGAGTCACCGCCCCCCCCTCTTTGAACTCGGCTAAACAACTGCATGCTCAGTTACCCTACATCTGTGGGGTCCCCATGTGTTTCCTCCAGTAGGCACATTATTTTACAAGTCTCTGTCGGCAGTCTCTGCGTGAGGATCTTGAGCCCCTATGGTGTGGGCCTGCTCCGTCCCGATGCTCAGAGGTTGGAGCATCAACAATGTCCTTCTGCGCACCGCTCGTTCCCACCAAGTCCCCCCTGTTTCCCCGCACGCTGCAGATTTTTAATCTTAGCCACGCCCCCTATCACTGAGTGCAAAGGTCGGTCCGGTGTTTTAAGCTTTTCCCCCTGCCTCATGGGAGACAGCCCCGACAGTTCCGGATCCATCACGGAATAGATATGCCCGGTCCGGTCCTTCTCCTTACATTGTGAATTACAAAACAGTGTGCAATGTGGAAATAAAAACAAGTATAAAGATTTTGTGATTAACTCATGTTTTTGAACACACTGCTATTATTTTGAACACTAGTGTAATGTATATGAGTGCTTCAGTATATGAGACTAGTGATCAAAATAAAAATTATACATGTCCCACAGTGGGACTACATAAAAAAAGTGAAAAAAATAAAATAAATAAAACATGGAAAAAAGTAAAATAAAAGTGCACACAAATAGCTAAAATCCATTTCACCATTCATTCAAAATACAGAGTTTGTGATAAAACAAAAATAAAAAAGTGCACATAGTTGACATGTCACCACATCCGGAATGACCCGCTCTATAAAACTGGCACAATATTTAGTCCTTTTGGCTAACAACATAAAATAAAATAATAGAAAATATGCCAAAAATGACGCTTTTTTCATCATAGTGACTCACTAAAAAGTGATCAAAAGTCATATGTTAAAAAAAATGATATAATGAAAACATGAACCATCCTGTTTTCCCACCTATTTTTATTAGGGTGAGATAGGGGAGTGAGGGATAGTCTACGTTGAGTGGGGGCGCCAAAAAATCATTTCTCTTTAGGGTGCCAACCTCCACAGCAAGGAAGGTGTCATAATAGGTTTATTGCAGGGCTTTGTGAGGTCATAATTTTGGAATTTTCCGTTTTGTTCACTGGGACAGGTGTTTTTTAAGCAATTTTCTATTAAAAACATATTTTTAAAGGAATACATGTTCACATAAATGAGATTCCTTTATGTATTTTGATTTTGGTACAAACATGGGGAGGTTAATGTGAGAGGATGGAGGTACTGTAGGGGAGAAGGTACAGGGCACTGGGGGTGAATGTGAGAGGATGCGGATATTGTGGGGGCTGGGGCACTGGCTGGTTACTGTGAGAGGATGGGGTATTGTGAGGGCTGAAGTGGGGGAGGGGCAATAGGGCACTGGAGGTGAATGTGAGAGGATGGGGGTATTGTGACTGAGGGAGGACAGGACACGGAGGATGAATGTGAGAGGATGGGGGTATTGTGAGGCAGGGGGGACAGGGCACTGAGGGGTGAATGTGAGATGATGAGCTGTTGGGGTGTGGGAGGGGGACGGGGGGAGGTAGGGGGCTTTTTTTTACTTGTGAGCTCATTAATACTTTAATAATAGATTAATATTTCAGTATTAGTATAACAAGGGCACAGACAAACGGCCGTATAACTCATGAGAGGATCGCAACACAATCTTCAGACTGGCTGGTACCGCTCCTGACATGAGTGTGATAGCGTGATGTATTACTATGCAGCTGTCACACTCAGGTGTGGAGAGCCGACGGTCAGTCTGAGGATTGCGATGCGATCCTCACATGAGAAATACACCCGTCTGTCTGCCCCCTAACAAGTATAACCATACAGTAATCACGAGCTGCATTCTATGTAATATTCTATATATATATATATATATATATATATATATATATATTCGTCTTATCATGCCTGTCTGTAACCGAAATCCCGCTGCGCTGACTGGCGGCCGCGACCAATCAGCGACAGGCGCAGTCGTGGGCAGCGCTTAATCTGTAAAAAATAGAATTAAAATAAAAAAAGGGTTATACTCACCTTCCGACGGCGTCCGATCTCCTTTCCACGCGCCCGGCCTCGTGGTCCTAGTAATGCCTTGCGGCTTAGAACAATATATGCGAGCGCGACGTCATGTCTAAGCCGCAAGGCATTACTCGGACCGCAAGGCCGGGCGCGTGTAAAGGAGATCGGACGCCGTCGGAAGGTGAGTATATAACTATTTTTTATTTTAACAGAGACCATGCATACCAGGATGGGGGGTGAGGGGGACCACGCATACCAGGAAAGGGGGGTGATGAGACCATACATACCTGCAAAGGGGGGTGACGGGACCATGCATACCAGGATAGGGGGTGAGGGGGACCATGCATACCAGGATAGGGGGGTGAGGGTGACCATGCATACCAGGATAGGGGGGTGAGGGTGACCATGTATACCAGGAAAGGGAAGTGAGGGGACCATGCAAACCAGGAAAGGGGGGTGAGGGGGACCATGCATACCAGGAAATGGAGGTGAGGGGACCATGCATACCAGGAAAGGGGGGTGAGGGGGACCATGCATTCCAGGATTGGAGGGTGAGGGGACCATGCTTACCAGGATTGGGGGTGAGAGGACCATGCATACCAGCAAAGGGGGGTGAGGGGGACCATGCATACCAGGATAGGGGGTGAGGGTGACCGTGCATACCAGGAAAGGGAGGTGAGGGGACCATGCGAACCAGGAAAGGGGGGTGAGGGGGACCATGCATACCAGGAAATGGAGGTGAGAGGACCATGCATACCAGGAAAGGGGGGTGAGGGGGACCACGCATACCAGGAAAGGGGGGTGACGGGTCTATGCATACCAGGGAAGGGGGTTCACGGGACCATGCATACCAGGAAAGGGGGGTGAGGGGGACCATGCTTACGAGGAAAGAGGGGTGAGAGGATCATATATACAAGGATTGGGGGGTGAGAGGACCATGCATTCCAGGATTGGAGGGTGAGTGGACAATGCTTACCAGGATTGGGGGTGAGAGGACCATGCATACCAGGAAAGGGGGGTGAGGGGACCATGCTTACCAGGAAAGAGGGATGGGAGGACCATGCATACCAGGATTGGGGGGGTGAGAGGACCATGCATTCCAGGATTGGAGGATGAGGGGACCATGCTTACCAGGATTCGGGGGTGAGGAGTACCATGCATATCAGGATTGGGGGGGTAATTTATACTGTAGGAACAAGGGAAGCACAAATAGGGTCTTATCCGATGGTAAGAGATATATAATTATGTATTATCAACTCACCCACTCCAGGAAAGGAAAAAGCATGTAGAATATGCGTTCAGCTGATGCACGCCCACGGGTCAAACCAGTGACCGCTAACATATAAAACTTATGGAACTTTTTTATGGACTTCGTGCGCTGTCAAACATTAGACTTAGATCCAGTTGAGATGAAAGATTAAAGTTTTGTTCCCAACGCGTTTCGAAGTATTAATAACTTCTTCCTCAGAGGATGTCTGTCACTTTCAGAATTTTTGACAATATAACTCTGCAGAATCCTGCCCTTGGTTCAATGCCAATAAGGTTTTCTCAGCTTGATCAATAGCATTAGGTTCATCATACAATAACCCCAAGGCTTGAAAAAATGCGTCCACATTAGTCAGAATAGGATCTCCAGGTGTCAGAGAAAAAGCCCAATCCTGGGGATCGCCGTGCAGCAAGGAGATGACAATTTTAACCTGCTGCACAGAGCTCCCCGATGAGTTAGGCTTCAAGGCAAGAAGTAGTTTACAATTAAAATTCAAAAATTTAGACTGATCCCCAGAAAACATCAGGAGTAGGGATTTTTGGTTCAACAGCAGATGATTGAGCGAGATAGGCAGAAATTCCCCGCACTTCAGCAGCGAGCTGCTCAATACGATCAGACAATTACTTAATCTCCATTAAAGAAAAAAATCCTCCTACGGCCCCAGAGAAAAAGAGGAAAAAATATATAAAAAAATTCTGACACTTTTTTTTTTTTTTTTACAATTCTTTCCTTCTTTTGAGTACCCTAGAGTCTGCGGTTTGACTGGTGATTCTGTTATGATTGGGTCACCGAGGAGGAGAGCAAGCCCAAGCTAAGCCACAGAAAACCAGAGAAGTTGGTAAGGCCTCTTTCACACTTCAGTTTTTTACAATCAGTCACAATCTGCCAGGTTTTGAAAAAAGCGGATCCTCAATTTTCTTTTGAGGATCCGTTTTTTTCCCCCATTGACTTCCATTACTGGCGGATTGTGACGGATTGCCGTCCGTTGCATCCGTTTTTTTTGCGGATCCGCCAAAAGTTGCTGTCCGTCACCATCCTCAAAGATTTGAAAACGGAGCTTGCAACGTTTTTTTTTCTGGCGGATCCTCCAGACACTAATTTAACCCGAAATTCTTTCTGGGTGCCAGACAAAAAAAAAAATCTCTCTCTCTCTCTCTCCTTTTCCCGGCCAGCGGTTCCTTTAAATTTACTCATTTTCAGGATCCGTCTGAAAACGGATCCTGTGCCATCCGTTCACATCAGTTGAGAACGGATCCGCTTGTCTGCCTTTTTGGCGGATTTGAACTGATGCAAAAAAACTGAAGTGTGAAAGAGGCCTTACTAAGCGGATTGCAGACCCTTGATCCTATCCACACAACTAGCAGTAGCCGTGGAGCGTGCCTACGATGATCCTAGACGCCTCGACACAGCCGGAGAGCTAACTAAGCCTAAAGCAAGAAAGGGGAAATCTAAACTGCCCCAGAGCAGACCCCAAAGGAATAGATAGCCCCCAAACATATATTGTCGGTGAGACAAGATGAAAACACAAACGCAGGTAGGAAAATAGACTGAGCAAACGATGTGGCCCACACTGACTAGACAGGACAGGAAAGGAAAGACACTGTCTGCAATCACGCAAAAAACCCTGCAAAAAGGTCCAACACGTCTGATGCAAACATACTGAAGTCGCACGACTTCGCCCACTATATTAGAACTCTGGTATATTCTGAAAGCAGAGCAAAAAGAGGCCAATCTAATAAGGGACAAAAACAAACTGGCACAAGCAGTAACATATGGACGGTGATTCAGCACAGCCCCAGCCGGAGCTGGCTGACCCACACAAAACTGAAATAGACAAAACCAGATCAAATGTGAACAGAATAGCAAAAGAACACTTAGCTGAGCATGCAGGGACTGAGCTGGAAACTAAGACCTCAGGAGGCAGGAAAAAATCACCAGCAGGGATAGAGGGAGTCGGCTGTCTTAAATCCAGTCTGAAACCCCAGATCTCCAATCGCCATCCTCATTATCAGGTGGCAAGCCTTTGTTAATCAGATCAGCTCCATTACCTCCAGTAACCACCAGAGGGAGGCCAGAAAGAGAACTCGCAACCCATCCGTCAACCTGACCAGCTCCACCACCTTCAGCAGTAACCAGAGGTAGGCCAGAAAGCGAATTCACAACAGCAATGCTGCCGGGAGGAATAAAGTTAATTTCCTCCCTGCAGAGGGGCTTTCAGTGCAGGCGCCGCCTGGTGTCAGAACGCTATTAACTATTATACTGTGTTTTGGAGGAGTAGTAGGGACATCATTCTATGTATAGGGGTACTCTGGGGGACATCATACTGTATGTACGTGAGCTGCGGACCCATCATACTGTATATAAGGGAGCTGTGGGCCTATCATACTGTGTATAGGAGAGCTGTGGGATCATCACACGGTGTAGAAGGGAGCTGTGGGATCATCATACTGTGTAGGGGAGCTGTGGGATCATCATACTGTGTAGAGGGGAGCTGTTGGATCATCATACTGTGTATAGGGGAGCTGTGGGATTATCATACTGTGTAGAGGGGAGCTGTGGGCCCAGCATACTGTATATAGAGGAATTATACATGGGGAAATCAGGGGATATTATTAAATGTTAAGTGGGCATTTAAACATTATTGTTATAGGGGCTCTCAGTGTTATGACAATCAAAGTTGCACATGGAGCATTATTACTTTCTAGAGACAAAATTTGGACGGCACATGAACAGGAAATTAATATTTTCTAGGGAGCAATTTTACCATCTATAGAGCACAAAGGAGGCATTATTATGATGTAAGGAGCACAGTGGTGGCATTACTATCTGGGGCAGTAAGAGGAGCTCTGTTATTGTACCACACAGCAGGTGCAGTAATAGGGACACATACTTCAGCAGCGGCTCAGTATTGAGGTATCGGCAGGATGAGGAGTTTGTGCAGGTTGGGAGTACATTTGCACATGGAAACATGAGAAGCAATGTTTTGAAACTGAAAGGGAGAAGATACAGATTAGATATTAGAAAACACTTTTTGACAGTGACCCTGATTAATGAGTGGAACAGGCTGCCACGCGAGTTGGTGAGTTCTCCTTCAATGGAATTGTTGACACAGAGGCTGGACAGACATCTGTCTGAGATGGTTTAGTGAATTCTGCATTGAGCAGGGAATTGGACACGATGACCCTGGAGATCCCTTTCAACTCTAACACTCTAGGATTTCATGATTCTACATGTGATGGAAATGTGAGAAGACAGATGTGTCTTTGTTGTAATATCTGCAGATAAGTCCTGGCTGGAGAAGTCGACATGTCGGTCTGGGTCAGATGGAAAAGATGAGAAAAGTGAATGACTCCACCAGAAAGAACATCCTCTGTAAGTCACCATCTATAACTGTGCAGTAATCTCTATATGTCCTGCAGAACTGGTATCTACCACTATATGTCACCATAAGGCAGTAATATCAGTGCTGATCTTTGTATAGACTTTTATTTTCAATAACAGGGCAGTCATCTCCTGAGGTTCCCCTATACCACCATAGTTTTAACCATGATTACCTGGTTAGGGGCCACAGGCAGACCCAGACAGAAATGGCCCCTGTGCAAGAACAATATATGATCCCATTGCAGACCAAGGGCTCCTAAAAATGCAAAATTGCACCTTTTTTGGAGGTAGAAATGGGCCCATGGGCGTCCGCGCAGATTGCACCAATGATATGTCCGCATGTTTCGCCCCCCCCTTCCCCCGAGCTGAAGCTCTAGCTATGCCTCTGCTTGTAGACCACTATAGAAGCGACGACCTAACTCAGGCTTTGTAGGGTCAAATGTAACTGAAGGTGCAATTTTGCATCTCCTTTATTTCTGTAACATTGTTTATTACACTGGGTATTGGTATTTTAATAAAGGATTATTTTTAAGGGGTTATTGTGGAGTTAGCATTGACCATACCGGGATAAATATATATTCCATGCGTTGGAATCGCAGGTTTATGTACCATCCGCTCAGTGTTATTTCTCCAATAACCGGCCTATTAGTGGCCAGCCTCCATTAATTGTTGGTCAATTGTGTGCTTGTCCTGACACTAGGGGGCAGCGGAGAGCTGTCTGTAACAAAAAGATAACTGTGTGGTGGGTTCAACATGACCTTCCACTCCCTCCGGCTGTAATCTTGAACACCGACCAAGGGGATAAGTTCTTGTGTGAGGCTGTGGCCCTTTGTTCACTTCTGAGGGAGGTTGCTCTGTGTTTCATGTTGGAAAATACTGGAAATAGCTGGCATACCCACACCTCCCATGTGGTTGCCAGTGCTAAGACTGAACATTAAGCCGATAACTGACATGTTTCATCTGCTTATGCCTTTAATACTACCCTTATCGTATTTGCATATCTGACCATTGGATATGTATAACCATTGTGTGTATAGTACATTGTCTAGTGTGCCCTTAAGGAGATTAAATATATAATTTAACCTTGGGCAGCACTTTTATCTTGATCCAAACGTCTGTGTTCTCAATTTAACTTCACATGCCGCTGGGGCTGGTTTCTGGCCCAATTTATTCCTTTTAATGGACCAGGCTTATATCTAACAAGGAACTGGCTGCAGTTCTACCAGGCTAGCAAGACTCTCATATAATTATTAAATGTTAGAGTTCGATGAGACCTCCAGGGTCAGGCCCGGATTGGCAATATAACCAACCGGGCACTTTCCCGCTGGGCCGCTGTCACGTGGGCTGCTGCGGCCACTGTTGCTCCTGCCGCCGGCCCTCTGTGGGCAGGGCGGTGATAGTTTCAAGTTCCTCCCGCACTGCAGGGAGATAAGCCGCCACGCCCCCCCCTCGCACCCCATCCTCGCCTTAGCATGAGACCCCCTCCCCCCCGCAGCCACTCACAGCGTCGCACTCGCTTGCCTGCTCGCTCTGTTCGCAGGACCTGTGATGAGGTCACAGGAGGGGAGGAGTCAGGTTGGTCACATGATCAGGAGCCTTTGTCCAGACCCCCCGATCATGTCACCCCTGACTCCGCCCCTCCTGTGACCTCATCACAGGTCCTGTGCGCTCAGCCTTGCCTCTACCGTCTGCAAGACTGCTTTGCTGTTGTCATGGTGCTGGTTGAGGTAAGTATGTGTGGGGTCAGGATTTACAGTGTGGATGTAGCAGAGCTGTGTGTGTATGAGGTGTACGGAGCGGAGCCGTGTGTGTACGAGGTGTACGGAGCGGAGTCGTGTGTACGAGGCGTACGGAACGGAGCCGTGTGTGTACGAGGTGTACAGAGCAGAGCCGTGTGTGTACGAGGTGTACGGAGCGGAGCAGTGTGTACGAGGTGTAAGGAGCGGAGCTGTGTGTACGAGGTGTACAGAACGGAGCCGCGGGTGTACGAGGTGTACGGAGCGGAGCAGTGTGTACGAGGTGTACGGAGCGGAGCCGCGCGTGTACGAGGTGTACGGAGAGGAGCCGCGCGTGTACGAGGTGTACGGAGCGGAGCCGCGCGTGTACGAGGTGTACGGAGCGGAGCCGCGCGTGTACGAGGTGTACGGAGCGGAGCCGCGCGTGTACGAGGTGTACGGAGCGGAGCCGCGCGTGTACGAGGTGTACGGAGCGGAGCCGCGCGTGTACGAGGTGTACGGAGAGGAGCCGCGCGTGTACGAGGTGTACGGAGCGGAGCCGCGCGTGTACGAAGTGTACGGAGCGGAGCCGCGCGTGTACGAGGTGTACGGAGAGGAGCCGCGCGTGTACGAGGTGTACGGAGCGGAGCCGCGCGTGTACGAGGTGTACGGAGCGGAGCCGCGCGTGTACGAGGTGTACGGAGCGGAGCCGTGTGTACGAGGTGTACGGAGCGGAGCCGTGTGTACGAGGTGTACGGAGCGGAGCCGCGTGTGTATGGGGTATACGGAGCGGAGCCGTGTGTGTATGGAGTGGAGCCATATGTGTACGGGATGTACGGAGCGGAGCCAAGTGTGTACAAAGCATACAAAGCGGGCTTTTCCCACGGACACAGGAGTACACGGCGGAGCCCCGAGGAGTGATGTGCTGGAAGCTGACCGGAAATGAGATAATTTCTTGAGGAGATTGTGACGGAACTAGGAATGCTTCAGATCCATCACCGTGTCCTCCTCCGACAGCGCAGACAGCAGGATCGCCTTGGAATCGGGGATGCCGGCCATGTGAGCGGATCATGATAGGTCCTGCACCGGGAGGCTCAGGTGGGCACTACAATGGGAGCCGGGCTGCTATAGTATCTTTGTAGAATCTTTCTTTATTTCTTTCCCTCATTTTCTTTCTCTCTCTGTTCTTTCTTTCTCTCTCTGTTCTTTCTTTTTCTCTCTGTTCTTTCTTTTTTCTCTCTCTGTTCTTTCTTCCCCTCTTTCTTTCTTTTTCTTTCCTCTCTTTCTCTCTGTTCTTTCTTTTCTTTACTTCTTTCTTTCTCTCTGTTCTTTCTCTGTCTCTCTCTGTTCTTTCTTTGTCTCTCACTGTTCTTTCTTTCTTTCCCCTTTCTTTCTCGTTCTCTTTGTTTTCTTTTTTCTCTCTCTCTCTGTTTTCTCTCTTCCTTAGTGCCTGTCAGTGTGCCCATAATGCCAGCCACTGTGCCCTCAGTACCAGTCAGTGTGATCAGCAGTGCTAAATGGGTGTGATTAGGTGTGGACATGGGTGTGACTAGTTGTGAAATGGGTGTGGCTGGCGTGGCCAAAATTTGCAGCGGCGCGCTGTGCGCGCCGCAGTCTTTGTCCGTCTTTCCCTTCTTCAAAAGTTGGGAGGTATGATAGGGGCAGCTATGACCAGGGGGTCTGGTTGCCCAATGGATAGCAGTTCTGCCAGGAATTCTGTAATCATGCATACAAAAGGGGACAGAGATTTGGGAGGAGTACTGTACCTAAAAGCAATAAATAGGACTGAGCTGAAATACTGGGCACAGCTGTGACTACATGTTATATAGTCGTGTTAATCTCCTCTCACTTCTTGTAAACTACAAGTGTACAAAGATATTATATAGTCACCATGTGACTAGTGGGCCTGTGTAACTTCAAATGCCAGGGCTGAATTTTAGTCCCAGTCCGGCCCTGTCCAGGGTCATCCTGTCCAATCCCCTGCTCAATGCAGGATTCACTAACCATCTCAGACATATGTCTGTCAAGCCTCTGTTTGAAGACTTCCATTGAAGGAGAACTCGCCTGTGGCAGCCTGTTCCAGTTATTGATCACCCCCACTGTTTTTTCTAATATCTAAGGCTAATTTCACATTAGCGTTTTTTTGCGCTGCGCCTCGTGCGCAATAGAAATGCATGCAAAAACGCATCATGCATTTTTGCATGCATTTGTGTTTTTTATGCACATTCTTTCTCTAGGGGTTAAAACCAGTGTCTACACATGTTTACGCCAAAAACACATGCGCACGAAAACGCAGACAAACGCATGTCCATGCACACGCCTTTCTTCCCATAGACTGTAATGCGTTATTTTGTCGCATTCCGTGCACAATCGTGCGCATGCGTTTTTTTTACACCTTTCGGTAGACCCCAAAATGCAACAGGTTGCGTCTGGCGCGCCTAGGCGCACACCTTGAAAAAATGCATGCGCACGAAAACGCATATGAACGCATGCAAACGCAAGACCATGCGCATGCCATGTTAAACATACAGTAGGTACGCATGCGCATGGCCGCTCACGATGTGCTCCGCAAAAAAACACTATTGTGAAACCAGCCTAATCTGTATCTTTTCCCTTTCAGTTTCATTCCATTGCTTCTTGTGTTTCCATGTGCAAATGAGAATAATGATGACGCCTCTACATTGTGAGAGCCCTTCAGATATTTATAGACAGCTATTAAGTCTTCTCTTAGCCTTCTTTTTTTGCAAGCTAAGCATTCCCAGATCCTTTAACCATTCCTCATAGGACATACAGTTGTGGCCAAAAGTATTGACACCCCTGCAATTTTGTCAGATAATACTCAGTTTCTTCCTGAAAATGATTGCAAGCACAAATTCTTTGGTATTATTATCTTCATTTAATTTGTCTTAAATGAAAAAACACAAAAAGAATTGTCCTAAAGCCAAATTGGATATAATTCCACCCCAAACATAAAAAAGAGGGTGGACAAAAGTATTGGCACTGTTCGAAAAATCCTGTGATGCTTCTCTAATTTGTGTATTTAACAGCACCTGTAACTTACCTGTGGCACCTAGCAGGTGTTGGCAATAACTAAATCACACTTGCAGCCAGTTGACATGGATTAAAGTTGACTCAACCTCTGTCCTGTGTCCTTGTGTATACCACATTGAGCATGGAGAAAAGAAAGAAGACCAAAGAACTGTCTGAGGACTTGAGAAACCAAATTGTGAGGAAGCATGAGCAATCTCAAGGCTACAAGTCCATCTCCAAAGGCCTGAATGTTCCTGTGTCTACCGTGCGCACTGTCATCAAGAAGTTTAAAGCCCATGGCACTGTGGCTAACCTCCCTAGATATGTACAGAAAAGAATAATTGACAAGAGATTTCAACGCAAGATTGTGCGGATGTTGGATAAAGAACCTCGACTAACATCCAAACAAGTTCAAGCTGCACTGCAGTCCGAGGGTACAACTGTGTCAACCCGTACTATCCGTCGGCGTCTGAATGAAAAGGGACTGTATGGTAGGAGACCCAGGAAGACCCCACTTCTTACCCCGAGACATAAAAAAGCCAGGCTGGAGTTTGCCAAAACTTACCTGAAATAGCCTAAAACATTTTGGAAGAATGTTCTCTGGTCAGATGAGACAAAAGTAGAGCTTTTTGGGCAAAGGCATCAACATAGCGTTTACAAGAGAAAAAAAAGAGGCATTCAAAGAAAAGAACACGGTCCCTACAGTCAAACATGGCGGAGGTTCCCTGATGTTTTGGGGTTGCTTTGCTGCCACTGGCACTGGACTGTTTGACCGTGTGCATGGCATTATGAAGTCAGAAGACTACCAACAAATTTTGCAGCATAATGTAGGGCCCAGTGTGAGAAAGCTGGGTCTCCCTCAGAGGTCATGGGTCTTCCAGCAGGACAATGACCCAAAACACACTTCAAAAAGCACTAGAAAATGGTTTGAGAGAAAGCACTGGAGACTTCTAAGGTGGCCAGCAATGAGTCCAGACCTGAATCCCATAGAACACCTGTGGAGAGATCTAAAAATGGCAGTTTGGAGAAGGCGCCCTTCAAATATCAGGGACCTGGAGCAGTTTGCCAAAGAAGAATGGTCTAAAATTCCAGCAGAGCATTGTAAGAAACTCATTGATGGTTACCGGAAGCGGTTGGTCGCAGTTATTTTGGCTAAAGGTTGTGCAACCAAGTATTAGGCTGAGGGTGCCAATACTTTTGTCTGGCCCATTTTTGGAGTTTTGTGTGAAATGACCAATGTTTTGCTTTTTGCTTCATTCTCTTTTGTGTTTTTTCATTTAAGACAAATTAAATGAAGATAATAATACCAAAGACTTTGTGTTTGCAATCATTTTCAGGAAGAAACTGAGTATTATCTGACAGAATTGCAGGGGTGTCAATACTTTTGGCCACAACTGTACTTTGAAGTCAGCTCACCATCCTGGTAGCTCTTCCCTGAACTTGCTCCAGTTTTTCAATTTCTTTTTCAAAATGTGGTGCCCAGAACTGGACACAGTATTCCAGATGAGGTCTGACCTAGGAGAAGTAGAGGGGAATAATTACTTCTCATGATCTTGACTGTATGCTTCTCTTAACACATCCTAGGACTGCGTTTGCCTTGGTTGCTGCTGTATCACACTGTTGACTCATGTGCAGTCTGTGATCTATTGGTATACCCAATTCTTTCTCACACGTGCTGTTGCTTAGTTTTATTCCTCCTATTCTATAGATGTAATTTTCGTTTTTCTTGCCTAGATGTAGACTCTTGAATTTCTCAATGTTAAATACCATTCTATTATTTGCTGCCCATTGTTCCAGCTTAACTGGATTCTTTTGAATCCTATGTCTTCTCTAGTGCTAGCTATCTCTCCTAGCATTGCATCGTCTGAGCCAGTTATAAATCCACCTAACCGTAACCTTGTCAATCCCATACTTGGTAATTTTTTCAAGTAGGGTAGTATGAGATACTTTATCAAATGCATTGCTGAAGTGGAGATACAGTATATTTACCGCATTTTCCTGATCCACCGAGTCAGTGATTCCATCATAGAAGGAAGTTAGATTAGTCTGGCATGACTTTTTTGCTACAAACCCATGCTGGCTCTGGTTAATTACTGTATTCTTATCCAAGCACTTGCATACATGCTGATTAATAATTTTTTCAAATATTTTTCCTGGTATCGAAGTAAGGCTCACTGCCCTGTAAATTCCTGGCTCCGTCTTGTTTTCTTTTTTCCTTTTTTTCACAGTCAAACAAACAGAACTAAATGTCTTAATACCAAGACACAGATATGTGTCTTGGTGGGTCTTATATAAGCCTAAGGGTATGTGCACACGCTGCGGATTCTGCTGCGGATCTGCAGCGGATTTGGCCCTGCGGATCCGCAGCAGAATCTGCTGCGTTGTAGAGTACCATTATAACCTATGGAAAATGGAAACCGCAGTGCACACGGTGCGGGATTTTCCATGTGTTTTTTGCTGCAGTTTCCAATCTGCAGAAAGAATTGACATGTCATTCTTTTCTGCGGATTCCGCTGCGGTTTGCCATCTCCTCCATTGTTGAGGTGATAAACCGCAGGGCAAACCCGCAGGCTAATCCGCAAATAAACTGCAGGTCTTCTGACCTGCGGATTTTAAATAATCCAGACCAATCTGCAGCATGTGCACATAACCTAAGCAGATCATCACCTGGGAGCACACTAAGCCACATGCACGCAAAGCCACTGTTTCACTGCTTGTGAAAGGAACCTCTCAGCCTGTCAGGGTTGTGAGCGAGTGTTATGCCATGCCAGCGGCACCTCCTACCTTGTGCCTCCCTGGGCCCATGTGAACAGGGGTTGTCTGTTTAAAACTGTCTCAAGCTGACCTTACATATCCACAGGGAGAGTGGAATGTCACATTGGTGAAAGTGGGGAACCGTACCACTTGACCTCTCAACGTATTAGTGATGTCAGGTGGGGCTGCGAGGTGCAGTATTTCACATATTGGTGGCAGAGGTGGGATATGTGTGAGCTCTCCGGTGTCATCTTTTATAGAACTTAACCACCTTCTCAGAAACTCTGCTTTGCATCTGCTCTCTCTAATGTTCTGGCTTCCTATCAGGACTCCGCAGATGTCTTCTCAAAGCATGGGTCCAAAGAGAACCGCCAGGAAGATGTGACTGAGCCTGAGTGTGTACTTGCTTTTGCTTCTCCGTTTTTTCAGCTTGCTATTTACGTTCGTTCACTGGCCCTCAACAGGACCTGCTTCTGATCCAATCACTGACTATGGAATCAATAATTTTTTGAACTGTAAAATGACTTGTGCCCTGAGGAGAGATGCTGGGTGCCTCAAGACGACATAGGTGCCTCTCTCCTGCTAAACAAATGTCATGCAAAGCATTCTGTTTTGTATATTATCCACTCATCTGGAAGAGGCCCTAAAAAGTCAGCACTTCATTATGGTCACTGCCATATGCTGTGGCCTTCAGTGTTTCAAGCATTGCTCATATGTGTCTTTATGCTGCTGCATCAATGCCCAGGAGCCATTTGCTCACTTGGACCTAGGCTTAGAGTATCCAACTCACAAGGTGCCATAACATTGTATCTGTGTAGTCAGTTGGCTCAGTTTCTGTAACTATATAGTGAGTGTGTTCCTGTTCCTGTATCTATGTAATCAGTTTGGTTCTGTTCCTGTAACTATGTATGTAGTAAGCTTGGTTCTGCTCTCGCAAGCTCTATACTTTTCTTTTAGCTATGTACCAGCCACTGTTATTTTTAAAGCCTGTTACCTCTGCTGCTTTAACTCAGCGGCTAGAGATAAGCAGACTAAAGATGGGCCACCGCAACACAAGGACCATTGCTTTTTGATTGCCCGCCAGCCCCTGAATACAACTGAGACTGTCCTTGTGGTAGAATAGAAGCATGATATGGTATTGTCATCAATCTCTAGTACAACTTTATTCTCATTTGCACAAGGAAAGACTAGAAGCAATGGGATGAAACTGAATGGGAGGAGACACAGATTAGATATTAGAAAAAACTTTTTGACAGTTAGAGTGATCAATGAGTGGAACAGGCTGCCACGAGAAGTGGTGAGTTCTCCTTCAATGGAAGTCTTCAAACAGAGGCTGGACAGACATCTGACTGGGATGATTTAGAGAATCCTGCTTTGAGCAAGGGGTTGGACCAGATGGCCCAGGAGGTCCCTTCCAACTCTACCATTCTATGATTCTACATTTACCACATAATGATGTCAGGACAGAAAGAGTTGGAAAGTTCCCAGAGTCAGCTTGCTTTTAACTAACAAGATGCAGCTTGTAATGTAGAAGGAAGAAGCACGATCCTTGCTGTATTGGTTATAGGGGTTGTCCAATTGTCAAATACAATTATCAAAAATACTGAAATTAGTGAGTAAGGCTTTTCAGCCTTTCTTGCAGAAAATAGGAAAAAATAGCAGTTTGTCAGAAAATGAACAGGGCCACTTTAAATTCTACTCCACATTTTCTTCAATGAAATGTTGTGAAATCAGTAAAATGACTCAGGAGGCTGCTGTTTGGCAGGCGTGCAGACTTTTTTTTTTTTTTTTGTTCCTCCCGCAAATCTTTCCTCTCTTCCATTAAAGAACACTGGTACAAGTCAGACGTCTACATATCTGGGTGATGGGATCAACATTGTGCTAATCAGGAGCCTCAAGGGGAAGTCAAGAGGTGTCGCAGACTCGTAGGCGACAGGTAAGGCCGGATGGGTATGGAGAGGGATCCGATGATTCCAGATGGAATCTCCATAAAATCAGTAATGGATCTCATGTGTTACAGTGTGGAGGAGAGGCTCAGGGTTGGATTTTTACTGCTTTCCTAGCCTAAACATCTTCATCGTCTCCATTTAGTGACAGTGATCCAGCCACAGATCATACACCGGTAACTCTTATCACAAAATGTCCAATTGTTTCAATGAGGTTTTTGTATTAAATGTATTTTAAACTTCTGGCAATGACTGTTATCTGACCACAATCTTTAATAAAAAAAATTAACGTTAGAAATTTAGCGATTCTCAAACTGGCTCATGGGGCTTTTTCAAGGGAATCTGACACCAGGTTTTTGGTACCTCATCTCAAAGCAGCATAATGTAGAGATGTAGGGAAAGAGACCCTGATTCCAGCAATGTATCACTTAGCTTACTGGGTGCAGCAGATGTGACACAATCATATTTTTCTCTGCTGTAGATGTGCCCCGGCCACACCACTGATCACTAATCAGGGCTGGGGTCGTTGTGGGACCAGGAGGCACGTGGGTAACTAGACTGGCCGTGATAATCTCCTGCTGTTAAAACGCTGATGGTATTGACTCAACAGCACACAGCCTAATAATTGACACACCTCTAAAATCAGTGTCTCAGCCTTCACGTCACGCCCCCCCTCAGACGACATAGCATATACCTGCTGACAGATTCCTTCTAAGACTCTAATGTCTTGTTGTTTTTTGAAATGCATATTTACTTTATCTGCAATGAACAAACTCTGACTATAGCTTTTGTATTGAAACATCTAATGAGGATGTGCAAAGGGAGGGGGAGCAGGTGAGCTATGCCTTGATAAAATATATTGTGAATGATGGATCCTATGTTAATAGCTGTGTATAGAAGTGATACCAGTCTTTGTAATTGAAAAGAAGGAGGTGGTGAGCTGTGACCATTGCCTATTGTGAATGATTGATTATCTATTATCTACTGTATCTAGAGGGGGAGGAGGTGAGCTGTGACATCATCTATTGTGAATGGTGGATCCTGTGTTATCTACTGTATATAGAGGTGTTATCAGTCATTGTACAGGAAGAGTAGGTGAGCTGTGATATCACCTATTGTGGATGGTGGATCCTGTGTTATGTACTGTATATAGAGGTGTTATCGATCATTGTACAGGAGGAGGCGAGCTGTGACATCACCTATTGTAAATGGTGGATCCTGTGTTATCTGCTCTATATAGAGGTGTTATCAGTCATTGTACAGGAAGAGTAGGTGAGCTGTGATATCACTCATTGTGGATGGTGGATCCTGTGTTATGTACTGTATATAGAGGTGTTATCGATCATTGTACAGGAGGAGGTGAGCTGTGACATCACCTATTGTAAATGGTGGATCCTGTGTTATCTGCTCTATATAGAGGTGTTATCAGTCATAGTACAGGAAGAGTAGGTGAGCTGTGATATCACCTATTGTGGATGGTGGATCCTGTGTTATGTACTGTATATAGAGGTGTTATCGATCATTGTACAGGAGGAGGTGAGCTGTGACATCACCTATTGTAAATGGTGGATCCTGTATTATCTGCTCTATATAGAGGTGATATCAGTCATTGTACAGGAAGAGTAGGTGAGCTCTGACATCACCTATAGTGAATGGTGGATCCTGTGTTATCTATCGTATATACTTTAGAGGTGTTATCAGTCATTGTACAGGAGGGGCAGGAGGTGAGCTGTGATGTTACCTATTGTGAATGGTGGAAAATGTCTTATCTACTCTATATCCCATGTACAGCACCATGGAACCAATGGTGACCACTCTCTGCTCATTCTTCTCGACCTTTCTGCAGCTTTCGACACTGTTGACCTCTGTCTCCTACTCTCTAGGCTCCAGTCACTAGGCACCGCTGCGCTTTGCAAACGACTTTCGACTAACCTCTGCACTAATCTGTACCTCCCACTCCCGACTCCAAGACTTCTCCCGCGCTGCGCCAATCCTCTGGAATGCTCTACCCCAAGAAATTAGGACCTTCCACAATTTGCATAGTTTTAGGCGCTCCCTTAAAACACATTTGTTCAGAGCGGCCTATCATGTTCCCTAATCAAAGTCATTATATGTGTGTGTGCATGTGTAGCCCATTCACTATCTCCAGCCACCAGCCATCCCTCACTCCCTCAAGATGGCTGGACCATCATTGTAAATACACCATTGTAAATACACACCTGTACTTTGTATCTCCCCCACCTCATTGTAGATTGTAAGCTCTCACGAGCAGGGTCGTCTTATTTTGCTTTAATTACTGTATTGTTAACGTTGTTACTTATGACTTGTGTCTGAAACTGTTAAACTGTAAAGCGCTGCGGAATATGTTGGCGCTATATAAATAAAGATTATTATTATAGAAATATAAAGGGCTCAGCCTCAAACTCCATTGGCCTGAGAAGGCCACTGCAGGCACTACCCTCACAATGGTGGTGGTGGAGCCTTTATTCTGACAGGATGTTCTGACTTTTGGTTCAGTTTTGAAATCCATTTCCACTGTAGATTCTGCTGACCCTATAACACCCTTGGAAGCCCTGCCTGCGATGGAGCCATCCATGGTGATGCTGCTGGTCCTTGTCAAAGTGGTGACTGCTCGATATTATGAAGGTAAATTAATTTCTATATAGGAGACGAGAGGGGGTCAGGGAGCTCACAACATCGCAAATGAATCCAAATGAGGCTGAGTTCAATGCGTAGCTGGTGAGTGCCTGTCTCGCTGGTAAGGACAGCCACGATCAAGAAAAATGGGGCAATTTACTCCGGCTCCAACCCGTGAGATAAAATCAAATACCTTTATTTGGCATGTCAAGCCATGATTAAAATAATAAAAGAGCCTGATGCGTTTCTGGCGCGGTGCTAGCGCCCATAGTGATAGGATACCAGGATGGTATATATGATCGTATAGAAAAAGTGAGCCAATCAAAGACAGCAAAGCACGATTCCATTACAGGCGGCCTTTGCCCCAGAGTCACCTACTTCCACAGCCCCGCCAGCTCCAGATCGAACTGTTGCAGGTGTAGCCACTCGTCCCTTGATCAGCCAAGAATTTGAGTGGGTCTGGGCTCTTCTCTAGACTCTTCAGCGGTTACTACAGCCGCGGCAAACTGCCTAAAATCTGGGATCTCATCACTCTCAAGGTCTTCATCTGCGTCTGTCTTTGGTCCGGCTTGGGTGACTCGGGACAAGGCGTCTGCATGCGTATTCTGGGACTTAGACCGATAGGAGATCTTGTGCTCGTGTTTAGACATCCTCGTGACCCACCGCTGTTCTAGCGCTCCCAGCTTCGCCTTTTTTAGGGTTGTTGTCCGTCCGCACGTGTATTTCTCACCCCAACAAATACTCCACAAATTTCTCAGTCATGGCCCATACCAGGGACAGCAACTCCAGTTTGTACGAAGTCCGTAATTGTCCGGATTCTTCTCCGTTTCTGTCAGTGACCTACAGGCCTACGCGATCACAAGCACTCTTCCTTCTTGTACCTTAGCCAATACTGCCCTCAGTCCGTCTCCTGTAATACTCTGTGCTGCTGTGAGCTCATGTCTGACGTTTACCACACCTCTCCTGTAATACACAGAGTATTCAAGCTTTCTTACATATGATGGGAAACCTTCTCTAGTTTTAGCATGTCATGTCTGTGAATAGTCGCGCAGTCTACGATGATTTCATCCCACAAGTAATGATTTCCAAATGCCTTGAGGTTTTCCAGAAGAGACAGACTGCAGCTGCGGAATGTGTGCGGCCCTCACTGTGGACACGGGGGCTCCAGTCTCCCCATACATGTGCTGAGGCCAGCGCTCAGGAACTGCCATCACCGCCATGTCTAACTGATGTTAAGTCATGGAGCTTTCACTATGAGGATAATCGCACAGGATACAATTCACACAACACATTTTTTACACGGCTTGAGGGTAATCTGAGTTAATGGTGATGGGGCCTTGTCTCAGCCGGGGATGGAGGCTACACAGTCCCGCTCCTGCTGTACAATGCCCGGCTGAAGAGCGGTTGAAGGTGCGCCAGGTAGAGCATCACATCCCGCTACCTCCTTTCGCAAACAGTGCCATATCTAGTCACAGTTTATGGCCGGTATTGCAGCTTAGTTTAGTTGACATCAGCACCTTACATGCAATACTGGGTCCCAACTGCGGACAGGGAAGAAAGCAGCCATATTTTGTGTTTTTTTATTGCAGAGCCGGAGCCACACTTCTAACCTGAGGTCCCTGTATCTGGTCTTATACTCAACAGCCGCCGTTTTCTCCTCTGTCATCTCTAGCAGCCTATGAGCTGCTGTACCGGAGGTCACTTTCCGATGCCAGTCTACGAGAGCCTAGTTCTGCCCACGTTCTGGCTCTCATTGATTTCCACTGAGAGCTGCGGTTACAAGACAGCGGGACTGCAGCGGCACCGATAAATGGTGAAGACGCCAGCGGGAAGTGGAAGAGTAGCTGCAGGGACCTTGGATTAGAAGCGCTACTTGAGCACTGAAAAAGTGATGGAGTGGTGCATTAAATCATGGACAATCCCTTCAAATGCTCCCAGCGAATGTGGCCTCAGATTCCGGAGATGTTTGAAAAAACAGTCAGATACACGGGAATAGGAAATCTTGTGGCTTAAAAAAGTTACCAAAATCCATTAGTCAGAGATTGTCACCATCATCTGTAGCTTGTGATTTACTAAGAAATGTTTGTTTTTCTTGGTTGCGCCATTTACTGGTGGTGACCCCAAGGTGGGTTCGGCTCACTGTGTGCAACCAGTCTGCCACCGACACAGCATAGTCTCCATTACCTTGTCTCCTACTTCTTATATATCAGCAGGCAGGATTTGGTGCAAGCAACAAACAATGGGGCGGAGCTTCTGACCGTGTCCAGCCAATCACAGCAGCTGTTACTCAGCGAGTGTTACATGATAAACAATGTAGCAGCTACGAAATGATGATACATTTACAGAACAGAAGACTAAATAACTGCCATTGGGAAATATCGGCATACAGCACTTTTCATGGCAGGTGCCCTTTAAAGTACAATTAGAAAATAGCAGCTCCAGCTCATGTTAATTTACTACTTTAGAATTTAATTCCTTTTTTTAACTTTTTCAAGTAACTGTTTTTAATAGAACATTAGAAGCCTGAAATCTTGCAGTTTTCCCTTGAGACTCTGACCTCACACCAGATTATTTCCCTCCAGACATCACTGATCAACAGTCATCACAGAACCATCACAGACAGGACTTCAATGGCCGATAAAGCTTCTATATAGATAAGGGTCGACTATTGGTGTCACAGATCACCTCCCCTTCCTTCATGGTGATCTCCACACAGGACTGAGTTTACCAAGTGCACTCAGCCATAGACATTGGTAGGTCACAGCTCACCTCCCCCTCCTTGCTGCGTGGTGATCTCCGCACAGGACAGAGTTTACCCGGAGTACTCAACCATACACATTAGTAGGTCACAGATCACATCCCCTGCCTTGCTACATGGTGATCTCCACACAGAACAGAGCTTACCCACAGCACTTTCCTATAGACATCAGTATTACACAGCTCACCTCTCCCTCCTTGCTGCATGGTGATCTCCACACAGGACAGAATTTACCCAGACCACTCAACCATAGACATTGGTAGGTCACACATAGTTCACCTCCCCCTCATTGCTGCATGGTGATCTTCGCACAGGACAGACTTTACGCACAGTACTCAACCATAGACATTGGTAGGTCACGGCTCCCCTCACCCTCCTTGCTGCATGGTGATCTCCGCACAGGACAGAGTTTACCCACAGCACTTTCCCATAGAAATCAGTATTACACAGCTCACCTCCCCTTCCTTCATGATGACCTCTGCACAGGTCGCAGAACATACCCACAATACTTAACCAAAGACATTGGTACGTCACATAAAGCTACAAAAAGATGGTTTAGTTTGTGGCACTTCCCAAATATGTACCAATCCAAAACAAAACAAGGAAGTATAGGGCTCTGGAGGGGGCAGTGTACATATGAGTGGTTGATGTATAAAAGAAGCACAGTCTCTCGCTTTCTGTGTCTCTGTATCTATGATGAGAAACATTTTGTGTGTCAATAACGGCTTTCTCAAGGGGAAAGCTGCTGGCGTACTCTGTGCTGCTGTGGTGGAGTCACTGACATACTCTGTGCTGCTGTGGAGGACTATGTGGTTCCCATAATACTGGATGGATGACTATGTGGTGCCCATAATACTGTATGGATCACTATGTGGTGCCCATAATACTGTATGGAGGACTATGTGGTGCCCATAATACTGCATGGAGGACTATGTGGTACCCATAATTCTGTATGCAGCACTATGTGGTGCCCATAATACTGTATGGAGGACTATATGTGCCCATAATACTGGATGGAGGAGTATGTGGTGCCCATAATACTGGATGGAGGACTATATAGAATCAAAGAATCATAGAATCATAGAATCGTAGAGTTGGAAGGGACCTCCTGGGCCATCTGGTCCAACCCCCTGCTCAAAGCAGGATTCGCTAAATCATCCCAGTCAGATGTCTGTCCAGCCTCTGTTTGAAGACTTCCATTGAAGGAGAACTCACCACTTCTCGTGGCAGCCTGTTCCACTCATTGATCACTCTAACTGTCAAAAAGTTTTTTCTAATATCTAATCTGTGTCTCCTCCCATTCAGTTTCATCCCATTGCTTCTAGTCTTTCCTTGTGCAAATGAGAATAAAGTTGATCCTTCTACAATGTGACAGCCCTTTAGATATTTGTAGACAGCTATTAAGTCTCCTCTCAGTCTTCTCTTTTGCAAACTAAACATTCCCAAATCCTGCAACCTTTCCTCATAAGACAGGGTTTGCAGTCCGGTCACCATTCTGGTCGCTCTTTTCTGAACTTGCTCCAGTTTGTTGATGTCTTTTTTAAAATGTGGTGCCCAAAACTGGACACAATATTCCAGATGAGGTCTGACCAAAGAGGAGTAGAGGGAAATAATGACTTCACGTGATCTAGACTGTATGCTTCTGTTAATACATCCTAGAATTGCATTTGCCTTTTTTGCTGCTGCATCACACTGTTGACTCATATTCAGGCTGTGATCTATTAGTATACCCAAGTCTTTTTCACATGTGCTGTTGCTTAGCCCTATTCCTCCCATTCTATATATGCTTTTTTCATTTTTATTGCCCAGATGTAGTACTTTGCATTTCTCCCTGTTAAAAACCATTCTGTTAGTTGCTGCCCACTTCTCCAGTTTATTTAAATCGTTTTGAATCCTCTCTCTCTCTTCTCTAGTATTAGCTATCCCTCCTAGCTTTGTGTCATCAGCAAATTTAATCAGTTTACCCTCAATTCCTTCATCTAAATCGTTGATAAAGATGTTGAACAATACAGGGCCCAGGACAGAGCCCTGTGGTACCCCACTTGAGACATTCTTCCAACTGGATGTGCAGCCATTTACGACCACTCTTTGGGTCCGATCACTAAGCCAGTTATGAATCCACCTAACAGTTGCCTTGTCCATTCCATACTTAGTCATTTTTTCAATAAGGATTGTATGAGAGACTTTGTCAAATGCTTTGCTGAAGTCAAGATATACTATATCTACAGCATTTCCTTGATCCACCCAATCAGTGATACCGTCATAGAAGGAAATTAAGTTAGTCTGACATGACTTATTAGTTACAAACCCATGCTGACTCTGTTTAATCACTTCATTCTTATCCAGGTATTGACATACATGTTGTTTAATAATTTGTTCAAAGATCTTTCCTGGTATAGAAGTCAGACTCACCGGCCTATAGTTGCCTGGGTCCACCTTCTTCCCCTTTTTGAAGATAGGAACAACATTTGCTCTTCTCCAGTCTTCTGGCACTTCTCCTGTTCTCCAAGAATTTTCAAAGATTATGGAGAGGGGTTCAAAAATTTCTTCTGCTATCTCCTTCAGTATTCTGGGGTGTAATTCATCTGGACCTGGAGACTTGAATTCATTTAGGTTAGCTAAGTGTTTCCTCACTATCTTTCTGTTTATAGATATCCTGGATTCTTCTATTCCCTTAATAGGACAGTGAATAACAGTTGATGTTACATTTCCTTTCTGAGAGAAAACAGATGCAAAATAGGAATTTAAAAGTTCAGCCTTCTCAACATCCTGTCTTACCATTTCATCATTTTCATCCTGTAAAAATCCTATAGCATCTTTGACTTTTCTTTTACTTTTGACATATCCCCAAAATCTTTTATTATTGCTTTTGACATCTCTTGCAAGCCTCAATTCATTTTCAGCTTTAGCTAATCTGATTTGTGCCCTGCAGGTTCTGCAGACAGCAATATATTCTTCTTTAGATATGCCTCCCTCTTTCCATTTTATAAACATTTTTTTCTTCCTTTTTAGCATGTGCTTAAGTTCTGTGTTCATCCATCCTGGTTTCCTTAAATGCTTCCTATTCTTCCCTCTTTTCGGAATTGATAACAACTGTGCTTTGAGAATTTCATTTTTCAAGATTTCCCATCTTTCCTGGACATTTTTGTCTTTAAGGATATCCAGCCATTGGATCCCTCCAATTCTCTTTCTGAATCCCTTAAAATCTGCCTTTCTGAAATTTAACCTTGACGTCTGAGTCTTCACAGGTCTTCCGCCTCTAGTCATCCAAAATTCTAAAATAGCATGGTCGCTACCTCCTAGGGTCCCAGCCACTTTTACCTCCTCAACCATTTCCTCCCTGTTTATAAGGATTAGATCCAAGGTAGCAGTTCCCCTTGTTTTCTCCCTTACCTTTTGGAAGATAAAGTTGTCAGCAAGAGAGGATAAGAATTTCCTTGACCTGTTAGTTTTGCCTGAGAGAGATTCCCAACAAATGTCTGGATAGTTGAAATCTCCCATGACAACTATGTCATATTTTTTGGAGAACTTGGCCATTTGATGCATAAAGAGTTCATCCATATCTTCAGCTTGCACAGGCGGCCTGTAGTAAATGCCTACAATGGTGTCCTTTCCATTGTTCTGTCCTTGTATTCTTACCCAAACAGTTTCCACAGAACTCCCAGTCTCTGAAGCTTCAATCTCTGTGCAGATATAAGCGTTTCTAACATACAATGCGACACCTCCTCCTCGTTTATCAAGTCTGTTTCTTGCAAATAAGTTGTATCCTTCTATCCTTGTATTCCAATCATGTGTATTGTCCCACCAAGTTTCAGTGATTCCAATGACATCATATTTATTTTCCTGTGTTAGTAGTTCCAATTCTCCTTGTTTGTTGCCCATGCTTTGTGCATTAGTATAGAAACATTTTAGCTTGTGATTGGTTTCTCTTTCTCCAATATTTTTATTAATTAGATTCTTTTGTCTTTGTTCCTCCTTTCCACTTCTAATAGCAGAATTCTCAATAGCATTTGTCAGGTGTATGGCTTTTTCTGGTCTTTTGCTTCCCTTCCCATGTTGTTCTAGTTTAAAGCTCTCCTTACAAGTGTAGCAAGGCGACTTCCAAATACATGCTTTCCAGTCTTCGTAAGGTGCACCCCATCTCTAGCAAGTAGTCCATCGTATAAGTAGTTCACTCCGTGATCCAGAAATCCAAATCGTTGCTGACGGCACCATCGACGTAGCCAGTTGTTCACCTGCAGAATCTTATTCCACCTCCTTGTTCCATGGCCATCCACTGGGAGGATGGAAGAGAAGACCACCTGCGCTCCCAGTTCTTTCACTTTCTTGCCTAAGTCTTCAAAGTCTCTGCAGATGGTTTCCAGGTCGTTTCTTGCGGTGTCATTTGTCCCCACATGTAGTAGCAGGAATGGGTAGTCATCTGTAGGTCTGAAGAGTCCTGATATCCTGTCAGACACATCTTTAATTTTTGCACCTGGAAGACAGCACATTTCTCTTGAAGTTATATCCGGTCTGCAGATAGCAGCCTCTGTTCCTCTCAACAGGGAATCCCCCATGACCACCACTCTCCGTTTCTTCTTCACAACATTTTTCTTTCTCCATCCAGGAGGACTCTGAAGGCGTACAAGGTTGCTGTTTGTTGGCAAAGTCTTATCCTGATGTATATCTTCATCGTTTTCCTGCGTGAGAGCCTGGTACTGGTTTCTGAGCAGTATGGGTGCTGACTGCCTCCTGATCCTCCTGCTTCTCTGGGTCACATGTCTCCATTCCTCTGTTTCTTCAGGTGCACTTCGAATTTCTTCTCTTTCTGTAACATGAAGAGATAATTCTGCTCTGTCCAAGAACTCTTCACCTTCCTTAATGATCTTCAACGTAGCTAACCTCTCTTCAAGATTTTGCAACTTTTCCTCCAACAGGGACACAAGCTTGCATTTGTGGCATGTGAAGTTTGGCTTTTCCACTGGTAAATCTGTGAACATGTAGCAAGAAATGCAGCTCACCAAATGGCTCCTGGCCTCTTCCATCTTGAGATTTCTTAAAAACGATGAAAGATGAGCCAAAATTCGCGCGCCGATAGGTGCGCAGTTTTTCCGATTTCCTCTTTTCAGCTGCAACGGCCAAAACCCAGTGATCGTTGAGCTCGCGGAGACTCTTCACTTATCCCAGAAGGCACTGGGAATATGCAAATGATCTCCTCAAGACTCTTCCCCATAATACTGGATGGAGGACTATGTGGTGCCCATAATACTGGATAGAGAACTATGTGTTAGGGCTGGCGGAACGCACCAAATTATAAATAATAGTAGGTGAGTTCGCAGCCCGGGGTCCACCGTGCAGAGGTGGTACACTGCTGCTAGGTAATGGCGGAAGAATAGAGTGGCGTGAAAACAGTCACACGTGGGTTACGTCACCCAGTGTGAACAGGAGCTAACTCTGTTGACTCACAGAGCCGCACAGCCGCTGAACGCAAATACCGGAGCCTGTTTAGCTCGCAGAGCCCGGCCAAAAAGCGCACAGACAGCGGCCACAGAACTCTACCCCAAGGACATGGGGTCAGAGTTCCTCTGGGCCCTCTGAGCGCACGGCGTCGCTGCCGCGAATGCCGCTATAGACGCTGGCTACGGAGTGTGGAGCACGTGCACTGAGGCGTGCCGAGTCACTGATGGGGGCTAATGAATGACTCCGACTCTGCCCTACCTACACCTAAGCCTGGGCGCTAGCAAGCTAGGCTGCACAACACATGCGTACCAAGGGTAGGGGTTTCATAATGAGTCAGTCACCAGAGACATTCATACATGCATATATCACTCACTCCTCATAGTCTGAAAATACTGTGTATCCTAGCGCATGGCCGAGCGGCCATGCGAACCTTTTATAGCCGCGAGCGTCCGGGACCTTCCTGGCTTCTCGGATGGGCCAATCCAAACAGGAGCAGGACCTGAGCACATGACCTTCGATCTCCAATGGGAGATCACTCCACGGGCATGCTCAGTGGCCCGACAGGAGGACTTAGTCCCTGGAGAATCTCGCTGCTGAGCAGCCTGCATTGCCATAGCTGTGCCAGAGGTGGCAGCAGCAAGCAAACCCACGGAGGTGGTCTGGGCAGGGCGCCGGGACTGACGAGTTTGCTGAGCAACCTCCTCTGTGGCTGGGGAGGAATGGGAGACTGCCGGGAGCAGGGCTCGGGATTCCCGCTGTGCAGCAACAGGAACCCGATGCCTAACATTATGTGGTGCCCATAATACTGTATGGAGGGCTAAATAAACAAAGTCTTCAGAACAGATACCACATTTTTAGTCCATTACACCCTATACCAAGTGGTGAGGGGGGCTATAATAGCTCGGGATGCTCCCATAGTACACAATCACACAGAAAGAAAAGGGCACAATAAGTCCCAAAACAAAATTGTATCATAGTTTATTCAGAAAACGTATAAGACACAACAGATGAAAAGCAGTAATAATCAAATTACAGACAAAGTTGGATAGTTGATATAACAGGTGTACCACACAGAGTCCACCTCTATTTTAGTGGATGGGAAGAGAAGAGTATAACAACAGATTAATTAAAGTGCAAGTGCATAGGAAGCCCATGCGAATTGTATGTTGGTGTGTCAGGGATTTAATTGTCTATCCCACTCTCAGTCCCGGTTCGGAACTTGCAGCTATCTGGCACCCCCCTACCCTCAGGTCAGTCAGGGAACTACAACTAGGATAAGTAGTCGGCATAAAGGCTGCCTTGCCGTGTACTGGCTATTGGGCACTCTGCAGTGAGGGCGCTACGTATATATGTATATCCCCAGTCTCAGGCTGAAAATACACACATAAACCTCTGTTCCGTCACTGCCAGGGTCTCCCAAATCTCCCAGAACACTTTGAGGCCACCAGCTCCTCATTTGAAATTAAAACCAATATCGGGTCAGGAGCCCACCCACACGATAGCGTAGTTTAGCGTGGAGGACGTGGCAGTGCGTTCATAGAGCAAGGAAAACGAAACTAATACATTTTATAGATTTTTCTCCAGAAAATATAGGCAGTGTTTACAAAAATACAAAAGATATTACAAAAGTAGACAGAATACAGTATACAGTGCCTTGCGAAAGTATTTGGTCCCCTGGAACTTTTCAACCTTTTCCCACATATCATGCTTCAAACATAAAGATACCAAATGTAAATTTTTGCTGAAGAATCAACAACAAGTGGGACACAATTGTGAAGTTGAATGAAATTTATTGGTTATTTTCAATTTTGTGGAAATTCAAAAACTGAAAAGTGGGGCGTGCAATATTATTTGGCCCCTTTAACTTAATACTTTGTTGTGCCACCTTTTGCTGCGATTACAGCTGCAAGTCGCTTGGGTTGTGTCTCAGTCAGTTTTGTACATTGAGAGACTGAAATTCTTGCCCATTCTTCCTTGGCAAACAGCTCGAGCTCAGTGAGGTTTGATGGAGATCGTTTGTGAATAGCAGTTTTCAGCTCTTTCCACAGATTCACGATTGGATTCAGGTCTGGACTTTGACTTGGCCATTCTAACACCTGGATACGTTTATTTGTGAACCATTCCATTGTAAATTTTGCTTTATGTTTGGGATCATTGTCTTGTTGGAAGACAAATCTCCGTCCCAGTCTCAGGTCTTTTGCAGACTCCAACGGGATTTCTTCAAGAATGGTCCTGTATTTGGTTCCATCCATCTTCTCATCAATTTTAACCATCTTCCCTGTCCCTGCCGAAGAAAAGCAGGCCCAAACCATGATGCTGCTGCCACCACCATGTTTGACAGTGGGGATGGTGTGTTCAGGGTGATAAGCTGTGTTGCCTTTACGCCAAACATATCATTTGGCATTGTTGCAAAAAAGTTCGAATTTGGTTTCATCTGACCAGAGTACCTTCTTCCACATGTTTGGTGTGTCTCCCAGATGGCTTGTTGCAAACTTTAAACAACACTTTTTATGGATATCTTTGAGACATGGCTTTCTTCTTGCCACTCTTCCATAAAGGCCAGATTTGTGCTGTGTATGACTGATTGTTGTCCTATGGACAGACTGTCCCACCTCAGCTGTAGATCTCTGCAGTTCATCCAGAGTGATCATGGGCCTATTGGCTGCATCTCTGATCAGTCTTCTCCTTGCTTGAGATGAAAGTTTAGAGGGACGGCCGGGTCTTGTTAGATTTGCAATGGTATGAAACTCCTTCTATTTCAAGATGATCGCTTGCACAGTGCTCATTGGGATGTTTAAAGTTTTGGAAATCATTTTGTATCCAAATCCAACTTTAAACTTCTCCACAACAGTATCACGGACCTGCCTGTTGTGTTCCTTGGTCTTCATGATGCTCTCTGTGCATCAAACAGAACTCTGAGACTATCACAGCACAGGTGCATTTATACAGAGACTTGATTACACACAGGTGGATTATATTTATCATCATTAGTCATTTAGGACAACATTGGATCATTCAGAGATTCACAATGAACTTCTGGAGTGAGTTTGCTGCACTGAAAGTAAAGGGGCTGAATAATATTGCACGCCCCACTTTTCAGTTTTTGAATTTCCACAAAAATTTAAAATAACCAATAAATTTCATTCAATTTCACAATTGTGTCCCACTTGTTGATTCTTCACCAAAAATTTACATTTGGTATGTTTATGTTTGAAGCATGATATGTGGGAAAAGGTTGAAAAGTTCCAGGGGGCCGAATACTTTCGCAAGGCACTGTATATAAAACAGTTACAAATAAAAGAGGATTAAGATAAGAACTTACTGCATCTCAGTCACTGGCATGACGTGTTAATGAGGGGAGGGGAATCTTTTCCCAAGGAAAAATGGTACATAAGCACAGCCTCTTGCTAGCTGCTTCTCTGGTCAAATGACCCCCCTTTTTTTGAGCATCTGAACTTTATACCATTGCCCAAAACCAATGGTCTCCCCCCTTGCTGACTTCACAGGGTGGGCTGGAAATGCCCCCTTTAGAAAGTTATTAAAAAATTCTGCGGGCCATATCTTGGGCTGGGGAGCTCACGGAGAGGCGACGGGTATCATATGTTTGCTTACAAATTTCTCTTTCATTTAAGACCAAACATGGCCTATCTGCGGGCGACTGCAAGGCAGGAACCCTTTTCTCTGCCTCTGGTGAGCACACAGGCTGCAAAACGTTGCTGTGTAGCTTCAATTTTGCAGATTCTAAAAATATAAGTTTCCTGTTTCTAGGACTATTGTGTGTTATTAAATTCGATCTGAAATAGATAAACAGAATTTGAATCCTTGGCGGGAAGAACTGATTTTAACCAATCAGACCATGTGTTGAATGGAAGGGGAGAGTGTCTCACAGACCAGAGAGAGGGAGGGGGGAAGTTTTTGCAGGAGGATAGTTGTATGTTCAAATGCACAAACCCAATGCACAAACCAACTGGGTGTAGGGCGACGGCAGCATCGGAGGTGTACTTAGGACAGAAGGAAATACTTTTCCTAACACCTCCCATTACTCGGTACTCCTCCATGCACACCTCCACAGGATCGCCCTGCCGGAATAGCCCATCAGAATTGCCATGCTTGTTGCCCTTTTTCTGTTTAACGATAAAGTCTTACTGCTGGAGGGCAAGGATCCAGCGTAGCAACCTCTCACTCCGTTGGTACCAGACACAGTGTGCAGTCAGCTCAGGGAGTTGTGGTCGGTCACCACGGTGAAGGTGCGTCCATACAGTTAGGGCTGCAGGGTCCAAACCATGGCCAGGCACGCCTTCTCTATGGTGAAATAGGTCACTTCCCTCTCCCTTGGTAGGAGCTTCTGGCTCAGGTTCAACACGGGGTGCTCTTGGTTCCCCAAGTCAACCTGGCTGAGCCCAGCACTGAGGCCAAACTCGCTGGCGTCTGTCTATACTAAGAACGGCCGACTACTGTTGATTGCCCTTAGCACAGGAGAGCTGCTCAGGGCTGTTTTCAAAGCCCTAAAGGCTACCTCACAGTAGTTTGTCCAATCGACTGTATGGGGTAGCTTTTTCCTTATGAGGTCTGTCAAGGGTTTCGCAAGGCTACTATAGTTTTGTACAAAGCGCCTATAGTACCCTGCAGTGCCCAGGAAGGACATCACCTGCTTCCTGGTCCTGAGGGGTGGGCCAGGACGCAATAGCATCCACTTTCCCAGGCTCGGGCCTCATAGAACCTCCGCCTATCTGCCTACCCGGTGCCCCAGGTAGTGGACCTCGCTCATGCCCATCTGGCACTTTCCCGGCTTGATGTCAGGCCTGTTTGGTGGATGTGCCCGAGCACCTCCTGGAGATGCTGAAGGTGATCCTCCCAGGTGGAGCTGAAGACTGCAATGTCATCCAGGTATGCCACTGCGCTCTTCTCCAGTCCGTGGAGCAGGTGGTTGACCATCTGAGGGAATGTGACAGGGGCATTCTTCATGCCAAAAGACATGACCGTGGACTCATACAGTCTGAAGGGGGTGATAAAGGTGTACTTCTCCTGTGCCTCGGGGCTCAGGGGAAACTGCCAATATCCCTGACTCAGGTCCATAATAGCGCGCTCCAGCATCTTCTCGATGCGTGGCATTGGGTGGGCATCGGAGGCGGTTATGGTGTTGAGCCCTCTATAGTCCACACAGAACCAGGTGGTCCGATCCTTCTTTGGCACCAGGCAGTGCTTCCATCAGGGCATTACTGCCCTAACTGGCGTATGGGACCCGATCAGCAGAGGGGGCCCACATCGGGTCCCGTATCTTCTGCTCCTGGCCCCAGCTGCAGGACTCTGCCATACACACGGTGGCTGCAACGATTTCCAGATTTTGATCTAAAGGAAAAATGTATATTATTCTCTGAGATAACACCTGTCTGTTGGGTTGTGTTCCCAGTTCTCTTGCATGGGTTTCATAACTATCAGCACGTTATCTGCTCCACGAGCAATTATTTCAGAAGGTCCTGCGGGACCTTTGTTCACCAGTTGTTTCACCCAGATTTTTCACCATTATTGATAGGATGTGAGGGTCTAAATCCTTTATCTCTTCTGACTGTCACAACCGTACGGGCCCTTCCTCTGACCACCAGCATTTTAGGAATAGACAGTACCAGTAACTGAGCTAGCCTTTCTCCCTTCTGTATTAGCATGTCACTTCCTCCACTATTCATTAAAAGTACTTTAATTTTTCCTTGATAATCCTGGTCTGTCACACCTCCCATTACCTGAATCACCTTTAAGTTAGGGTGAAACAGCTCCGCTGTGAGGCAGGGTTATCTCCAAATAGGGACCGTTAGTATAGTATAGTATTTTTCCTCCATGCACATTTCCCAATAAGTAATTGTTTTTCCGGCTACTGGTTTCACCCTTTCATTATTTGTGGTGGTTTTTTGGCATGAGGTACCTAGTTTTGATTTATTGAACTCAGCCATTCGCTGCTCCTGAATCGGGATATTCTGTATATAGAACTTAACAGGGTGAGCAGGGACAGCCACCGTGGAGCGGGGGCGCCATTTGCGTTCCAAGAGGGTGCCAACCTCCGCTGTCAGGCAGGGGGAAGTTTTAGGGCCCTATAGGGTCAAATAGAGTATTTGTCCCTCACCTGGCATTGGGATTTATTACATATACCTACGAATAAGCTGGATTATATTTGAAATATGATCAGCATTTTTTGTGCCTATTTTTTGAGATTTTTTTCATATTTTTTTGAAGTTTTTGCTGAAGTTTTTGCTAAGCAAAAACGTCAAACAAGGATGAATCTGCATAGACATACGATAAAAAATGAGCTGGACACACCGGTAGGGATACACTTCTCTAGACCTGGACACAGCTTGGCAGATCTAAAAGTCCTAATATTGAGAGGTCATTTTAATAGTGACAGAGAAAGGAAGAATTGGGAGTTCAAATTTATAAATATGTTCCAATCTCTAACAATAGGACTGAATTTGACACCTGGATTCATGACTCATTACATGGACACAGTTCACACCTCCACAAGAAGGTCTTCAGATCTCTATAGAACACTTGGTCCTCATCTGCATGTGTAACAAAAACCTTAATTTGATTTTCTTGGCCTGTCTGTAGCTAGCATCACCTCATGTCCTGTTATAATTCCTATTTAAATGTTGCCATTTCTTCTCAGTAATTCACTTGTAATATAGCCTGATGAAGGGACCTTCTGAGTCCTGAAAGCTTGCTTGCAAATATAATTTCTCTGGTTAGCCAATAAAGGTATCACACCTTGAATACTTTTCTCAAATTTTTTGGGGACATAAGTATTTACATCTATTGTTTCTAATATGTCACACAAAATAGTTAATAAATAACATTTCCCACATGTCTACTTTACATCAGCACAAATTTTTAAACAATTTTTTTTTCGTTAGGAAGTAATAAGAGTTAAAAGTTGACCAGCGATTTCTCATTTTTACAACAAAATTTACAAAACCGTTTTTTTAGGGACCACCTCATATTTGAAGTCACTTTGAGGCTTCTATATTGCATAAAATCCCCAAAAGTGACATCATTCTAAAAACTGCACCCCTCAAGCTGATCAAAACCACATTTGACAAGTTTATTAACCCTTCAGGTGCATCACAGGAATTAATGGAATGTGAAAGGAAAAAATGAACATTTAACTTTTTTCCACTAAAGCATAACTTAATACTAATTTTTTTTTATTTTTACAAGGGTAACATGAAAAAATGAACCCCAAAATTTTTAATGCAATTTCTCCTAAACATGCCGATACCCAATAGATGGGGAAAAGCCACTATTTAGGTGCAAGGCAGACCTCAGGAAGAGAACGAGATCCCTTTGTCTTTTTCAAACCAAAATTGTCTGGAATTGAGATCGGACGCTATATCGTGTTTGGAGAGTCCCTGATGTGCCCAAACAGTGGAAACCCACCAAAAGTGACCCCACTTTGAAAACTAGACCCACAAGGAATTTATCTAGATGTGTGGTGAGCACCTTAAACCCCCAAGTGTTTCACTAAAGTTTATAATGTAGAGCCGTGAAAATAAAAAAATCATTTTTTTCCACAAAAATGATGTTTTTGCCCCCATTTTTTTATTTTCCCAAGGGTAGCTAGAGAAATTGGACCACAAAAGTTGTTGTGCAATTTGTTCTGAGTATACTGATACCTCATATGTGGAGGGGAACCACTGTTCGGGCACATGGTAGAGCTTGGAAAGGAAGGAGCGCCATTTGACTTTTTCAAACCAAAATTGCCTGGAATTGAGATCGGACGCTATGTTGCGTTTGGAGAGTACCTAATGTGCCTAAACAGTGGAAACTCCCCACAAGTGACCCCATTTTTTGAAACTAGACCCACAAGGAACTTATCTAGATGAGTGGTGAGAACTTTAAACCCCCAAGTGTTTCACTAAAGTTTATAATGCACAGTCGTGAAAACAAAAATTCATTTTTTTTCCACAAAATGATGTTTTAGCCCCCAATTTTTTATTTTCACAAGAGTAACAGGAGAAATTGGACTCAAAAGTTGTTGTCCAATTTGTCCTGAGAAAGCTGGTACCCCATGTGTTAGTGAAAACTACTGTTTGGGCATATGTCGGGGCTCGGAAGGGAAGTAGTGATGTTTTGGAATGCAGACTTTGATGGAATGGTCATGTTGCATTTGCAGAGTCCCTGATGTGCCTAAACAGTAGAAACCCCCCACAAGTGGCCACATTTTGGAAACTAGACCCCCCAGTGAACCTATGTAGATGTGCCTAAACAATGGCAATGTGGAACAAGTGCCCCCTTTTTGGCACTAATCTACTGTTTCCTGTTATGTAAATTTTATAATGTAGTGGCATACATGAGTTGTGTAGTGTTTGTCATGTTGTCATACGTCAGTTGTGTAAGTCAGAAATGAATTTAGTAGTTCATGGAGGTGTGGTACAGTCTGAAGCATTCTTCCATACATAGACCAGGTTTATCGGGGCTCAGAAGGGAATTATTTATGTTTTGGAATGCACACTTTGATGGAATGGTCTGCAGGAGTCATGTTGCATTTGCAGAGCCCCTGATGTGCCCAAACAGTAGAACCCCCCCATAAGTAACCCCATTTTGGAAACTAGACCCCCAGGGAACTTACCTAGATGTGCCTAAACAGTGGCAATGCCCAACAAGTGCCCCCTTTTTGGAACTTATCTACTGTTTCCTGTTATGTAAATTTTATAATGTAGTGGCATACATGAGTTTTGTAGTGTTTGTCATGTTGTCATACATCAGTTGTGTAAGTCAGAAATTAATTTAATAGTGCATGGAGCTGTGGTACAGTCTGAAGCATTCTTTCATACACAGACCAGGTTTATTGGGGCAGGTGTTACATTGATACATGGTGTCCTTGTGTACCTCCCTTTTGTAACACACTCGGCACCTTTTTTGTGACTTACTTTTTTTTTCCACATTGAGGGACATCCCTCGGGAAATGGTGACCTGGCACGATACGAGCACCTTCAGTTCCGGAAATACTGGAGCCCACTCCTTCCTGAATGCCAAATATCAGGGCCTTGATCAGTACCTCCTGGAACTGAAGGTACGACATATCCGTGTGGCCTGTGTCATGACTAAGACTGCTTAGTGTAGTCAAAACTGTCCACTGGGTCATGTCGACCATGTAAATTTTTCTTTTGTATGCACTATATTTTCTTTTGAAAAAGAAAAGGAAAATCCAGTCCTGTTGAGCCGGACTCCAATTTTTTTCTACGATCTTTTTATCACCCGAATTTTAATGCAATGTTGCGGCGACCAAAAAAACGTAATTCTGGCGTTTTGACTTTTTTCTCGCTATGCCTTTTAGCGATCAGGTTAATCCTTTCTTTATTGATAGATTGGGCGATGATCCATTTGCATCTATGTAGCTGAATCGCTGACTTGCTATGAGCGCCGACCACTGGATGGCGCTCACAGCAAGCCAGCACTGACAACCATAGAGGTCTCCAGGAGACCTCCAGTTGTCATGCCAACACATTGGTGACCCACGATCACGTGACGCGGGTCACCAGTGGGCGGATTTCCGGCGTGATTGCCGGAAGCGCTTGTTAAATGACGCTGTCACCGTTTGACAGAAGCATTTAATGGGTTAATAGTCGCGGGTGCATCGCGATTTCACCCGCAGCTATTGCAGGCACATCAGGTGTTCAAAACAGCTGACATGTCCCGTGAAAGATGTGGACTCACCGGCGGAGCCCTCATCAAAGGAAGGGAGTCTGACATCAGCGTACTATTACGCTCAATGTCAGAAAGTGGTTAAAGTGCAAAATTAACCCCTTAACGTCCATTGACGGACATAGTCTGTCATGTCAGGGTGTGAGTTCCCGCACCATGACGGACTATGCCCATCATGCATTTAAATTGTCACTGCGTGTAAACACGCAGTGACAGTTCCATGCAGACAGCTGTCACAGACAGCTAAGAGGCATGGGAAGAGGCGCGGGGACCCATGCCGTTGGACCCTACACCAGATCGCTGCGATCGGGCAGTCAATCTGACTGACTGATCCCAGCATGACTGCATAGGAGATGCTGAAATATCAGCACCTCCCGCCCAGTCAGTGCAGGAGCTCAGCGCTGCCTGTCGCTTACCTTCTGCACTAACATCCAGGAGCGGCGTCTGCGCCGCCCCTGGCTGTTAACCCCCTAATTGCTGCGACTGCAGGGTTCAGGAGGGAGCAGAGGGACAGGAGCTCCCTCTGCCTTCAGATCGGCATCCCCGCGACGTTATCGCGGGGCACGATCGTTGCCATAGTGGCCCGGGGTCATCATGACAACACCCGGGTCATCAAGCTACGGAAAGCCTCTGAGACCATGCTCACAGCATAGTGTTAGAAGCTTTCAATATAGTTTCAATATAGTTATGATGCATTGCAATGTATTATACCTACAATCAAAGTGAAAAAAGTGAAAGTCCCATTAAAGGGACTAGGTAAAAGAGAAAACATTTTTTAACAAATATGTAAAAAAAAATTAAAAAATAATAAAAATAATTTAAAAACCCACTAATAAATACACATTTTTATGTAAAAAAAATTAAACAAAAAAAGTACACATGTTTGGTATCGCCGCATCCGTAAAAATCTATAAAAGTGTCACACTAGTTAATCCCTTCAGTGAACGCCGTAAAAATATTAAAAAAAACACACAAAAAAGTAGCAAATTATACTGTACTTCATCATCACACCACTTGGAAAAAGTGGAATAAAACGCAATCAAAAAGATGAATGTAAATAAAAATAGAATAATTGAAAACACCATCTTGTCCCGCAAAAAACAAGCCGCCATACATCTCCATCAGCGGAAAAATAAAAAAATTATAGTTCTCAAAATAAAGCAATGCTAAAATAATTATTTTTTATGTTAAAGTTTTTATTGTGTAAAAACGCCAAAACATAAAATAGATATAAATGTGGCATCGCTGTAATTGTACAGAACTGAAGAATAAAACTGCCTTATCAATTTTACCACACGCAGAACAGAGAAAAAATTCCTGAATTGCTGTTTTTTGTTAATTTTGCCTCCACAAAAATCAGAATAGAAAGTGATCAAAAAATGTCATGTGCCCGAAAATGGTACTAATAAAAACGTCAGCTCGTCCCGCAAAAAACAAGCCCTCACTTGACTCTGTGGGTCGAAATATGGAAAAACTATAGCTCTCAAAATATGACAATGCAAAAACTTATTACAAAAGAAGCGTCTTTTAGTATGTGACAGAAGCTAAATATAAGAAAGGTATAAATCTGGTATCGCTGTAATCGCACCGACCTGAAGAATAAAGTCGCCTAATCACTTATACCAAATGAGGAACGGCGTAAAAAATAAAACTAATTCTTCACCTTTTGTGGATTTGTTCATTCGGCCTCCCAAAGATGGTATCAGCGTACTCAGGACAAATTGCACAACAACTTTTGGGGTCCAATTTCTCCTTTTACTCCCGGGAAAATAAAAAATTGGGGGCAAACTTAATTTTTGTGTAAAAAATATGATTTTTTATTTTCACGCCCGGGTGTTATAAGTTATAAATTTTAACCCTTATAACTTCCTAACCAAAAAAATTATGTTTTAAAAATTGTGCTGACGTAAAGTAGACATGTGGGAAATGTTATTTATTAACTATTTTATGTGACATAACGCTCTGATTTAGGGGCATCAAAATTAAAAATTTTAAAATTGTGAAATTTTCAAAAATCTTGCCAAATTTACCTTTTTTTTTTTTTTTTTTACAAATAAACAAGAAATGTTACTACTGTCATGAAGTACAATATGTCACGAAAAAACACTCTCAGAATCAGTGGCATACGCTGAAGCGTTCCAGAGTTGTAATCATATCAAGTGACAGTGGTCAGATTTCAAAATTAAGGCCTGGTCATTAACCTACAAAGTATGCAAAACAGAAGCCGCGGAGACACCATCACGTGTTTCTCAACGCAAGCAATAACCAGCCAGGTCTTTGCCCGGGAAGGAACAACCATGGGAAGGGCAGTCTCCAATGAAGGAAACCACCTATGCCAAAACATGGTGTCCATCCCCAGACAGCTGCTTCGGGGTATTGCCCCTCATCAGTGTGGAGTAGGAAACTGGCTAGTAGGAGCAATGCCTAGTAAAAAGACTATGAAAAGGAGGATGAATGAACTCATGGAGATCAACATCCGACACTGCGGAGACACCATCACGTGTTTCTCAACGCAGTGATTCTAGAGCACTGCCCCCATCCCTTATGGGAAATATGTAAAACATGCTTTACATATTTCCCATAAGGGATGGGGGCAGTGCTCTAGAATCACTGCGTTGAGAAACATGTGATGGTGTCTCCGCAGTGTCGGATGTTGATCTGCATGAGTTCATTCATCCTCCTTTTCATTAACCTACAAAGTGGCTTAGTCCTTAAGGGGTTAAAGGAATTGTATGATTAAATAGTATGATTGCATACACTTTTGTATATTTAAACATACAAAGATTAAATACATATAATGATTAAGTACATATACAGACATCATCCATCACCAAGAGGCTTTTAATCATCATCCATCTGGAATATCAGAGAAGCAACAACAAGACAGAGAACCCCGGGGAAATTCACCACACTGTATGGGCATCCCCAATTATGCAGGTATCACAACACTGTACATGTGTACAGGTACCCAACTTTATGCTTCTTTGGGGTACTTCACACATAGCGAGATCGTTGGCGAGATCGCTGAAACGTCACAGGTTTTGTGCCAGCGATCTCGCTACGTGTGACACATAGCGGTGACCAGCCCCCTGCTGCGATATCGCTGATCGTGCTCAAATGTCCTAGGCCATTTTTTGATCATTGGTGTCCCGCTGGCCAGCATGCATAGCTGTGTTTGACGCCATAACAACGGCGAGCGACCTCGTTGGCGACTCAGAACTCAGGGTCATAGGCATGATTTTGCTTTGTCTTTTCAACGCCCCCTCAGCTCTGAGTGGTGGTCCCAAATTAGGTTCTTTGTAGCGTTTCCTTTTATAGGTCAGCTATCAATTATATGCAATCATAACATTTAACATGTACAGTTATAATAATCGCGTGTCCCCGTGTCAGTAACTGTGGATCCACAAATAAATAGCGCACTAGCGACTCAGACAGGGATGCTGAAGCAAACCGCGTAGTGATAGCGCAGTAGTGGCCACCAATCGGAGCAGAGGGGCGTGGAAAAGGCAACGCTGAAGCACGCCTATCGAGGTCTGAGTCGTCAGAATAGCTGCTGTGTGACAAGGTCCCAACGACCGCCGAGGTCGTTATACGGATCGCCATATCGTTGCTGCGTCGCTGTGAGATCTGCCTGTTTGACAGCTTACTAGCGACCATGTAGCGACGTACCAGCGATCCTTACCAGTGTTAGGAACGGCGGAACGCACTAAATAAAAAAAACAAATAAAGTGCGTTCACCGCTCAGGGTCCACCGTGCAGTAGGTGATATAACCGCTGCTAAGTGGTAGCAGGAGCAATATGGAGGAGGTGCGCACGGGGTTAAACTTCACCCAGGTGCGCAGAGCAATCTCTGTTGAGTCACAGAGATGCCAAACACAAGACAAATACAATAGGGCTGAGCATGTTAAAGTCACAGTGCTCAGAGTAGTTGCACACACGGTATCTGGTCACAGGAGCAGAGCTAAGGACAGCGTCCCTCTAGACCTACCGTGTGTGCGACGTCGCAACTGCGGACGCCAAGGAGGGCTGCTACTGCAGCGCGGCATGAGACACTGCCGCTACACGACAATGCTAGTACGCAAGCGCAATGTCGGACGCTAGCAACTGTGGATGATGAAGCAGAGGCGCGCTGGTACTAAACTCAACCCCTAACCACAAACGTAATATCAGAGGGTAGGGGTTTCAAATGAGTCATTCACCAGAATCATGCATCCATCCTCATTCACACAGCAGCAAGTATGACTATACTAGCGCATGGCGGAACAGCCATGCGCGCCTTTTATAGCAGCCAGGACCTTCCGGAAGCCTCCAGATCTCCGAGCTGGACCAAGGATATCTGGAGCAGGACGTGAGCACATGACTCCCGGTCTCCAATGGGAGATCGTCTCATGAGCATGCTCAGAAGATAGACATAAGGACTTAGCCTCTGGAGAGATTTCCTGCAAGTCAATCTCCTCTGCAATCTCCACTGCAGTAGATAAACAGCAGGAGACTACAGAATGTGAGGGTCTGGATTCCTGCAGAGCCAACGCAGGAATCTGACGCCTAACAACCAGGTCGTATCATTGTCGGGATCGCTGGAGCGTCGCTATGTGTAACGGGACCCTTAGTCATGTTTCTATGGCCTTATATAGTGATTTGCACAATGTGTAACTGTGGTTTCACCCTGCCCGTCCAGTGGCCAGCTTTCAAGATTAGATGAAACAAAGATACCAGGCGGACATCAAATGATGGGCCATAAACCCATAGATACATAAAAGCCCACAAGGGTTAAATAAATCCACCACAGACAGACGTTAAATAAACCTTTATGTTTTACAAAAACAAACAACAAACATAGAGAAACTTAAGGCCCCGTCTCACATAGCGAGATCGCTGATGTGTCACCGATTTTGTGACGCAACAGCGATCTCGCCTGCAATCTCGCTACATGTGACACAGCGGCGACCGGCCCCCCTGCTGGATATCGCTGATCGTGCTCGAATGTCCTGGGCCATTTTTTCATTGTCGGCGTCCTGCTGGCCAGCATGCATCGCTGGCGACACAGAACTCAGGGACGCGGGCTGGAATCATTCAGAATAGCTGCTGTGTGACAACGCAGCAGCGATCCTTACCAGGTCGCATCATTGTCAGGATCGCTGGTGCGTCGTTGAAGAGATCTGCCTGTTTGGCAGCTTACTAGCGACCATGTAGCGATGCACCAGCGATCCCTACCAGGTCATATCGTTGTCGGGATCGCTGGTGCGTCGCTATGTGAAACAGGACCCTAAGAACTGTTCGTGAGGTAAAGGCATTCAGACAATAAGTAAACAGTTCTCAAGATTGTGTCACTATGAGCATTGTCTGTCTATAAATGTATAACCAGAAATACTGCTTTGTAATTGTCTGAATGCATTCTATATAATGCTGCATTGTAATGGTGTGACTGCATTCTGTATATTTCAATATGGACTCAAAATAGCCATTGTTATATTCACACTACACCACTAGTGACATTAGGAACATGAGCTCTGTATATAGTGTGCAGGTAATACAGTGGCCACCAGTGACATTATAGACAGGAGCTCTGTATATGATGTACAGGTAATACAGAGATCAAGAGTGACATTTTACACAGGAGCTCTGTATACAGTGTCAGTGTATAGGTAATACAGTGATCACCGGCGACATTATACACAGCAGGAGCGCTGTATACAGTATATAATGTACAGGTAATACAGTGATCACCAGTAACATTATACACAGGAGGTCTGCATTTTGTGTCAGTGTAGAGGTAATACAGTGACTACTGGTGACATTATACAAAGGACCTCTGTATATAGTGTACAGGTGATACAGTGACCACCGGTGACAATTAGTTCTGTGGGTGAATTGAGGCCACTTTCCTGGTGTCTGTCCCTCATTTGATATGTTTTGGCAGCATTTGGGGCCATTATACGGTGTTGTGCTTTGGTTTGTTTTTGCCTCCCATTGACCTGAATGGCGTTTGGTTATGTTCGGCGAATATTCAACAAATTAATCAGTGAATAGTGCAAATTCAGTGATCATAATCCGAACCGAACATTGAAATATTTGCTCATCTCTATTCATCATCAGGTATCCGTGTAATCAGTATAACGGCGCTGACCTGACACTGTCTGTAGTTACTGAGCACAATCCTGTTGACAGGTTCCCTTTAATAAACATTTGTGTCTGTCTCTTCTTTCTAGGCTCTGGATATCAATCAAATGATCGCTACAACTATGACGTTTATGCAGAGCAGCAGCCATCTATACCCCATCCAAGTTACAGAGGTACGACCAATCCAAGAATGTGAGATACCACTGTGTGCGCCTCTTTGACAGCATTACGTGTGACTGGATTAGATGACTGTTTTTGCCGACTGCATCACACATGATAGAATTAGATACATTGGTCAGCAGACAGGATCACATGTGAGGGACTTGGATACTCTGGGGAGCACACGGTATCACACGGGTATTTGAAGTATTATTTTATTATGCGGCACAGGATGGTAGTTTCACCTAAATAAGTATTTAATATGGATTTGAAATGGTGAAGTCTATAATTTTTATCGTAGGAACACTTCCCCCATGATAGACAGAATCTAAAAATAAAATCCAGAAAATCACATTGTATAATTTTTACATAATTAATTAGCATTTTATGGTATGAAATAAGTATTTGATACAATAGACAAACAGAACGTAATATTTGGTACAGAAGGGTCAGATGTTTACTGCAGTTCTTCACCAAGTATGCACACACTGCAGCAGGGATTTTGGCCCACTCCTCCATACAGATCTTCTCCAGATCTTTCAGGTTTCAGGGCTGTTGCTGGGCAACATTGAATTTTGAGCTCCCACCAAAGAGTTTCTATTGGGGTCAGGTCTGGAGACTGGCTAGGTGACTCCAGGACATTGAAATGCTTCTTACGGAGCCACTCCTTAGTTGCCCTGGCTATGTGTTTAGGGTCATTGTCATGCTGGAAGACCCTGCCACGACCCATCTTCAATGCTTACTGAGAGAAGGAGGTCGTTGGCCAAAACCTCACTATAAATGACCCCTTCCATCCTCCCATCAATATGGTGAACTTGTCTTGTCCCCTTTGCAGAAAGGCACCCCTAAAGTATGAGGTTTCGCTCCACCATGTATCATGGTTGGCACGGTGTTCTTGAGGTTATACTCATCCTTCTTCTTCCTCCAAACACGTCAAGTGGAGTTGATACCATAAAGTTCTATTTTGATCTCATGTAAATACATGACCTTCTCCCATGCCTCCTCTGCATCATCCAGATGGTCATTGGTGAACTTCAACTGGGCTTGGACATGTGCTGGTGTGAGCAAGAGGACCTTGCATGCCTTGCAGGATTTTAATCCTTGATGGCGTAGTTGTTAGCACCACGCTGGGTCCCTGCTCTGACAGGCAGGGTCTCCAGCGTGTCACTTCACTCACCAGCACTGCAGTTGATTCCTCTCTTCCTTATGCTCCGCATGCTCCCAGCAACACTTCCAGCCGGGTCTCCAGCCATGTCCTAAGGGCACGCGTGCACGCGCTCCCACCATCTTAAAGGGCCAGCACATGCACTTGCTATTTCCTTCCCAGCCAATGGTTATAAGGCATTATGTATATATTGCTTTCCTCTCCACTGGGGAGGTGCCTGAGCAACCTTCCTGTTTACAGTTTATGTTGTGAAAGGTCGCATACCAGTGCAATTCCTGATTGCTGTGCTCTAAGTACAAATCCTGCTTGCTGCACTCAGATGCAAATCCTGCTTCCTGCACTAAGATGCAATCCTGCCTACTGTCCTCTAAGTACAAATCCTGCTTGCTGCACTCAGATGCAAATCCTGCTTGCTGCACTCAGAAGCAAACTCTACTTGCTGCACTTGGATGCAAGTCCTGCTTTCTGCACTCTAGTGTAATTCCTGCCTGCTGCACTAGGATACAAACTTGGTCAGCTGCACTCTGAGTCTCTGATACAAGCTCTACCTGCTGCTACATCCAGTCCGACCTTCTGGGTCCAGCTGCTGCATGAGCTTTGGTCTGTCCTGGAGTGGCACCTGGCCTGCATTGGGAGCCAAGTCTAACCTCACCATTAGAGGCTCTAGTGAACAGTCCAGTGCTCGACTTATCACGGCCCTCCGCAGTTCGTGGCACATTGGTTCCACGAACTATGTCCGTGACAGTAGTGTGTTATTAATGGTAATGTTTGAGACTGTGGTCCCAGCTCTCTTCTGGTCATTGATCAGATCCTCCCATGTAGTTCTAGACTGATTCCTGACTTTTCTTACAATCATCCTTACCCCATGAGGCGAGATCTTGCATGGAGCCCTAGACCAAGGACGATTGACAGTTATCTCGTGTTTCTTCCATTTTCTAATAATTGTGCCAACAGTTGTTGCCGTCTCACCAAGCTGCTTGTCTATTGTCCTGTAGCCCATTTCAGCCTGGTGTTCTTAGACAGCTCTTTTGTCTTGGCCGTGGTTGAGAGGTTGGAGTGCAATTGCTTGAGTGTGTGGACAGGTGTCTTTATACAGGTAACAAAGTCAAACAGGTGCAATTAATACAGGTAATGAGTGTGGAGTAAGAGGATTTCTTAAAGAAAACTAACAGGCCGATGGAGCGGAGCATAGTGAGGAGCAGCTGATGATCCACAGTGTCGAATGCTGCGGAGAGATCCAAGAGAATTAGCATGGAGTAGTGACCATTAGATTTAACTGTTAGAAGATCATTAGAGACTTATAGTAGTCTATATAGTATAATACACTCATCATAGTGCTCCATATAGTATAATGCACCGCCATAGTCATCCATGCAGTACAATTCACTTTCCATAGTATAATGCACCTCATAGTTCTTATAATATAACGTATTCCCCATTTTCCTCTATACAGTATAATGCAGCCCACATATAGTATAATGCAGCCACCCCATAGAGCATAATGCAGCCACCTCACAGAATATATTGTAGCCCCCAAAGAGTATAATTCAGCCTTGCCATACAATATAATGTAACCCCCCATAGAAAATAATATAATGCAGCCCCTTTCATACAGTATAATGCAGCCCCCCATAGAATATAATGCAGCCCCCCATAGAATATAATGCACCCCCTTATATAGTATAATGTAGCCCCTCCATAGAATGCAATGTAGCCCTCCTCATATAGTATAATGCAGCCCCCCATAGAATATAATGTAGCCCCATCATAGAATATAATGCAGCCCCCCATAGGATACAATGTAGCCCCCTCATATAGTATAATGTAGCCCCGTCAGAGTATGATGCAATCACCCCTCATAGAGTATAATAAATATAATACAGCCCCCAGAATATAATGTAGCCCCATAGAATATAATACAGCCCTCCATAGAATATACTGTAGCCCAGCCCCCCTTAGAATATAATACAGCCTAGCTCCCCATAGAATACAAAGTATCCCCATAAAAGAGTATGATGCAATCCTCCCTCATAGAATATGATACAACCCCTCATAGAATATAATGTAGCCCCCCCATAGAATATAATACAGCCTACCTCCCCATAAAATATATTGTAGCCCCATCAAAGAGTCTGATGCAACCCTCCCACATAGAATATAATACAGACCCCCGTAGAATATATTGTAGCCCCCCAGAGAATGACGCCACAGTCCAGTACTCACACACTGATATATTTTTTTTTTAAAAACACACACACACACACACACACACACACACAATCCTCACCTCTCCTCATGCCCCGTACCGTTCCCGGCTCGGTTCCGGTCTCAGCGGCTGCACTGCCCGGCACACAGTGGGTGCGCAATGAAGTGACGTCATCGCGCACCCGCAGTGTCAGAGGCAGAGAGGAATGATGGGTGAGGGAGCAGACTCTATACTGAATAATACACCCCTATAAGCGACCGTCCCCTCTGCCACCCCCAATAGCTACGCTATTGGTCCTACTTATATAATGTTTCTGGTATGGGCATTTTATGCAATATAGCACACCTAGCACAACAAGCTATATGGGTTTTTATTGTTATACATTTATTTTCTAAGGTTTTAAAGTTGTATATTGGGCTACACTTTCCTGTTGCTTGCATTGTGCAATTTTTGCATGAGAAGAAACCTTCCTTCCCTCTTACATGACATATTACCTCTTACCACTGTTGGTGCTATTTTAGTTGCCAGATTGTTAGCTCTTTTAAAGATGAAACTGGATTTGGGCAGAATTAGGTCCCCTATTATTTTATTTCCCTGCAGGAGAGACCAATGTTTCTCTATGATGCATTTTAAAAATTTGCATTCCTGATTGTATTGGGTTATAATTGGAACTTTAAACATAGTGTTTGTTCCTGTCTCTTTTTTTGGTACTGTATATGTGTTATTAGCAGAGATTCTCTAGATATATTTTCTACAGTTTTTTTTTGTTTCAGTCAGTCTGGTTTTATTATAATCCTTTTGGACTAATTTAGAATTTTTTGAGAAAACAAGGGGACTTTGTTTCGCCCATGAGGCATGGCGACGCTTCGGTCAAAATGAACCTTTCTCAAGGTTCAAACGTCACCACGCCACATGGGCTAAATCAAGTCCTCTTGTTTTGGTAACTATTGGAGTGCTGCCTACCTTTTTTCATGAAAAGATAGATAGATAGATGATATAAAGTTATTAGATATGATAAGTAATAGATAATAGATAGTGTAGGGTTTCTACTCATTCAGCTGTGGTTGAGGTTGGCACAGGAAGCCGTTTCAATATAATGTCCAGGTTGGTTTATTGAAACTTCATAAACCGCTCAGCATAACTAAAACAAAAAGACTGCCTTTTCCAGCACAGAGTGAAATATAAAGTAAATTGCCCATACAGTAGAGTGGGTTCGCCTGCTCAGTTTAGTGTCCAGCTCTTGAGTCCATTAGCAAACACAAGCAATACTGGAGGTCTACACACCTCCACACGCAGACACTGAATTAGATAACTGGCCTGCTTTTTATTGGCCATACCACACCCCCTTGGTGGGGATATGTAAGCAGCCAGTCCAGCCCATCTCTTTGACTGCCCTTAAAACCCGACCCTGATATGTCCTATTAACTCTTTCAGCATTATACATGCTATAGACTGCTTTCCCAGGCTTATATCACCTAGGTTTCAAACCTCTTGCACAAAGCATTTTTTTAAGTAAAATCGTAAGTTGGTTACCAGTCAGTGATTCAAACCACTTTTAACTGCTTTGAACAGGTGTGAGTGCCTGTTCAAAGCAGTTAAAACTGGTTTGAATCACTGACTGGTAACCAACTTATGATTTTACTTAAAAAAATGTTTTGTCCCAATTAATTTGCACAGCACTGTACATATCGCCCCTCAAGGACCTGTCCAGTGGGCCATTTTACATACCCCCCTTCCCAAAACCATGAAGGCCAAATATTAGTTCTCCCTAATGGAAAAGTTCTTCTCTCAGGAAGACAGCTTTCGACTTAGATACATTACGGGGTGCTCTTCCCTATTCCCATCCTGTGACAAGACAGCACCCAGTCCGACATCTGAAGTGTCTGTCTGGACAACAAACTGCTTAGAGAAGTTCATTGCCACCAACACTGGCTATTTACACAGTTCCTGAAAGGCCATCTCAGTTTCTGGAGACCATTTAGCCACAGCAAACTTTGTCCCTTTAAGGAGGTCAAGCAAAGAAGTGGTTATCATTGCGAAGTTAGGTATAAACCGGCGATACTATCTCACAATACCCAGGAATGCTATAACCTGCTTCTTGGAGAGAGTTTGTGGCCAATTCTGGATCATGTCAACTTGATTTATTTGGGGCTTTATTTCACCACTTACTGCAACATAGTATTTAGCTTCCTACATGCCCATGGCACATTTCTTTGGGTTTATGGAAAACCCAGCCTTCCCTAGAGCTTCAAGCATTGCCTGGACTTTGCTCAAATTGCTTCCTCAATTCTGGCTGAAGATCATGATGCCATCCAGATAGGCCGCTGTGTACATTTCGTGTGAACTAGAATCCGGTCCATGGCTCTCTGGAAGGTGGCTGGAGCGCCTTACAACCCAAACGGCCTCCTTGTGTAATGGAAACAACCGCTTGACGTTGATAAGGCAGTCTTCTCTGTGCCATCTTCAGACATAGGAATTTGCCAATACCCTTTCATGAGTTCAAGGGCGGTAATGTACTAGGCCGGTCCTAGCCTTTCAGTCAGTTCATCGACACAGAGCATTGAATACTTATCAAACTTACAGACCTCATTAAGCTTCCTATCGTCTTTGCAAAACCACCATTCTCCGTCTGGTTTCGGTACTAAGACTATGGGATTGGACCAGCCACTCTTGGACTCTTCAATGGATCCCAGGCTCAGCATCCACTTCACGTCTTTCGAGATCACTTATCAGCGTGCTTCAGGAATCTGATACGGCTTCAATTTCACCCGAACATGATGCTCTATAACCTGAGTACAACTCTGTAATTCTGAAAACAGGTCTCTGTTCTGATGTAGCAACTTTCTGCACTGCTGCTTTTGGGCACGTGACAGTGACTCTGCCACCTCAACCTCTTTCAGACTTAGCCACCAAACACAAAGCTTCCACGGTCTACTTATCTCGCTACAGCTTAATCAGGTTGATGTGACTCACCTGGAAGGCCTTCCTTCTCCCTGGTTGATGGACTTTATATTTGATGCCGCCAGCCTTTTCAACTACTTCATAAGGGCCCTGCCACTTGGTAAGGAATCTTCTCTTCACCATAGGTACCAACACCAGTACCTGATCCCCATGTTTGAAGTGTCTTATGCTCACCAATCTATTGTACACCCTCGACTGTGCCTCATGTGCTTTGAGGTGTTCTTTTACAAGGGGCATCACCTTGGCAATCTCTTGCATCTGGGCCACATGTTCGATTACACTCCTGTAGGGTGTACACGTCACCTCACAGGTTTCCTTCCCTACATTTAGGAGTCCACAAGGGTGTCAGACATATAACAGTTCAAAAGGGGAGAAACCAGTGGAGGCCTGTGAGACTTCTCTGATTGAGAACAAAAGGTGCAGTAGACACTTCCAGTCTCAGCCGTACTTCTCTACGACCTTATTTAACACGGCCTTCAAGGTTTTATTAAATCTCTTCACCAAACCGTCCTTCTGTGAATGGTAGACTGAGGTCCTGAGTTTTGTGATTTGCAAAGTTTTGCTCAACTCTCGCATCACCCTTGCCATGAAATGAGTTCCTTGGTCCATTAGGATCTTCTTGGGCAACAATGTTCTGGGAAAGAACGCGACCAACTCTAAAGCTATACACTTGGCGGAGGAGTTTAGTAGTGGTACAGTCTCCGGATACAGTGTAGCATAGTCCAGGACCACCAGGATATCCTGATGCCCTCTGGTGGACTTGACCAGGGGTCCCAGTAGATCCATGGCTATGTGATCAAATGGGACTTCAATGATGGGCAACGGTGCTGAGGGGATACAGAAGTGAGCAACTGGAGAGTTCAGCTGACAGGTGGGTTAGGTCCTACAATAATTTAGTATTTCTTGGTGACAACCAGGCCAGTAGAACCTCTGAAGGAACCTTCGTGGGTTTTTTTGTACACCCAGATGACCACATAACACATCTAATGCATTGCATCTGTATGGCCCTGGCACTAGTAACTGCTTGATTACCTCACCTCTTTGCTTGGTTACCCAATAGAGTAACTCTTCATTTACAGAAAAATAAGGATATAGGGTGTCAGTCCCCGTTCCTGAGCAAGACCATTAAGTATGTACAGTTACAATATCAAATGCGCCTTAAATCCCTGAGTTGGGGGGTTCCAAAGTTTCACCCAGACACCGGGCCTCCGGGAATACTGACTCATCCTCCTCTACATAAAAACTGATTAGATTGGTTTGACAGGAGCAATTCCTCATAAACCCATGCTGATATGGAGTTAAACAGTTATTCTCATTGACATAATCCAGAATAACATCCCTCAGAAACCCTTCAAATATTTTACCAACAATAGAGGTTAGATTAACTGGCCTATAATTTCCAGGTTCACTTTTAGAGCCCTTTATGAATATTGGTGCCATATTTGCTATGCACCAGTCCTGTGGAACAGACCCGTCGCTATAGAGTCCCTTGTCTATTACATTACGTAATTCTCTTAGTACTCGTGGGTGTATGCCATCCGGACCCGGAGAATTATCTATTTCAATCTTATTTAGCCGATTTCGCGCATCTTCTTGGGTTAGATTGGTGACCCTTAATATAGGGTTTTCTTTGTCTCTCGGCATTTCACCTAGCATTTCATTTTCCACCGAGAATAACTTGGAGAAGCAGGTGTTTAATATATTAGCTTTTTCCTCATCATCTATAATTTTTTAAGGGGCCTACACTTTCACTTATAATTCTTTTCCTATTGATATAGTTGAAGAACAGTTTGGGATTAGTCTTAGTCTTCTTAGCAATGTGCTTCTCTGTTTCCTTTTTGGCAGCTTTAATTAGTTTTTTAGAGAAAGTATTTTTCTCCTATAGTTTTTTTAGAGCTTCAACGGTGCCATCTTGCTTTAGTAGTTTAAATGCTTTTTACTGATTATTGCCCCTCTTACTTCTTTGTTTAGCCACATTGGGTTTTTCCTATTTCATGTCCTTTTATTCCCACAAGGTATGCTGGAGCTTTGCAATGTATTATACCTGAAATGAACGCGAAAGTGAAAGTCCCATAAAGGGACAAGATTAAAAAAAAAAAATTTAAATATGTAAAAAAAATTAAAAAATAATAAAAATCCCCTAAAAAATACACATTTTTATGTAAAAGAATAAAAAAAATACACGTTTGGTATTGCCGTGTCCGTAAAAATCCCATCTATAAAAGTGTCCCCCTAGTTAACCCCTTCAGTGAACGCTGTAAAAAAAAGTAGCAAATTATACTTTTTCCAAGCGGTATCATCATACCACTTGGAAAAAGTGCAATAACACGCAATCAAAAAGATGGATATAAATAATCATGGTACCGCTGAAAACTTCATCTTGTCCTGCAAAAAATGAGCCACCGTACTGCTCCATCAGCAGAAAAATAAAAAAGTTATAGCTCGCAGAATAAAGTGATACAAAAATAATTATTTTTTCTATAAAAGTTTGTATTGTGTAAAAAAACACCAAAGCATAAATAAAGATATAAATGAGGTACGCTGTTATTGTAGTGACCTGAAGCATATAGCTGCCATACTAATTTTACCACACGCAGAACGGAGAGAGAAAAAAAACAATTCCTGAATTGCTGGTTTTTGTTCAATCTGCCTCCACAAAAATTGGAATAGAAAGCGATCAAAAAATGTTATTTGTTTGAAAATGGTACCAATAAAAACGTCAGCTCGTCCCGGAAAAAACAAGCCCTCACGTGACTCTGTCGGCCGAAATATGGAAAAATTATAGCTCTCAAAATACGGCGATTCAAAAATTTCTTACAAAAATTCTTCCAAAAAAAAGCATTTTTTAGTGTGTGACAGAAGCTAACATGAAAAAAGGATATAAATCTGGTATCGCTGTAATCGCACCGACTCGAGGAATAAAGTCGCCATATCATTAATACCGCACGAGGAACGGCGTAAAAAAACCAACAATTCTTCACCTTTTATGGATTTTTGCATTCTGCCTCCCAAGATTCGCAGTAAGGTGATCACAGTGGATACCCCCACATATGGGGTATCAGCGTACTGAGGACAAATTGCACAACTTTGGGGGTCTAATTTCTCCTGTTACCCTTGGGAAAATAAAAATTAGGGGGCAAGAAAGATCATTTTTATGGAAAAAATATGATTTTTTTATTTCACAGTTCTACGTTATAAACTTCTGTGAAGCACTTGGGGGTTCAAAGTGCTCGCCACACATCTAGATAAACTCCTTGGGGGGTCTAGTTTCCCAAATGGTGTCACTTGTGGGGGGTTTCCACTGTTTAGGCACATCAGGGGCTCTGCAAACGCAACATGACGCCCGCAGACCATTCCATCAAAGTCTGCATTCCAAAACTGCGCTCCTTCCCTTCTGAGCTCTGCCATGCGCCCAAACAGTGGTTCCCCCCATCTATGGGGTATCAGTGTACTCAGGACAAATTGCACAACAACTTTTGGGATCCTATTTCTCCTGTTACCCTTGTAAAAATAAAAATTTGGGGGCAAAAAAATCATTTTTGTTGAAAAAAATATGATTTTTTTATTTTCACGGCTCTACGTGAAGCACTTGGGGGTTTAAAGTGCTCACCACACATCTAGATAAGCTCCTTGGGTGGTCTTGTTTCCAAAATGGTGTCACTTGTGGGGGGTTTCCACTGTTTAGGCACATCAGGGACTCTCCAAACGTGACATGGCGTCCGATCTCAATTCCAGCCAATTTTGCGTTGAAAAAGTCAAACGGCGCTCCTTCCCTTCTGAGTTCTGCCATGCACCCACACAGTGGTTTACCCCCACATATGGGGTATCAGCGTACACAGGACAAATTGCACAACAACTTTTGGGGTCCTTTTACACTTGAGAAAAAAAATTTGGGGATGAAAAGATCATTTTTGTGGAAAAAATATGATTTTTTAATTTTACGGCTCTATGTTATAAACTTCTGTGAAGCCCTTGAGGGTTCAGAGCTCTCACCACACATCTAGATAAGTTCCTTGGGGGGTCTAGTTTCCGAAATGGGTCACTTGTGGGGGGTTTCCAATGTTTAGGCACATCAGGGGCTCTCCAAATGAGACATGGTGTCCTGTTATGATGAGTCACCGAAGGAGGAAAAAACAAAACACTAGCCTAGCTAAGTCCAGAAAAACCAGAGAGGTTGGCAGCTATCGGATTGCAGACCCCTGAACCTATCCACAACAACTAGCAGTAGCCGTGGGGTGTTCCTGCGGTGCCCTAGACCCCTCGATCACAGCCGGAGAACTACATAGCCTAAAGACAGAAAGGGGAAAAACTAAACTGCCCCAGAGCAGACCCCAAAGCAATAGGCAGCCCCGAACATATAATGACGGTGAAGCAAGATGAAAACGCCAACACAGATAGAAAGATAGGTTGAGCAAATGATGGGGCCCAAGCTAACTAAATAGGACAGGACAGGAAAGCCGCTGTCTGCCATCCGCAAAAACCCTATCCAAAATGTGCCAACCGACTGATAGGAAAAACAGGCCCTGAAGTCGCTAGGCTTCAAAAGACTATATCAGCACTCAGGTATATTCTGAAGACAGAGCAAAAGATCAACAGATCAGAGACAAAAATGGAATTCAGCTCACCCCCGGCCGGGGATGGCAGAACTCCCAAAAAACAAGGCAAAACAAAAACAAAACTGAAGGGTACAAAGCAGAGCAGAAAAACATAGCTTTGAGACGCAGGAATCAGACTGGTCTCCAAGAATCCAGCAGGATCACCAGCAAGGCAGAAGGGCGTCGGCTGCCTTATATCCAGTCCTCAATTCCAGCCACCTAGTCATCATCTAGCTGCCCAGGTGTTTGGTAATCAGCCTCACTACCTTCCTTCACCAGAGGAGGGAGTTCATCAGACCTCCACGGTGAAGGGAAAAATGAACTCACAACAGTCTCAATTCCGGCCAAAAAAATCAAATGGCGCTGCTTCCCATCCGAGCTCTGCCATGTGCCCAAATAGTGGTTTACCCCCACATATGGGGTATCAGCATACTCAGGACAAATAGCACAATATCTTTTGGGGTCCTTTCACCCTTGGGAATATAAAAATTGGGGGTGAAAAGATCATTTTTGTGGAAAAAAAATAAGATTTTTTAATTTTACGGCTCTACGTTATAACCTTCTGTGAAGCCCTTGGGGCTTCAAAGTGCTCACCACACATTGCCCCTAGCAACAAGGCTACAGCAGTTCCCTTAGCATTCTCCACCATATGTAAGGTAGCGCTCACTGAGTGAGTTGGGGAACACTCGCTTGGCTGCGATATTGATGCACACAGGAACACTTTCACTTAAAACAGTCCAATGCAGTTTATTATGGCATCATAAACCACACTGTAAGCCATGGTATACCTCACAGGCTTACACATAGTTCATAACATTCCAACATATGACTTTTCCTTGTAGTCCCTAAACACGCTGGACCTCCTCACTGTCCAGTTACCGTGGGCGACCACAGGCCGTACAGTTCATTAATGTTCATAGAACACAACAGGCACCAACAGTCATATCCCCATGTTCGGGGTTACCTCGCAGGAGCTCCGGCTCCAGATGCCGACTCTTTGTCAGTTCCCTCTTTCTCCCGGGGAAGCTGCCACACTGGGCTCACTGATCCGGACAGTGCCTTATTCACTAGGCTGCCCCACGGTTCCAGAACCACAGCCGGGCAGTGGCTTCCCCAAACGCAGGCCATCACAGACTGCTCACACACGTGGCCGGTCCGGGTGCTGTTCAGGGATCCGACCCTACTCCTTGGGTCTCCCAACACGTCGGCCTCACCAGGTCCAGGGCCTCAGCGGGTGCTATTCAGGGATCCGTCCCTACTCTTAGGGACTCCCAACACTCACGCTTCAACGGGCGCTATTCAGGGATCCGTCCCTACTCCCAGGGACTCCCAACACACCGGCCTCACCAGGTCCAAGGTCACAGCACATGCTCCAGGGATCCGATCCTTCTAGCAGAATCTCCCAACACTGACCCTCCAGAACCTTGCACCCTGAACCACTCAGGTATACACTCTCTCCCCCATGTGACCTACCCTGGTCCCAGTCAACCAGATTAAGGGCATCTCTTAAATGGTCAAACTGCCTTCCTAAAGTTCACTGTTTTTGTGACTCCCTGACATGTCCCCCTAGTGAAAGAAAAGTGAAACTGTACAATATTGTGGTCGCTATTTCCTAGATGCCCGACGACCTGCAGATTTATTATTCTGTCAGGTCTATTAGATAGGTTTAAGTTTAAAAGTGCTGCTTCTCTGGTTGGATTCTGCAACAATTGTGAAAGATAATTATTCTTGGCTATTAGCAGAAACCTGTTGCCTTTATGGGTTTTGCACGTCTCTGTTTCCCAGTTAATATCCAGGTAGTTAAAGTCCCCCCCCATAACAAGGACCTCATTATGGGTTGCAGCTTCATCTATCTGCCTTAGTAATAAACTTTCCATGATTTCTGTTATATTTGGGGTTTGTAACAGACCCCAATGAGAATTTTGTTTCTATTTTTCCCTCCATGTATTTCGACCCATATGGACTCGACATCCTCATTCCCTTCACTAATATCCTCCCTTAAAGTTGACTTTAGACAAGACTTTACATAAAGACAAATCCATCCTCCTCTCTAATTTTTATTATCCTTTCTAAACAGACTGTAATCCTGTAAGTTAAATGCCAAATCATAGCTTTCATCTAACCATGTATCGGTTATTCCTACTATGTCATAGTTACCTGTAGATATTTCTGCTTCTAGTTCTTCCATCTTGTTTGTGAGGCTTCTGGCATTTGCAAGCATGTAGTTTAGAAGATTTTGTTTTGTTCCAATCTCCCCCAGTGGATTGTTTTAGAAATTTTCTTACCTCCCTTCTGAGTATGTTGCTTCGGGTATTTTTTGCTGCACCTTCTAGTTTTGTGTCATCAGCAAATTTAATCAGTTTACCCTCAATTCCTTCATCTAAATCGTTGATAAAGATGTTGAACAATACAGGGCCCAGGACAGATCCCTGTGGTACCCCACTTGAGACATTCTTCCAACGGGATGTGCAGCCATTTATTACCAATCTTTGGGTCCAATCACTAAGCCAGTTATGAATCCACCTAACAGTTGCCTTGTCCATTCCATACTTAGTCATTTTTTCAATAACGATAGTGTGAGATACTTTGTCAAATGCGTTGCTGAAGTTAAGATATACTATATCTACAGCATTTCCCTGATCCACCCAGTCAGTGATTCCGCCATAGAAGGAAATTAAGTTAGTCTGACATGACTTATTAGTTACAAACCCATGCTGACTCTGTTTAATCACTTCATTCTTATCCAGGTACTGACGTACAGGTTGTTTAATAATTTGTTCAAAGATATTTCCTGGTATAGAAGTCAGACTCACCGGCCAATAGTTGCCTGGGTCCACCTTTTTCCCCTTTTGAAGATAGGAACAACATTTGCTCTTCTCCAGTCTTCTGGTACTTCTGTTTTCAAAGAATTTTCAAAGATTATGGAGAATGGTACAAACATTTCTTCTCCCTCCTTCAGTACTCTGGGATGTAATTCGTCTGGACATGGAGACTTGAATTAATCTATAATAATAATAATAATCTTTTTATTTATATAGCACCAACATATTCCGCAGCGCTTTACAGTTTGGACACATTATCATCACTGTCCCCGATGGGCCTCACAATCTAAATTCCCTATCAGTATGTCTTTGGAATGTGGGAGTAAACCGGAGGAAACCCACGCCAACATGGGGAGAATATACAAACTCCTTGCAGATGTTGTCCTTGGTGGAATTTGAACCCAGGACTCCAAGGCTGCAGTGCTATCCACTGAGCCACCATTTTAGCTAAGTGTTCCCTGACCATCTCCCTGTTTATGGATAGTGTTGATTCTTTTATTCCCTCGATGGCCCCATGAAGATCAGTTGATGATACATTTCTTTTCTGAGAGAAAACAGATGCAAAATAGGAAACTTGCAGCATGCTACGATTTTTTTCCTCAGTCTGATTACAGCTGAGGAAAATCTCGCAGACCAGCACTGACTCATTGAATAACATATGTTGAGTGTAATGAATTTTTTCTCTCATTGCATTTGTCCTTCTACTATTTCTCAAGCCTTAAGACGTAAACTTTTATATAAATTAGAAACACTTCAACTTATCGATCCCAGGCGTCTTCTACAACCCACCACGAAAGATTTTACGTTTTTCTCACCTCCCCACTCCTCATACCACCGAATCGACCTTCTCTTAGTTCAAGCACAAGCTTTGCAATTAATCAGATCTACTAAAATAGGGGTCATTACTATTTCAGATCATGCCTGTCAGAGACACCGCACTACACTTGCTCATAGAGCCAGTGCGCGTGTCCTGAGTAGTGTTGAGCATTCCGATACCGCAAGTATCGGGTATCGGCCGATACTTGCTGTATCGGAATTCCGATACCGACTTCCGATATTTTTTCAATATCGGAAGTCGGCATCGGAATCGGAAGTTCAAAGTTGATTGACAGCCGAAAAAGTCCCTAGTCTCACTTTATGCCATTGCTGCGTGGGAAATTCCCACACAGCAATGGCATAAAGTGAGACTAGGGACTTTTTTTTTTTTTAAGTGGCGGAGGAATACAGTGCGGAAGGATACCTACCTTCCGTCATTGGATTCCTGCAGCCCGTAGAGAACGGCAGCATCAGCTGATGCTGCAGTTCTCTACCCAAGATCGTCGTGGGACACACTCGTGGACTGCTTCGGATCGTGGGTGAGTATTTTTGTGGTTTGTTATGTTAATATTTATTCCGTAAAAGACAATGGCTTCGGGGAACAATGTGACAAGTATTGGTAAGTATGTTACTCTATGTTATATGTACTGTATGTCTATGTATGTATTGCATGAATGTATTGTATGTAGTATGTATGTAGTATATATGTGGTATGTATGTAGTATGTATGTAGTATGTATGTAGTATGTATGTAGCATGCATGTAGCATGCAGTATGTATGTAGCATGCATGTAGTATATATGTAGTATGTATGTGGTATGTATGTAGCATGTAGTATGTATGTAGCATGCATGTAGTATATATGTAGTATGTATGTAGCATGTAGTATGTATGTGGCATGCATGTAGTATATATGTAGTATGTATGTAGCATGTAGTATGTATGTAGCATGCATGTAGTACCGTGTTTCCCCGAAAGTAAGACCCTGTCTTACATTAATTTTACCCCAAAAAGTCCCACCCTGTCTTACTTTCGGGGGAGGTCTTACATTAGCCGAAAAAAAATGACAATTTCTTTTTAACCAATAAATTAACATTTATTAACATGCTGTTATACCCCATAACAGTGCCGTATCCCACTGCACACAGCCCCACACCCCATAACAGTGCCGTATCCCACTGCACACAGCCCCACACCCCATAACAGTGCCGTATCCCACTGCACACAGCCCCACACCCCATAACAGTGCCGTATCCCACTGCACACAGCCCCATACCCTATACAGTACATGTTTCCCTACTTGGTTTTTAAATGCTGGACGTTTTCCTCTGCGGTGCGGCTGTGGGTGCGGAAGGCCTGTGCTGCAGGGAACGCTGTGCCAATCAGCAGGGAAACAGCGGTGACGTCGTGGGGCTGGGGCGGCCAATTACAGCCCAAGCTGCTGGACCAATCAGTGCTCGAGCCGGGGGCCGGCGGTGACGTGGGGAACAGGGGCGGCCAATGAGCTGTTGAGCTGGGCGGATTGCGGGGTTAACACGGCGAGTTAACCCCATGAGCGCTGGACCCTCCCAGCTGCACCTGAGGACACCTCTGGAGCCTGGGGACCCAATGGGGGACAGCGGCGGCCCAAAGGTAAGGGCCTTACATTTCACAGCGGCCCCCAACCCTGCCTTACATTCGGGGGAGGCCTTACATTGAAGGACCCCCCCGTAACCCCCACCCTGTCTTACTTTCGGGGGGGTCCTACTTTCGGGGAAACAGGGTATGTATGTAGTATGTATGTAGTATGTATGTGGTATGTATGTAGTATGTATGTAGCATGCATGTAGTATATATGTGTTATGTATGTAGCATGTAGCATGCATGTAGCATGCATGTAGTATGTATGTAGTATGTATGTAGTATGTATGTGGTATGTATGTAGCATGTAGCATGCATGTAGTATGTATGTAGTATATATGTGGTATGTATGTAGCATGTAGTATGTATGTAGCATGCAGTATGTATGTAGCATGCATGTAGTATACACTCACTGGCCACTTTATTAGGTACACCTGTACAACTGTGTGTTAAGACTTAATTTCTAATCAGCCAATCACATGGCGGCAACTCAGTGCATTTAGGCATGTAGACATGGTCAAGACAATCTCCTGCAGTTCAAACTGAGCATCAGTATGGGGAAGAAAGGTGATTTGAGTGCCTTTGAACGTGGCATGATTGTTGGTGCCAGAAGGGCTGGTCTGAGAATTTCAGAAACTGCTGATCTACTGGGATTTTCACGCACAACCATCTCTAGGGTTTACAGAGAATGGTCCGAAAAAGAAAAAAAATCCAGTGAGCGGCAGTTCTGTGGCCGGAAATGCCATGTTGATGCCAGAGGTCAGAGGAGAATGGGCAGACTGGTTCGAGCTGATAGAAAGGCAACAGTGACTCAAATTGCCACCCGTTACAACCAAGGTAGGCAGAAGAGCATCTCTGAACGCACAGTGCATCGAACTTTGAGGCAGATGGGCTACTGCAGCAGAAGACCACACTGGGTACCACTCCTCTCAGCTAAGAACAGGAAACTGAGGCTACAATTTGCACAAGCTCATCGAAATTGGACAGTAGAAGATTGGAAAAACGTTGCCTGGTCTGATGAGTCTCGATTTCTGCTGCGACATTCGGATGGTAGGGTCAGAATTTGGCGTAAACAACATGAAAGCATGGATCCATCCTGCCTTGTATCAACGGTTCAGGCTGGTGGTGGTGGTGTCATGGTGTGGGGAATTTTTTCTGGGCACTCTTTGGGCCCCTTGGTACCAATTGAGCATCGTTGCAACGCCACAGCCTACCTGAGTATTGTTGCTGACCATGTCCATCCCTTTATGACCACAATGTACCCAACATCTGATGGCTACTTTCAGCAGGATAATGCGCCATGTCATAAAGCTCGAATCATCTCAGATTGGTTTCTTGAACATGACAATGAGTTTACTGTACTCAAATGGCCTCCTCAGTCACCAGATCTCAATCCAATAGAGCATCTTTGGGATGTGGTGGAACGGGAGATTCGCATCAGGGATGTGCAGCCGACAAATCTGCGCCAACTGTGTGATGCCATCATGTCAATATGGTCCAAAATCTCTGAGGAATGCTTCCAGCACCTTGTTGAATCTCTGCCACGAAGAATTGAGGCAGTTCTGAAGGCAAAAGGGGGTCCAACCCCTTACTAGCATGGTGTACCTAATAAAGTGGCCAGTGAGTGTATATGTAGTATGTATGTAGCATGTATGTAGTATGTATGTAGCATGTAGTATGTATGTAGCATGCATGTAGTATATATGTAGTATGTATGTAGCATATATGTAGTATGTATGTAGCATGTAGTATATATGTAGTATGCATGTTGCATGCATGTAGTATATATGTAGTATGTATGTTGCATGTAGTATATATGTAGTATGCATGTTGCATGCATGTAGTATATATGTAGTATGTATGTTGCATGTAGTATATATGTAGTATGAATGTAGCATGTATGTAGTATGTAGCATGAATGTAGCATGTATGTAGTATGCATGTTGTATGTATGTAGCATGTATGTAGCATGTAATTTTTTTTTTTTTTTTTTTTTTTTTACATTCAACACATTAGCCGGATGATGGGACTACTACTGTCCCATCATTGGCTAATGTGTCAATCACTGTCATGGTAGCAGGCATCGCCCGATGGGACTTGTAGTCCCATCGGACGATGCCTGCACAGACCACCGGCAGGCCGGCACAGCCCCCCGGCAGGCCGGCACAGCCCCCCGGCAGGCCGGCACAGCCCACCGGAGACTGCACAGCCCCCCGGCAGGCCGGCACAGCCCCCCGGCAGGCCGGCACAGCCCACCGGAGCCTGCACAGACCACCGGCAGGCCGGCACAGCCCCCCGGCAGGCCGGCACAGACCACCGGAGCCTGCACAGACCCCCTGGCAGGCCGGCACAGCCCCCCGAAAGGCCCGTACAGACCCCAGAGAGGCTGTACAAGGCAAAAACAGGGTTTTTCTTATTCCGATACTGGAAGTCCCATAGACTTGAATGGGACTTCCGGTATCGGAATCGGCGATACCGATACTTTTTTTTAAGATCGGCCGATCCATTCCGATCCGATACTTTGAAGTATCGGACGGTATCGCTCAACTCTAGTCCTGAGTACAGAAGCAGTGCTAAGAGTTACCTGGGGAGCAGGGCAGCAGAGGTGACAAAGCGTGCTTCAACTATTAGTGTCAGGGTCCAGTCAGCGCTGGAAAGTAAAGAGGCACGGGACCTGCGGACACTGACAATGAACAAGCTTGCACGGGACCTATGGTCATGTGACTGCAAGGGGGCGTGGCTTAGCGTCCTGCTTTCAGATATGACAGGACACCATACAACAACTCAGAGTCAGGCAAAACGGAGGTCACAACAGTACGGGCAAACGGAGTACAGGAGGGACAAACAGATGGGAGGTCAGACAAAGCCAAAGGTCATACACAGGATCACAGTACAGTACCAGGGAGGAGACAGAGCGGATAGTCAGGGCCAAGCAGAGATCAAAACCAAACAGACATAGGAGGTACCAGGCAGAATCCAACGCGATATCCAGGGAACAGACCGAGTCATACACAGAGAATCAAGCAACCAGAACACAGCACAGACACACTCAGGGGTCACCACACAATGCCAAGGGCAAGAGTATAACTGACAGGGATGGGAGCGTCCTGAGGCTATAAGAAGCCTCCCCCAGAACCAGGGAGAGGCCACAATCATAGCCCCAGGTGTGCAGGTCAGCCTGCATCGGGATCACAACCTTTAACCCCAGAAATGCCAGTCATCAGCACTGGTTCCAAACATTAACCCCACGTGTGCGAGTCAAACCCGCACTGAGATCATGACAGTACCCCCCTCTCAACGGGGGGCCTCTGGACCCCCAGGCTTGCCCGGGTACTTAGCATGGAAAGCCCTACCAGGTGATCAGCATGCATCAACCGGGCCGGTACCCAGGACCTGTCCTCTGGTCCATACCCCTTCCAATGAACCAGGTACTGTACCGACCGCCGTACAAACCTGGAATCTACAATATGACCAACCTCGTACTCCACCTGCCCTCGACCAAAACAGGAGAAGCAGCAGACTCGGAGTCTCCCCGGACTGCTTCAAAAGGTTTCAGTAGAGATTTGTGGAAGATGTTAGGGATCTTGAAAGAGGGTGGAAGGCACAGCCTATACGCCACTGGATTGATCTTTTCCACAATCTTGTACGGGCCAATGAATTTGGGTCCTAACTTGGCTGACGGAATCTTTAACTTAATGTTTCGCGTGGAGAGCCAAACTTTCTCTCCCACCCGAAACATGGGACCAGGTGTTCGTTTCCTGTCCGCAAAAAACTTATACCTGCCTTGAGACCTGGATATACGCCGCTGGACTTCTGCCCATGTATCTTTTAACTGCTGAACAGAGTCCTCAGCCCCAGAGCACCCCGAATCCAGACGAGAAAACTCACCAAAATGAGGACTGAACCCATAGTTGATCAAGAAAGGGGACCTACCAGTGGATTGACTCACCCGACTATTGAAGGCAAATTCAGCCAACGGCAGTGCATCACACCAGTCACACTCAGGGGTCACCACACAATGCCAAGGGCAAGAGTATAACTGACAGGGATGGGAGCGTCCTGAGGCTATAAGAAGCCTCCCCCAGAACCAGGGAGAGGCCACAATCATAGCCCCAGGTGTGCAGGTAAGCCTGCATCGGGATCACAACCTTTAACCCCAGAAATGCCAGTCATCAGCACTGGTTCCAAACATTAACCCCACGTGTGCGAGTCAAACCCGCACTGAGATCATGACAATGCCCCAATCTTTCTTGAGCTCTCTGTTGACACGTTACCCCGTCCTGCCATGTCATGGTGATTAAACGAATCCCTTTTAGACAAACCAAATATTATCGAGAAATTAAAAACTACTATAGCACTTTTTTTTACTGAAAATATCACTGATAATCAGCTTACCCCCAATATTTGGGAGACTTATAAAGCCGTCATTAGGGGGGAACTTATATTAATTGCTTCCTATCATAAAAGACAAAGGGATAAGGAGCTCATGTCACTATTACAACAAATTAGCACTTTAGAACGCATCCATAAAAAAACAAGCTTTCGGACTTCTCTTCAGGACCTCACCTCTCTTCGCAGCAAACTTAAAGATTTATTGAATGTGAACTCTGCAAAATTATTTATGCATTGTAGACACAGATTCTATTTGCATGGGAACAAATGCAGTAAGCTCACGTCCCATCTGCTCAAAAAACAAAAAGAAAAAACGTTCATAAAGCATGTCTTTACTAAAGCTAACAAGAAAGTGTTTTGGTCCGACAAGATTGCCGAGACTTTTCGACAATACTACAAATCACTCTATAATTTAGATACTCCTGAACCGATGACAGACTGCTCTACTGCAGCAGACAGGATACAGAAATTTTTAGCCCCCCTTTCCCTTCCCAAGGTCCCATTAGAAAAAAGTAGATCTCTTCTCTCAAAAATTACCTTCCAAGAAATTCAGGATACCTTACACACTATACCAAACAATAAAACGCCAGGCCCAGACAGTTTCCCTGTGATTTATTATAAAAAATTTGCAGACATTCTCCTGCCTCACCTAGTTAACTTGTTTAATGCATTTCTGGAGGGGAGGCCCCCATCTAGACAGTCCCTGGAGGCATACATTACTATTATACCCAAAGAGGGTAGAGATGGCAGCCTTTGTAGCAATTATCGGCCTATTTCTTTACTTAATACCGATTTGAAGTTATGGTCGAAGATTCTAGCCTCTAGAATTAATAGTGTCCTAGAATCATTAATCCACCCTGACCAAGTGGGTTTCGTAAAGGGAAGGGAAGGAAAAGACAATGCTACAAAAACTTTACTTGCTATCTATCATGCTAAACGCTCTGGCATTCCATTAACCATTCTGTCGACAGATGCCGAGAAGGCCTTCGATAGAATTGGCTGGCATTATTTGATTTGCACTTTGCAAAAATTTGATTTTCCTCCTCCTTTTATAGAAGCCATTATGTCTTTTTATACGACCCCAACTGCTAAGGTCAGGGTAAATGGATTATTTTCAAACTCTTTTGAGATTACCAAGGGCACTAGACAGGGCTGCCCTCTCCCCCTCTCTTTTTGTCCTAGTGATGGAAACATTGATACAGAAAATCAGGCAAGACCCTGATATCAGGGGATTAGTGGTGGGCCAGATTGAATTCAAGATAGCGGCTTTTGCAGATGACCTCTTACTTTTGATTACTAACCCCAAAACAGCTTTTTCACACCTCTCAGATTTGTTTATGCAATTTGGAATTCTTTCTAACTTCAAAATTAATATGAGTAAGTCTGAAATTTTTAATATCTCTGCATCAGAAAAAGAGGTCTCGAAGTTAAAACAAACAACCCCTTTTCATTGGCCTCGTGAAAAATTAAAATTTCTGGGGATTCATTTAACCGCTGATCCCTCTACACTATATAAATTTAATTTTCTCCCTATGCTATCCAACTTACAAACTTTACTCAATTCTTACGAATTACTTTTTCTTTCTTGGATAGGGAGAATCAATGTTGTCAAATCCTATATTTTTCCAAAAAATTTTTATGTTATGAATATGGTCCCTATTCCTCTTCCCAATTCCTTTTTTATTATAGTGAACAAATTAGTTTCAAAATTCATATGGAAAAACAAAAGAGCCAGACTGCCTCCCACAATTTTATTTTTACCAAAAAATAAAGGGGGACTCGGTCTCCCTGACTTCAAGAAATACTACCAGGCCATCCACCTTTCCCATTGGCTACGCATGGTCAAGACCAACCCTGATCAGAAAGCCCTAAATTTGGAAGTAAGTCTATTGGGAAATATGGCCTAGGTTTTTCTCTGGTCTTCCTGTACCCCAGCTACTCACTTGATCGATGCCATAACTTAAAATACATTATCTATTAGATGTTCTTTAGTTCCTAATATATTACCTCATTGCTATTTTTTAGACCATATTCCAATAAGAGTCATTCCTTGGCTGAGTGACCAGAACTATGTTGACATTTATGGTCTATGGCATTCTTTACCAAATCTACCAATCTCGCACCTACTATCTAACCAGGTCCCCTGTACAGAGGACTGGCCAAAAGCCACCAGAAAACAACCACGAGACCTTTTACAAAAACTTCATATACGTTTTATTATTACTAAATTTAGATCGAGATACAAACATGGTTCTGACTGGCTATGGCTAGAATTCTTGGTAGATCTCCAGTCTATTCCCCCTAAACTCGTCTCTAAATTGTATGTTAATCTGGTCAATCCACTATCTCAATTTAAGCCACTTTATTTATCCTCATGGGAATCTGAACTAAATCTGTCTTTATCTACCCAGGAGACTAGTCAAATCTTAAGCAACTCCCATGGTTTCTCAAGGTGTATTCTATTACAGGAAAATGCTTTCAAAATTCTTTCACGCTGGTACAGAACTCCGGACAGACTGTTTTATATGGGTTTGGTTTCCTCTCCTCTATGTTGGAGATGCTCTGGATCGGTTGGGACAATGACCCACATCTTTTGGACATGCCCGGCTATTTCTGCATACTGGTCAGAAAATGATAGTTCCCTACGCCAATTAGGTTTAACTAAACGGAATCTAACTCCTCAAGAAGTTCTTCTATCTCTATCTACTAGAGAGTTTAAACCCAAGAAACATAACCTACTACCCCTTTTGTTAGCGGCTGCAAAGCATCTCATCTCCATTCATTGGAGACAACCCTCCCCCCCCACAATTGCTGAGTGGGTAACTAAAGTTCAAGACATCTAGAGAATGAAAGAGTTGTCAAGTTGGGAGTCGCGCTCACATAGCGAGTTCCAATTAACTTGGCATCCTTGGATATTTAGACCCCCCTTATCCCTTGACGGCTCTCAGTTGCTGCCATACCTATTCATCCCTCATCTCCCTTTATGAGTCCTGCGCCGAAGTGGCAGAGCCCGACCTCAAAACTGCCCCAAATTGCTACATATATTTTTAATCTTGACAGATCTAATTACCCATCTTTTGACTCATTTGACTACTTTAACTGGTGCACTCCTCACTCTGATTTGTCTCATCTTTGTAGATCTCCAGAAGGACTACATACGTTCTTTTGGCGCCATTACTACAAGTTAATACTACCTGAACCTAGTTCTTTCTATTGTTTAGTTCCTTTTATAATTTACATGTTTTATGGTCTCTGCCAATACGTTTTCATGGGAATGTCATTGATTCTCTATCCAATTATTATTTTTTGACTTCTGTAGCATGTGCTGATTAATGGGCTGAGCCATATCTTTTTTGTGTTGTACTGTATGTAAAAATTTTCTTAAATAAATAATTACAAAAAAAAAAAAATAGTGAGGTATTGGTCGATATTTTGGCCAAAATACGCAAGCTCGCAATCCACGTCAAGAATCCCCACACTTGCGAGTCGCTACACTAAACTAATAGCAAAGCCACAAAAGAACACTAAGGCTAAGTGTCCACGTTGCAGAAATGCTGCGGAAATGTCTACAGCATTTGTGCATTCCCTCCCGCGGGTAAAACACATGCGGAATTCGCATGCATTTTCCTGCAAAACACAAGCATTTTGCAAGCGTTTTTAGCTTGCAGAATGCTTGCGCTTTTCCAAGCGATTTGAAGAATCACTTGGAAAAGTGACTGACAGGTTGGTCACACTTGCCAAGCATAGTGCTTGACAAGTGTGACCAACTTTTTACTATTGCTGCTGCCTATGCAGCATCAACAGTAAAAGATAGAATGTTAAAAATATTAAAAAAATAAATAAATATGGTTATTCTCACCTTTTGACGGCTCCCAATGTCCTTAGCGGCGCTCCTGATATGTTCCATTCCCAGGGATGCTTTGCACGAAGGACCTTTGTGACGTCACGCTCGCGAGACCGCGACGTCATCTCAGGTGATTTGCGCAATGCATCCCTGGGAACGGAAGATGCCACCAGCACCGTTGAGGGCCGGGAGGTCTCCAGGTGCCATCAGAAGGTGAGTAAATCACTATTTTTTATTTTAATTCTATCATTACAGGAATATGGTACCCAGGGCATGGAGGAGAGTCTCTTCACCTCCAGACCCTGGGTACCATCCGCACATGAAGTGCTCACTTTACGCATGGTGGGCATAGCCACATGCATAAGTGAGCGTTTCAATGCAATCCTATGGCAGCGGAATCGCTGCGATTCCGCAGAAATAATGGACATGCTGCGGATTTTACCGCTATGCGATTCCGCAGCTGGAAAATCCGCAGCATGGGCACATCAACTGCGGAATACCATAGAATTGCATGGGAATGCGTTTTTTAAGCGTTCCCGCTGCGGGAAAAACACGGCGGAAACGCTTAAAAAGCACAATATGGGCACACAGCCTAAAGCCTCCAAAAATTCAAATTACAGAGCAGAAAAAAAGGCTGCACCGCTTACCTGCCCAGATCTTAGAACAAATGCACTGCAGGGTGCAGCCAGCCCATATAGCAAGATGTTGGCAACAAAGGTGCAAAATACTAGATTAACAGCCACTCTCCACCTTACCCATTCCTGGAGGGAGTGACTGCTCATCTGCAATGTGGTCTATCACGCTTTTATGGGGAGTCAGCTCCTGTTCCCATATCTCCTTAGCAATGTCCAGCAAGCCTCTGGGGTGTCTGCCATATAATTGAGAGAACCCTGTAGAAGATGGTGGTACCTCCCAGTCGGCAAATATTAAATAGAGCAGCAACATATCCCAATCATTTCCATCTTTGGAGACTACTTTTTTAATATAGATTTGAGTATTTTGTTAAATTTCTCCATTAGATCATCTGACTATGGGTAGTACAGCGATGTATGCATTTGTTTGATCTGGAGTAGCTTACACAGTTCCTTTTTCACTTTATTTCAAAGGATTCTCCCGATCCATAAGGATCTCCTTTGGTAGCCCAAGGTGGTAAAACAAGGCAAACAACTCCAGAACAATAAGTTTCGCCTGGACATGACGAAACGGAATTGCCTCCAGATACTGAGTGGCATAATCCGCTAACATGTTGGCCACTGCTGATTTTACTATTGGCCCTACCAGATCCATAGCAATCTGCTTAAATGGTACCTCCATAATAGGCAGAAGGACCAATGGACTACAGAAACTTGCGGTGGATGTGATCAGATGACACTCTGGTCAACCGAGACTCCCAAAACGTCTGAATCTCACCATAATAAAGAACCGTTTCAGAATATGCTCTTGCGTCTTTTTACACCTAGGTAGCCACCCAGCAACTGTTTAAGGACCAACTCAAGCACTGCCCGTCTGTAAGATTGGAGCACTACCAGCTGTTCTATGACTTCATCCTGGATTTTATCAACTCGGTATATCCACTCCTGGTTGACCACCATATGAGGAAAAACTGTCTCTGCCCCTGGTTGCTAAGCCACCCCATTTATTCTGTGTAGGATCCTGGAGCTGAACTGCCCTAAAAATACCCCAGCATACTTCCAGCTCCGGGATTGATGTGGTCTCATTGACCTCTCCTTCCGAAACCTCTTGGAGAGTACTATCAGCTTTCCCTTTGAGGGTGACCCCTACAACAGGTATCCCCGACTCGGATTCTTCGGATGCAAGTGACCCTGATTTTAATGACCCATGAATGAGTGTCACTAGGCTCCCTGAGTCCAAGAAATCCTCCGTTGACGCGCACCTGACACAGCCTTATACTGAAGCTCCATAAGCAGGGACTGGGGGAAACTATATGTAGATGGGTAAAGAATTGGCTAAATGGCAAGAAACAAAGAGTCATCATAAATGGTACATTCTCTAAATGGGATATAGTCAGCAGTGGGGACCGCGGGGATCTGTACTGGGAGCAGTGGGGACCATAGGGACCTGTACTGGGAGCAGTGGGGACCATAGGCATCTGTACTGGGAGCAGTGGGGACTGCAGAGATCTGTTCTAGCACTGATTCTTTTTTAACCTCTTTATTAATGACCTTGTGGATGGGATTGAGAGTGTCGTCGCCATATAATGTGTGACGTTCTTAGACGTTGTGCCTGTTCCAAATTTAATTGTAAATTTCAAATACTTGCACGGAAGAGCCACTCTAATACATTAAGAATCAAAGCAGATCTCTATTTATTCCATACCTTAGTCAGGGGGTTTTATAGCTTATCAGTATTTATGAATTATAACAATATAATTGTCTCATCTTATCTCTAACTATATGCTGGCATTTCTCTGCTCCTCCTCACTGCCGGTGATATCTCTCCAAATCCTGTTCCTCCTCACCACATCCCCACAGTCATTTCTACCTCCCAACCACGCTCTATCACAACTTTCCGTAACCTCTCTAACCTTATATCCATTAGCCCAGCCCCGACTTCCCCAGTCCCACTAACAGGAGCTCTATGGAACGCTCGCTCTGTCTGCAACAAACTTTCCTACATCCACCATCTTTTCATTACTAACAAACTTTCCTTCCTCGCCTTCACCGAAACCTGGCTCCCTCCCTCTGACACAGCCTCTCCTGCTGCACTTTCGTATGGTGGATTCCACCTTTCCCACACCCTCCGCCTCAGCAGCAAGCATGGCAAGGGAGTTGGTTTTCTCCTGTCAGATAACTGCTCCTTCACCCACATCCCACTGCCACCCTCTGTTTCCCTCCCTTCGTTTGAGGTGCACTCTGTGCGCATCTACTCCCCCTCCAACCGCCTGTCATTTACCGCCACCACCTTCTTTGACCACTTCACCACCTGGCTACTTTATTTTCTTTCCGCTGACATTCCCACTATCATCTTGGGTGACTTTAACATCCCCATTGACACTTCCCTCTCAGCTGCCACTAAACTTCTATCTCTCACTTCCTCCTTCGGCCTCAATCAATGTTCTTCTGCAGCCACTCACAAAGATGGCCACACACTGGACCTCATCTTCACCCGTCTCTGTTACCTACCTAACCTCTCTAACTCACCTCTACCTCTTTCTGACAACAACCTACTTACATTCTCTTCACTCTCCTCTCCAGGTCCACAATCCCCACCCCACAAACTCGTACACCCTCGCGGAAATCTTAAACACCTCAATCTACCTTCTCCCTCTTACATAAGTTCCCTACACAATGCGGATGCTGCTACCACTCTATATACAGTAACACCACAATAGCTATAGCTCTGGAAACGATTGCCCCTCTTACACATACCAAAGCTTGCAAAATCCACAGACAGCCCTGGCACAACAGCCTGACCAAAGAACTGAGATGGGCTTATATGGTTGCTGAGCGGAGATGGAAAAGATCCCACTCCAATGAGCACTTCATTGCATTCAAATAGTCCCTCACTACTTTCAAGATAATACTCGCCACAGCAAAACAAATATACTTCTCTTCTCTCATATCCACCCTGTCTAACAACCCTAAACAGCTATTCAACACCTCCAACTCTCTCCTCCGTCCCCCAACACCTTCTCCCTCTCCACTCATCTCAGCTGAAGACTTTGCCTCAATTTTCAAGCAGAAGATTGATACCATCATTAACAGTTTTGGTCGACAACCCTCAGAGCCCTTCCTCCTAACTGCTCAGCCCTCCTCCTTCAAAACCAACTTCTCTACCATTACAGAAGATCGACTCTCCACTCTACTTTCAAGATCACAACTCACCACTTGTGCACTTGACCCGATCCCATCCCACGTCATCCCAAACCTCACCGCAATCTTCATCACAACCCTAACCCATCTCTTCAACCTATCACTATCAACTGGTGTTTTCCCCACAAGCTTTAAACATGCCTCAATCACACCTGTCCTCAAAAAGCCCTCTCTTGAACCATGCTCTGTATCTAGCTTGTTAGGGATGGCGGAACGCACTAAATATTAAATAATAGAAAGTGCGTTCGCCACCTGGGGTCCACCGTGCAGTAGGTGTTAAAACCGCTGCTAGACAATGGCAGACGCGCTATATGACTGTACAATGCGCACGGATTCAACGTCACCCGATGTGCGCAGAGCGGACTCTGTTAACTCACAGAGGCGCTGTAACATAAACATAAACACCGAGCCTGTTAGACTCACAGGTCTCAGCGAAATTGCACGCACGGTATCAGGTCACAGGACAGGGTCCAAGACAGGGTACGGTGTCCGTCTAGACCTACCATGCGTGCGGCGTTGCTACTGTGGACGCCGGTAAGTGCTGCTGAATGCAGCGCGGCGGCAGCCACAGCCACTATGCGATTGTGCCGTGAGAGACGAGACACCACCGGACGCTAGTGTAGAGGTGCGGTGTGCACAGTGGCCTAAGGTTTGCCACTGACTGGCGCTGACTCTTTCTATAGTTCCCTATCCACATGCGTAATATCAGAGGGAGGGGAATCTTAATAAGTCAGTCACCAGAATCATATATCCATCACCATTCACACATCTAGCAAGAAGAGTCTATACTAGCACATGGCCGAGCGGCCATGCGGGCCTTTTATAGCCGTGCGCTGCCGGGACCTTCCAGATCTCTGAGATGGACCAATCAGATCAGGAGAAGGACCTGAGCACGTGACTCCCGAACTCCAATGGGAGATTGTCTCGTGAGCATGCCCAGTAGCGGGACGAGAGGACTTAGCCTCTGGAGTGGCTTGCTGCAGGACAGCCTGTGCTGCTATTGCGACCCAGAGGTGGCAGCAACAACCAGTCCTATAGAGCTGGTCTGAGCAGAGCATCTGGGATGCCGAGATTGCTGTGCAGGCTCCTGAGCGGTCGGTGGAGAATGGGAGACCACTGGATGCAAGGCTCTGGATTCCCGCTGTGCAGCTGCAGGAACCTGACGCCTAACATAGGTATTGCCCTATATCACTTCCCCCCTATGCCTCAAAACTACTGGAATAACAAATCCATCTTGAACTGTCCGCCCACCTCTCTTCTTTTTCCCTCTTCGACTGCTTACAATCTGGCTTCCGGCCGCACCCCTCCACTGAAACTGCCCTAACTAAGGTCACCAATTACCTATTAACCGCCGAGGCCAAGTGACACTACTCTGTCCTCCTCCTCCTGGACCTGTCCTATGCCTTTGACACAGTGGACCATTCCCTATTACTACAGACCCTTATCATCTCTTGGCATCACAGACTTGGCCCTATTTTGGATCTCGTCATACCTAACAGATCGGACATTCAGCGTCTCCCACTCACACACCACCTCCTCACCTTGCCGCCTATCTGTCGGAGTCCCACAACATTGAGTCCTAGGGCCCCTGTTCTTGTGCATTTACACCTTCGGCCTCGGACAGCTCATAGAATCTCACGGCTTTCAATATCACCTCTATGCTGACGGCACACAGATCTACATCTCTGGACCAGATATCGCCTCCCTACTAACTAGAATTCCACAATGCCTGTCTGCTATTTCTTCCTTTTTCTCTGCTAGATTTCTAAAACTTGATATGGACAAAACAGAGCTCATCATCTTTCCCCCATTTCACTCGACTCCCCTAGTGGACCTATCGATTAAAGTAAATGGCTGTCCACTCTCCCCAGTCCCGCAAGCTAAAATCTGACCTTGACATTACAATATTGCCAACCAATCTGAATAAGTTGACTGAATGGGAAAACACTTGTCAGATGAGATTAATGTAGATAAATGTAGAGTAATGGACCGAGGATGGAGTAATCCTAGCTCCTGTAGGGTTTCGTACACACTCAGCTGCGGTTGAGGTAGGTACAGGAAGCGGTTTCATACAAATGTCCAGTCAGGTTTATTAAAACTTCATAAACCTGTTTAAGCATAAGCAAACAAAAGATGGTCTTCTCCAGCAAAAAGTGAAAACAAATAGAAAATAAATATTACATATAGCACTGCGAGTCCACCCGCTCAGGTCAGTGTGTTTAGCAAACACATTGGAGGCCTCCACACTTCCAGTCACAGACTCTGAATAAACATTAGGTCTCCATTTTATCTGCCAAACCATGCCCTTGGGGTAGGGATATGTGAGCAGTCATTCCCATCTATTTCTTTTAACTGCTCGTAAAACCTGGCCCTGGAAAGGTCTAATAACTCTCTCAGCACTACTGTATATGTGCTGAAGCATGCTTTCCGAGCTCACATCACCAAAGCTACCAACCTCGATGATACATATCTCCCCTCAAGGACCTGTCCGGCGGCCATCTTACCCTTTATATACATTAGATGGAAGAATACACAGGACTACAGAACTGGAAAAGGACTTAGGTATTCTGGTTCAAGTAAGATGAGCAGCAGCACTCAATGTCAAGCAGCAGCCACAAAAGCAAACAAGATTTTAGGGTGTATAAAAAGAGAGATAAAATCCAACGATCCCAACGTATTGTTACCCCTTTATAAATCACAGGTGAGGCCACATCTAGAATACTGGATCCAGTTTGGGCTTCACATTTTAAAAAGGACATTCTGAAATTAAGATGTGTTCAAAGACAGGCAACCAGATTATTACACAGAATGGAGGCTTCTCACGTGATGAAAGGTTGGGAAAGTTGGGTTTGCTTAGCTTAGAAAAAAGACGCCTCAGATTGGATGTCATTCATATGTATAAATATATGTGAGGTCAGTACAGAGGATTGTGTATGACTTATTCCTTCCAAAGACCTTACTAAGGACCAGGGGGCACTCATTACAGGTGGAAGAAAGGCGATTCCGGCAGCTAAATAGGAAAGGGTACTTTACAGTAAGAGCAGTCAGACTGCGGAATAGTGACCACGAGAGGTAGTAATGGCTGACACTATAACAGCTGTTATACAAGGGCTGGACAATTTCCTTGATATGCATAACATTTTGGGTTATAGTTACATTAGTGACAAAATGTACAAACGGTGGAGAAAGTTTGAACTTGATGGACCTAGGTCTTTTAAAAACCTATGTAACAATGTAACTATCTAGATGGGGTTCACTAGCTGTAGTGAGGAAATCTGTGGTGTAGATGGTCTGGGCATACATCGATACACTCATTGGGCCCATAGATACGTATTAACCCTTATCCATGCAAAGATCTCATCTTTGAATTTCCCATAGTCCTGGGAATCCTGGCTGAGGTTAAAATAAGCCTTCTGGGGGTCTCCTATGAGGAATGGGGCCACCACTCTCCCAGTCTGCTGTTCTTTCAAACACGGTGAGAAACGTTCCCATGTCGCCCTCTGGACTTATCTTCCTCAGCGCTGACCTGATTTTGTCTGAGGCAATGGGACGGACCACAGCCACCAGTGGGGGTGTCTTGCAGGTCCGAATCTGTTGTGTTAACAGGTGGCTAGTCTTCTGCTGTTGCGCCATTGAGTAGACCCATTTCTTTTTACTCCATCTTGTCGTTGGGCCTGAGCTGTAGCGTTGCAGGTTTGATCACCGACATGCAGTTCTCTTTGCGGTTATGCCTTAGTTCACATTGCCCGCATTCTGCACCATATGTAAGGCAGTGGCTTTCATGTCAGTGTGGTAATGAGGCACTGACCCAAGAAAGTTCAACTTTTAACTTGCGCTGTAACCATAGTTGAGGCTGTAGTTTCAACGCTCTCCAGCGAGGTTAGTACGTTTCCACACACAACCTGGGAGACACATAATGTATATGATTCCCATCACTGCCTCATAGTGTGTAGTATAAGTGTGTTATTATACTCACCTGCCACCATTTCTTTTGGTATCCAGCGCCGTTCCGCTTCTCTTCTCAGTGACATCACCAGAAATCTATTTTCCAATGCAATCCTACAGAGCAGTGTTCCGACACACCGTGGGCTTACAGGCAAAGAGCATGGAGTGATCCAGAGAGTCTGAAGAGCGGTGATGTAACTGAGAAGAGGAGTAGAACGGAGGTAGGTAAGTATTATAACACACACTACACTACATACACAAATACAGATTTAGTGAAAAACTCTTCACTATTTATATGTACAGTGAATTATTGTGCTAGAGATGCAGCCTGAAATCAAATCTAAGGTGCTTTAGTGTATTTGACAAATTCCTTCCCTTCATGATCAGTGGCTGCATTGTTGGCATGGTGTCTGCAGTACATAACGTTGTGTGGATCTAAATCGCCTCCATGTAAAAGCACTGTAGTATTAATATTGCTATATAAGCCAGTAAAATAAATAATAAAGAAATAAAATCCTTGAAATGTGCAGCTTCTTATGTTGCCTTTTGAAGTAGTAGAACCAATTTGACATTTAAAGTGATACATGAGAAATGTACCAGAAATAGTCCAGAAATCGGTCAGACAGTAAGACTAACCACTGCTTTCTTACTTTACTTGCTTTTTTTTCTTCTCTGCTCTTTACCCCCTTACCTACAATTGACGTAATATTCTGTCCATGTGACCCTGGACCTAATTACCATGGACGGAATATTACGTCACCGCGATCAGCGGCGCCCACGTGGTGAGCGCCGCTGATCGCGGCCGAGTGTCAGCTAATTATCATAGCTGACACCCGGCACAATGTGTCAGGGGCGGTCACGGACCGCCCCCGACACGTTAACCCCTTGCACACCGCGATCAAACACGATCGCGGTGTACCGGGGGTTAAAGGGAAGCATCGGCAGGGAGGGGGCTCCCTCCTTGCTTCCCTGAGCCCCCCACGGCAGCGCAATGTGCAGCGCTGCTGCGGGGGACTACTTTCCTGCAGGTCCCCGGATCCAATATGGCGACGGGGACCTCCGGAGGCCTGCAGGAAGCTGGCTTCCTCAGTGCCTGCAAAGCGCAGGCATGAGGAAGCCTGTGCAGTGCCTGTGACAGATCGCTGATCTGTCACAGTGATCTGTGATGTGACAGATCAGCGATCTGTCACAGGACAGTTATGTCCCCCCTGGGACATTGTAATAAAGTAAAAAAAAAAAAAAAAAGTGCAAAAATAATAAAAAAAAAAATCGCTAAATAAATTAAAAAAAAAATAAAAATAAATATTCCCCAATAAATTCATTTTTTGGAAATAAAAAAAAAAAACACAATAAAAGTACACATATTTGGTATCGCCGCGTCCGTAACGACCCGCCCTATAAAACTGTCCCAATAGTTAACCCCTTAAGCGAACCCCTTAAAAAATAAAAATAAAAAACGAAGCAAAAAATAATGATTTATTATCATACCGCCGAACAAAAAGTGCAATAACGCACGATCAAAAAGACGCATATAAATATCCATGGTACCGCTGAAAACGTCATCTTGTCCCGCAAAAAACGAGCTGCCATACAGCATCATCAGCGAAAAAATAAAAAAATTATAGCTCGCAGAATAAAGTGATGCAAAAATAATTATTTTTTATATAAAATTGTTTTCATTGCATAAAAGCGCCAAAACATAAAAAAACTACCTAAATGAGGTATCGCTGTAACCGTACTGACCCAAAGAATAAAACCGCCTTATAAATTTTACCGCACCCGGAACGGCGTAAACGCACCACCCAAAAGAAATTCGTGAAACGCTGGTTTTTGTCAATTCTGCATCCCAAAAAACGAAATAAAAAGCGATCAAAAAATGTGACATGCCCGAACATGATACCAATAAAAGCATCAACTCGTCCCGCAAAAAATAAGACCTCACATGTCTCGGTGGGTCAAAATATGGAAAAATTATAGCTCTCAATATGTGGTGATGCAAAAACTATTTTTACAATAAAAAGCGTCTTTTAGCGTGCGACAGCCGCCAAACATAAAAACCGCCATAAATAGTAAATCAAACCCCCCGTTATCACCCCCTTAATTAGGGAAAAATAATAAAATTAAAAAAATGTATTTATTTCCATTTTCCCATTAGGGTTAGGGCTAGGGTTAGGGCTAGGGCTAGGGTTAGGGTTAGGGCTAGGGTTAGGGTTAGAATTGGGGGTTTCCACTATTTGCGCACATCAGGTGCTAGCCAAACGCAACATGGCGTCTGATCTCAATTCCAGCCAATTCTGCGTTGAAAAAGTCAAATGGTGCTCCTTCCCTTCCAAGCTCTGCCATGCACCCAAACAGTGTTTTACGCCCTCATGTGGGGTATAAGCCTACTCAGGACAATTTGCAAAACAACTTTTGGGGTCCTATTTCTCCTGTTGCCCTTAGGAAAATAAAAATTTGGGGGCAAAAATATCATTTTTGTGGAAAAAAAATATTTTTTTATTTTCACGCCTGGGCGTTATAAACTTCTGTGAAGCACTTAGGGGTTCAAAGTTCTCACCACAAATCTAGATAAGTTCCTTAGGGGGTCTAGTTTCCAAAATGGTGTCATTTGTGGGGGGTTTCCACTGTTTTGGTACATCAGGGGTTTTCCAATTGCGACATGATGTCCGATCTCAATTCCAGCCAAAAACGTCAAATGGCGCTGCTTCCCTTCCGAGGTGTGCCATGCGCCCAAATAGTGGTTTACCCCCATATGTGGGGTATCAGCATACTCAGGACAAATTGCACAATAACTTTTAGGGTCATGTTACCCTTGGGAAAATAAAAATTGGGGTGAAAAGATCATTTTTGTGGAAAAAATATGATTTTTTAATTGTACCACTGTACGTTATAAACTTCTGTAAAACCCTTGTGGGTTCAAAGTTCTCACCACATATCTAGATAAGTTCCTTGGGGGGTCTAGTTTCCAAAATGGGGTCACTTATAGGGGGTTTCCACTGTTTAGGTACATCAGGGACTCTCCAAACGTGACATGGCGTCCGATCTGAATTCCAGCCAATTTTGCATTGAAAAAGTCAAACGGCGCTCCTTCCATTCTGAGCTCTGCCATGCGCCGAAACAGTCGTTCCCCCCACATATCAGGTATCAGCGTACTCAGGACAAATTGCACAATAACTTTTGCAGTCCAATTTCTCCTGTTACCCTTGGTAAAATGAAAAAAAATTGAACCTGAAGTATTTTTTTTGTGAAAAAAAGTTAGATGTTCATTTTTTTTTAAATATTCAAAAAAATTCCTGTGACGCACCTAAAGGGTTAATAAACTTCTTGAATGTGGTTTTGAGCACCTTAAGGGGTGCAGTTTTTAGAATGGTGTCACTTTTGGGTATTTTCTATCATATAGACCCCTCAAAGTGGCTTCAAATATGATGTGGTCCTAAAAATAAAATGGTGTTGTAAAAATGAGAAATCGCTGGTCAACTTTTAACCCTTATAACTTCCTAACAAAAATAAATTTTGGTACCAAAATTGTGCTGATGTAAAGTAAACATGTGGGAAATGTTAGTAATCAAGTTTTTTGTGTACTGTATCTCTGTGATTTAAGGGCATAAAAATTCAAAGTTGGAAAATTGCGAAATTTTCAAAATTTTCGCCAAATTTCCGTTTTTCTCACAAATAAACGCAAGTTATTTGAATGAAATTTTACCACTAACATGAAGTACAATATGTTACGAGAAAACAGTGTCAGAATCACCGGGATCCATGGAAGCGTTTCAGAGTTATTACCTCATAAAGGGACAGTGGTCAGAATTGTAAAAATTGGCCCGGGAGTTAACGTGCAAACCACCCTTGGTAGTAAAGGGGTTAACCATGCTCACATTTGCCATCACCGTTTTTGCTCCACTAATCTTCGCTCTCCTTCGCTATCCCCAAACCCCTGCACCCTCAAACCAAATAACTATCTCCCCCTCTCTCTTACCCCCACCTCGCTTTATCTGCAGACATACTCCTACCGCAATCCCTCACACTTAAAACCTGTGCCACTGACCCCCTCCCTCCCGCACCCTCTTTCTGGAGTACTTTGGAATGCTCGCTCCATCTGCAACAAGCTCCACGTGATCCACGACCTCTTTACCTCCCGCAACCTTTCCTTCCTGGCCCTCACTGAGACCTGGCTGACACCCCCTGACACGGCCTCCCCGGCCGCACTGAGTTATGGCAGTGTTATGAATGAGTCACTGTAGGAGGCAAAAACAGAAATGCTAGCTAAGTCCAGAAAACCAGAGAAGTTGGCAGCTATCGGATTGCAGACCTCTGAACCTATCAACACAACTAGCAGTAGCCGTGGGGGGTTCCTACGATGCCCTAGACCCCTCGATCACAGCCGGAGGACTATATAGCCTAAAGACAGAAAGGGAAATCTAAACTGCCCCAGAGCAGACCCCAAAGCAAAAGGCAGCCCCCAACATATAATGACGGTGAAGCAAGAAGAAAGAACACTAACACAGACAGAAAGATAGACTGAGCAAAGACGGGGCCCAAGCTAAGTAGATAGGAAAGGACAGGAAGGCTGCTGTCTGCAATCCGTGAAAAACCCTATGAAAATAAGAGCCAACAGACTGACAGTGAAAAAGGCCCTGAAGACGCTAGGCTTCAAAAAAGCTATGTCAGTACACAGGAATATTCTGAAGACAGAGCAACCGGCAAAAGGAGATTCAGCTCACCCCCGCAGGGAATGGCAGAATCCAGAAAAGCAAGGCAAACAAAAACAAAACACAAAAGCTAACAGGCAAAGCAGAAAACTTAGCTTTAGAGGAGCAGGAATCAGACTGGTCTCCTAGAAGTCCACAGAGAAATCACCCGCAGGGCAGAAGGGCGTCCGCAGCCTTATATCCAGTCCGTGACTCCACTCAGCCAGTCATCATCATTAGGCTCAGGTGCCTGATAATCAGGCTCATTACCTTCCTTTACCAGAATAGGGAGTTCACCAGACCTCAGTGACGAAGGGGAAAATGAACTCACAACATGGCAGCCTCCACTTTACCCACACTCCTCGCCCTGACAACAGACAAGGTGGAGGAGTGGGTTTCCTCCTTTCTAAAACTGCTCCTTCAACCCTATCCAACCCCCACCCTCCCTTATCCTCCCTTCTTTCGAGGTTCACTCTGTCCGTATTTACTCTCCCTCTAACCTCCAAATGGCTGTCATACACTGACCACCGGGCTCAGCCACTGCCTTCATTGACCAATTCTTCATCTGGCTCCTCCACTTCCTCTCTTCTGACATCCCCACCATCATCATGGGGGGACTTCAACATCCCCATTGACACCCACCAGCCAGCAGCCTCCAAACTCCTGTCACTTACCTCATCCTTTGGACTTACTCAGTGGTCCTCCACAGCCACCCACACAGGTGGACATACACTAGACCTCATCTTCACCCGCCTCTTTTCCCTATCTAATCTCACAACCTCTCCCCCCTTTCTGACCACCATCTACTCACCTTCTCATCCTTGTCCTTCTCACCTGCCCCCCATGTCCAGCCACTAGCACATCCTAGTAGAAACCTCGCACACCTAGACATCCACAGACTCTCAGACTCTCTTCTACCTCTGTCCTCCATATCTTCACTCCACAACACAGACAGTGCCACTGCTTTCTACAACGCCACCCTCACATCAGCCATAGACTCAGTCGCTCCTCTCATGCATAGCAAAGTGCGACAAACCAATAGGCAACCCTGGCACAACAACCTCACCAAAAACTTTGACAAGCATCCAGGGTCGCGGAGTGGCGTTAGAAGAAAACACGCCTGCCAGACGACTTCACTGCTTTCAAACAAGCTACACTTGCCTTTAAATCAGCCCTCACCTCTGCTAAACAGACCTATTTCACAAACCTTGTATCTTCATTATCCCACAACCCAAAACAACTGTTCAGCACATTCAACTCTCTCCTCCGTCCACCACTGCCACTTCCAACTCCCCTCATCTCTGCTGAGGACTTTGCCACCTACTTCAAAATCAAGATTGACCAAACAAGGCAAACCTTTACAGTTCCACCACCCCAACCACTCCACATACCAGACCTCTTCCCTTCCCTAATAACCTTCCTCTCCAACATTACTGAAGGAGAGTTTACTAATCTCCTTTCCAAATCACGCCTTACCATCTATGCACTTGATCCCATCCTTTCCCACCTGCTGCCCAACCTCACTAACATGATCATTCCAGCCCTAACCCATCTCTTCAACCTATCTCTAACTTCTGGTACCTTCCCCTCTTCCTTCAAACATGCCACCATCACACCCATCCTCAAAAAATCAAACCTTGACCCAACTGCTATGTCCAGCTATCACCCCATATCACTGCTTCCGTTCGATTCCAAACTCCTTGAACAGCATGTCCATGCTCAACTTTCCTCCCACCTCTCATCTAACTCCCACCTTGACATCCTGCAATCTGGCTTCCGCCCCCACCTCTCCACTGAAACTGCCCTGACCAAAATTACTAATGACTTACTCACAGCCAAAGCTAACAGACAGTTCTCCATCCTCCTCCTCCTTCTTGACCTGTCCTCTGCCTTTGACACAGTTGACCACTGCCTACTGCTACAGATTCTTTCTTCCCTTGGCATCAAAGACCTTGCCCTGTCCTGGATTTCCTCATACCTTTCTGACCGCACATTCAGCGTTTCCCACTCCCACACTACCTCCTCATCCCATCCCCTCTCTGTTGGAGTCTCCCAAGGCTCTGTCCTGGGGCCCCTACTTTTTTCCATCTATACTCTTGGCCTAGGACAACTCATAAAGTCCCATGGCTTCCAGTACCACCTGTATGCAGACGACACTCAGATCTACCTCTCTGGCCCAGATGTCACCTCTCTGCTGTCCAGAATCCCGGAGTGTCTATCAGCCATATCCTCCTTTTTCACCTATCGCTTCCTGAAACTCAATGTAGACAAAACTGAACTCATTATCTTTCCTCCATCTCACATATCTATCTATCTATTATGGTAAACGGCATCACGCTCTCTCCAGCACGCGAAATCCGCTGCCTCGGAGTAACTCTCGACTCTGCCCTGTCCTTCAAACCACACGTCCAATCTCTTGCCACCTCCTGTCGCCTCCAACTCAAAAATATTTCCAGAATCCGTCCCTTCCTCAGTCCTCAATCTACTAAAACTCTTGTAATGCCCTCATCATCTCCCGCCTTGACTACTGCAACACTCTCCACTGTGGCCTCCCTGCTAACTCTCTTGCACCACTCCAGTCTATCCTCAATTCTGCTGCCCGACTAATCCACCTCTCTCCTCGCTACTCCCCTGTCTCCCCCTCTGCAAATCCCTCCATTGGCTCCCAATTCCCCAACGAATCCAGTTCAAACTACTAACACTGACCTACAAAGCTATCCACAACCTTTCCCCTCCCTATATCTCTGAACTAATCTCCCAATATCTTCCCTCACGTAATCTTCGATCCTCCCAAGACCTCCTACTCTCCTCCACACTTATTCATTCCTCACACAACCGCCTCCAAGATTTCTCCCGAATATCCCCTATCCTCTGGAATGCCATGCTTCAACACGTCCGATTATCCACCACCCTCGGATCCTTCAAATGGAACCTGAAAACCCATCTTTTCAGGAAAGCTTACAGCCTGCAATAACCATTCTGCCGCCTCACCACCGCCTGAGCTGCCGCCTCATCACCACCAGAGCTGCTGCACCCCTGACCTTCTGTCTCTTCCCCACTATCCTGTAGAATGTAAGTCCGCAAGGACAGGGTCCCCTCCCCTCTGCACCAGTCTGTCATTGTAAATTTCTTTACTGTTAACGATATCTATAACTTTGTATGTAACCCCCTTCTCATGTACAGCACCATGGAATTAATGGTGCTATATAAATAAATAATAATAATTTCCATCAGACTCAGAGAATTTCTCTTGATCTTAGATGTGCCATTTATGATCCGAGCTCATCATCTAATATGCTAGTTTTGCTCAGATTCTGGCTTCTTTCTTATCTGCTGCAGGATGACGAATGTCATCATATTGTGTATTTTCTCTAGTTCCCCGCTGGTGTAATGACCTGAAGATCCAGGATGGGGAGGCCACCTGCTATTCCCCATGGCAAGGAAACTACCGCAGTGCGCTAGGGACAAGGTGCATTGTGTCATGTGACCAGGGATTCCAGCTGATTGGCCAGAGTTCTGTGCGCTGTTTACAGAACCGCCGCTGGTCGGGATCTGCATACTGCAGGCGTAAGTGACCTTGGGGTAAGCGGGCTGTAATAGAAACCAGTAGCTGGCTGTAGATTGCTTTGATTTTCTAATTCTCAAGGTTTTATATATTTTCATTGTGCTTTTCCATGTCAGGAAGGTCTATAGTATCTTAAATCTGGGCTGTGGTCCTTGTGACATTTCTGTATTTCAGGGATCCAGTGCCCGATTCTCCAATTGATACCTAAGGGCTCATACCAGTGTATTGAGGGCACGTATGAGGGATCACGGTGCGACTACTCCTGCTCCTCAGGCCATCAGATCGAGGGTGATCGCAGCCGTGTCTGTATGGAGGATGGAAGCTGGAGTGGTGTAGAACCGTTCTGTGTAGGTAAATTTCAGATGAATTTACAGAAGGCATTATATGTATTATTGGATTTTGCTTTGGAAGTGGACCACCTTAGCACCTAGGAATAACCCCATATATTACAGGTTCCATACGATTTCCAATTCTTACAGAAAAACTGAAGTGGTTATTCCATCAGATATCGCATATACCGTTCTATCCCCGATTGCAGACATTACTTTCTGCACAGGAACAATCCTGGGGAATCCCCATTGTTTATTTCAGAAGGTGCTGAGAGCGGGTCCTCGAGAAGATTCATAACTGGCTTAGTGATCGGACCCAAAGAGTGGTCGTAAATGGCTGCACATCCAGTTGGAAGAATGTCTCAAGTGGGGTACCACAGGGCTCTGTCCTGGGCCCTATATTGTTCAACATCTTTATCAACGATTTAGATGAAGGAATTGAGGGTAAACTGATTAAATTTGCTGATGACACAAAGCTAGGAGGGATAGCTAATACTAGAGAAGAGAGAGAGAGGATTCAAAAATATTTAAATAAACTGGAGAAGTGGGCAGCAACTAACAGAATGGTTTTTAACAGGGAGAAATGCAAAGTACTACATCTGGGCAATAAAAATGAAAAAAGCATATATAGAATGGGAGGAATAGGGCTAAGTGACAGCACATGTGAAAAAGACTTGGGTCTACTAATAGATCACAGACTGAATATGAGTCAACAGTGTGATGCAGCAGCAAAAAAGGCAAATGCAATTCTAGGATGTATTAACAGAAGCATACAGTCTAGATCACGTGAAGTCATTATTTCCCTCTACTCCTCTTTGGTCAGACCTCATCTGGAATATTGTGTCCAGTTTTGGGCACCACATTTTAAAAAAGACATCAACAAACTGGAGCAAGTTCAGAAAAGAGCGACCAGAATGGTGACCGGTCTGCAAACCCTGTCTTATGAGGAAAGGTTGCAGGATTTGGGAATGTTTAGTTTGCAAAAGAGAAGACTGAGAGGAGACTTAATAGCTGTCTACAAATATCTAAAGGGCTGTCACATTGTAGAAGGATCAACTTTATTCTCATTTGCACAAGGAAAGACTAGAAGCAATGGGATGAAACTGAATGGGAGGAGACACAGATTAGATATTAGAAAAAACTTTTTGACAGAGTGATCAATGAGTGGAACAGGCTGCCACGAGAAGTGGTGAGTTCTCCTTCAATGGAAGTCTTCAAACAGAGGCTGGACAGACATCTGACTGGGATGATTTAGCGAATCCTGCTTTGAGCAGGGGGTTGGACCAGATGGCCCAGGAGGTCCCTTCCAACTCTACGATTCTATGATTCTATGATTCTATGAAGTGTCCATGTGATTCTCTACCATTGTGTTCATACCCATTAATAGGTTTCCCTGTACAGTACAGACCAAAAGTTTGAACACACCTTCTTATTCAAAGAGTTTTCTTTATTTTTATGACTATGAAAAATGTAGATTCACTCTGAAGGCATCAAAACTATGAATTAACACATGTGGAATTATATAATTAACAAAAAAAGTGAAACAACTGAAAATACTGTATGTCTTATATTCTAGGTTCTTCAAAGTAGCCACCTTTTGCTTTGATTACTGCTTTGCACACTCTTGGCATTCTCTTGATGAGCTTCAAGAGGTAGTCACCAGAAATGATCTTCCAACAGTCTTGAAGGAGTTCCCAGAAATGCTTAGCACTTGTTGGCCCTTTTGCCTTCACTCTGCGGTCCAGCTCACCCCAAACCATCTCGATTGGGTTCAGGTCTGGTGACTGTGGAGGCCAGGTCATCTGGCGTAGCACCCCATCACTCTCCTTCTTGGTCAAATAGCCCTTACACAGCCTGGAGGTGTGTTTGGGGTCATTGTCCTGTTGAAAAATAAATGATGGTCCAACTAAACGCAAATCGGATGGAATAGCATGCCGCTACAAGATGCTGTGGTAGCCATGCTGATTCAGTATGCCTTCAATTTTGAATAAATCCCCAACAGTGTCACCGGCAAAGCGCCCCCACACCATCATACCTCCTCATCCATGCTTCAAGGTGGAACCAGGCATGTAGAGTTCATCCGTTCACCTTTTCTGCGTTGCACAAAGACACGGTGGTTGGAACCAAAGATCTCAAATTTGGACTCATCAGACCAAAGCACAGATTTCCACTGGTCTAATGTCCATTCCTTGTGTTCTTTAGCCCAAACAAGTCTCTTTTGCTTGTTGCCTGTCCTTAGCAGTGGTTTCCTAGCAGCTATTTTATCATGAAGGCCTGCTGCACAAAGTCTCCTCTTAACAGTTGTTGTAGAGATGTGTCTGCTGCTAGAACTCTGTGTGGCATTGACCTGGTCTCTAATCTGAGCTGCTGTTAACCTGTGATTTCTGAGGCTGGTGACTCGGATGAACATATCCTCCGCAGCAGAGGTGACTCTAAGTCTTTCTTTCCTGGGGCAGTCCTCATGTGAGCCAGTTTCTTGGTAGAGCTTGATGGTTTTTGCCACTGCACTTGGGGACACCTTCAAAGTTTTCCCAATTTTTCGGACTGACTGACCTTCATTTCTTAAAGTAACAATGGCCACTTGTTTTTCTTTATTTAGCTGCTTTTTTTCTTGCCATAATACAAATTCTAACAGTCTATTCAGTAGCACTATCAGCTGTGTATCCACCAGACTTCTGCACAACACAACTGATGGTCCCAACCCCATTTATAAGGCAAGAAATCCCACTTATTAAACCTGACAGGGCACACCTGTGAAGTGAAAATCATTTCCGGTGACTACCTCTTGAAGCCCATCAAGAGAATGCCAAGAGTATGCAAAGATGTAATCAAAGCAAATGGTGGCTACTTTGAAGAACCTAGAATATAAGACATACAGTATTTTCAGTTGTTTCACACTTTTTTTGCTAATTATATAATTCCACATGTGTTAATTCATAGTTTTGATGCCTTCAGAGTGAATCTACAATTTTCATAGTCATGAAAATAAAGAAAACTCATTGAATGAGAAGGTGTGTCCAAACTTTTGGTCTGTACTGTATATAAATGTGTTGTGCATGCATGGGATATCCTGCAAGGGCATATAGAAGAGGAGTCTCCCAAGCATTTCTCATTCCTTGATCACATGTATCAGTTGGATGCATCTGTATAACCATCTCTCATTCCTCTCCTGGTTATTCCGTGTAGTTTTGGCTGTAATTATGGCTGACTCTGGGTACACTGTAGTAAATTTTCCATCTTAGTTTGGAGGGGGTGGATCTTCTCAGCTCAGATTCTCATTACCTCCTGTCATCTTATTCAGAGCTGTGTAATTACCTTGTTTTATTTTAGATGTTGATCCACCCAAGATCCAGTGCCCACCCTCAAGGGTGAAAGTGGCTGAGCCAGAAAAACTTAGTGCGGTGGTGTACTGGGGGAGTCCGCAGGTGAAGGACACAGCAGATGGTCTTATAACGAGGTGAGAGTAGAATGCACCAGAGCATTACATTACAGAAAGCAGTGGGAAAGTAGGATAGAGGGCCAAAAACCCTACTCCAAGCCTTCCACACAGTACATTCATAGCTTATGGTTTCAGCTTTTAAGGTTGTAGATAGACTTACAATGGTGAGCAAAATGGCAATAATGTTTTGATCTTTTGTCTTTCAGGCTCCAAATCTCACCATCTACTACTGCTTCAAATGTGACTTAAGGTACTGTTACACTTAGCGATGTACCAGCGATCCCGACCAGCAATATGACGCGGTCAGGATTGCTGGTACATCGCTAAGTGGTCGCTAGTGAGCTGCCACATAGGCAGATCTCACTAGCGACATCGCTGGGGACGGGGGTCGCTACTTACCTGTCAGACTAGGCGATCCTGCGTCCTCCCGCCCGGCTCCACGCTCTTCGCTCGTCTCTCCACAGGAAGCTGACGACGAGAAAGTCCTGAACGTTCTCGCGCGATCAGCGATAACCAGCGGGGGAGCCAGTCGTAGGTAAGTATCAGACACAGAGATATCGCTAGCAATATCGCTATAACGTCACAAGTTATAGCGATATTGCTAGCGATATCTCTTAGTGTGACAGGCCCTTTACAATTATTTAGTGGATGATTAGTTTTCGTGTCACTACATTGTTACTGTTTTGCTCCTAAAATCTAAATTTGAAGTTGTATTGTTTTGTTAGTATTTTATAAATCCACCTTTGGCTTTCACCGCTGCCTGAATCCTTCTGCTCTCTATCAGATTCAAACATGTCTTGACTGAAATCTGATCTCAGATCTCTTCTACACGTTTCCAAAGTTGGTGCATAACGATTTACTCACTTGGGTATGTATACAATTTTTCTTCAACTCTACCCACAAGTGCTCGACTGGGTTGAGGTGTGGGGACTGTGAGAGCCATTGCAGCACCTCTACTTCATTGGCTCTGAACCATTCCTTTGCAAATCTTGACGTATGCTTTGGGTCTTTGTCCTGGTGGAACACTATGTCAAGTAACTCGTCTTGTAGGATACTCATATATAGCTCAGCATTGAGACCACAATCAATCCTGGTCATGCATCCAAGGCCTTTGGCTGTAAAACAAACCCATACTATCAAGCTTCCTGCGCTGAACTTGACAGTTGCTTTAATTTCCCAATCCATTAGCCCCCTTTTTCCCAGTCCCATTTGTACCCATTAGAGCCTAGGCTATTGACTTTCATCTCATTGGAAACAGGAGATTTGGAGCAATCTTCTATTGTCCACTTTTCGTACTTTTTTGCAAGCTTGAGCCGATGCTTCTTATGACGATATTGAAGTAGAGACGCCTTCACCTTTTTTAAGCAACCATTCCAGAATTGTGTAATGTGTGTTGCACGGTGCTGGCATGGACATCTGTGATCTCACTAGTACGAAGCATACGAGCCTCCTTCACTTCCATGTTTGTCTCGCCAGAACTGGTAGACCTTGTGATTAGCCAACTTGATGACTCCGATATTTTGCCTGGATGTCCAACTCTTGGATTTTGAATGGATGGAAGGACTTCATGTCATATTCTTCCAACTCCCTTGGCACTCACATGATGACGTTTGGAAATTTTCTTGGCCGGGAGACAAATATCGATGAGCCGGATGACGCAGTTTCTCTTTACTTTGGAAATCTTCTCCCTGACTGTTCCTGTTAGGAATCTGGTTTATATCATGCCTATCCAGGAATCCAGATTCTCACATTTATCTCCAGAGGCTAAGTCCTTTGTGCCATCTTCTGAGCATGCTCACGGGACGAGCTCCCATTGGAGTTCAGGAGTCAGGTGCTCAGGTCCTGCTCCGGATCCTATTGGCTCCTTTTGGAGACCTGGAGATTTCCGGCAGGTCCCGTACGCTATAAAAAGTGCGCATAGCTTTTCCGCCATGCGCTAGTATTTTCATACGGCTGCTGTATGTATGGTGATGGATGCTTGGACTGGTGACTGACTTATTAAGAACCCTTTCCCTCTGATAATACGTCTGTGTGAGTGTTTGGGCATCAGCCAGTATTAGCGCCAGCGCCAACACGCTCAAGCTTCATCTTTGCCAGCAGCTAGCATCCTGCATCACGCTTGCAGCATAGCAGGGCTTTGTCTGCGTCTCAGTTCACGCCGCGCTGCGGTTGCAGCCTGTCGGGCGTTCGCAGTTGCGACGTTCCGCATCCTATTTTTACGGTAGGTCTAGAAGGAGTAGTCCTGGTGTTTAAGGCTACTTCTGTGACCTTTAATACCGTATCTGCATCACTGGAAGTCTATGACCCTGTACATTCTCAGCGTTATTTATGCTTTTGTTTGCAGCTCTGTGCATATAACAGAGTCTGCTTCAGTGCACTGGGTGCAGCTAAAACCCTGTGCACATTACCACCTTAGTGCTCTGCCTCTTTCAGCAGCGGTTATTCCATCCACCGCACGGTGGACCCCGAGTGGCGAAGGCACTTTATTTTTTATTTAGTGTCTTCCGCCACTCATAACAGTTCCTTGATTCGATCCAGTGACATTTTGCTTGAGAATCAGCCTAACAACACACTGAGCTATTAGGGAATGTGGGAACAGGTTGTAGTTCCTAGAATACAGGAAGAAAAAGATTTTTGCTCCACCAGGAGCAAAACAGAAACAATGCAGTGACATGACGAGAATCTGCATATCTAATTGTATGCTACATAGTTGTAAGTCAAATTTATGTATGGGATAGCCAAGATGATTGTCTATAAAATTATGGTAGTCTCACATTCAAAGCAGTAGTGGATTGTGAAATATGGAGCCTGAAAATCAAAAGTTGAAAACATTGTTACCCTTTTGCTTGTCACTGTTAGTTCATCAAGTTTAACCTATAGCCTAACATGTTGATGCAGGAGAAGAAAAAACCCAATGAGGCAGATGCTGATTGCCCCATACTAGTGGAAAAATTATTTTACAACTCCACATACGGCAATCAGGCAAGTTTCCTGGATTAAGTTCTTTGATATTCCTATCAAAGAAATTAATACCATAACGTGTAATATTAGATTTCTCAAGAAAGGCGTCTGGGTCTTCTTGAACTTTTGTAGTGAATCAATCATTACAACATCCTGTGGTATAAAGCTGTCACGGGGGCTTAGTTCAACTAAGGCTGAAATACCTGGGGCCCCTGTGGTGTCCCTTTACTAGGGGAAACCCTGTCTGACCCTCAACCCAGGGTTTTTGCTGAAGGTGCAAATGCCTGAGCCTCCGACCTTTCCTTATCTCCTGCTCAGCCCTGCACTTAACCCTCCACCCTCCACCCAGTGAGAAGTCACCACCAAAGCTCCCACACAAATAATGACAGACAGGGAGAACTTAAACTGCACTGCGCCGCACACACACAGGAATAAACAGTAATGTGAACAGGGCACAACTAAACACAAATATGGGAAGGAGAAAGGATAACGACGGATCATACGACACCAGATATGAATCTCTCTCTCTTGAACACGTCCACTCCAGACCGGAACCACTTGGTATGAAACACAAGCTATAATCGGCGACGCCCATAGGCCAGCATGACTATTTAAAGACCGTGGGCGTGACTAACCATCCAACCTGGTCTCCAGCAGGATTAACCCCCGAGAGCCTGAAGATCAGGCCGGCGCCACTGAGGCTATAGTGGCTGGAGGTGGAACTACCTCTGCCTGCCGGATGCTGTGGTGTGAACAGCGTCCGACATGACAGTACCCCGTCTTCTACGAGGGACCCCAGGGCCCTCAAGACTCATAGGACCCGGCTTGTCCGGATGACGACGGTGAAAAGAACTGACCAGCCGATCCGCATGTATGTCTGAGGCTGGAACCCAAGACCTCTCCTCTGGACCATACCCCCGCCAGTGCACCAAATACTGAAGAGTACGGCGTACTACTCGAGAGTCCACTACCTTGGCGACCTCGAACTCTAACTCGCCATCCACCATGACTGGAGGTGGCATCGGCGTCGTGTCCACCAAGCCTACCACCTTTTTCAATAAAGCCCTGTGAAACACGTTGTGTATCTTGTACACCGCGGGAAGTTCCAACCGATAAGCTACTGGGTTAATGATGGCAGAAATCCTAAAAGGCCCAATAAACCTTGGACCCAGTTTTAAAGAAGGGATTTTGAGTTTTATGTTCTTCGTAGCTAACCACACCCATTCACCCACACACAGGTCCGGACCTGGCACGCGTTTACTGTCAGCCACCCGTTTGTACCTGGCACTCATGCTCAACAAACGCTGTTTCACCCGCCTCCAGACTGATGACAATTGGGCTCCTAGCTGATCCTCCTCCGGGACACCCCCGGAGTCACCCTGACGTAAGGTACAAAACTGAGGATGTTGACCGTACACACAAAAGAATGGAGACTCTCCTGATGACTCTTGGCGGTGATTATTTAATGCGAATTCGGCCAGAGGAAGGAAAGTAGACCACTCCTCCTGGTTGTCGGACACAAAGCATCGTAAATACTGTTCAAGATTTTGGTTCATGCGCTCAGTTTGTCCATTAGACTGTGGATGAAACGCCGATGAATGTGACAACTTGATCCCCAACCTTGAGCAAAAAGCTTTCCAAAACCTCGCCACAAATTGCGTACCCCTATCAGATACTATGTCAGACGGTACTCCGTGGAGTCTGACCACCTCCTTCACAAATACCTGAGCCAACGTCTTAGCATTGGGCAAAGAGGACAACGCCACAAAATGCGCCATCTTTGAAAAACGGTCAACCACCACCAGGATGACCGTGTTCCCTGCCGAGGCTGGCAAGTCAGTGATAAAATCCATGGAGATTTCTGTCCATGGCCTATTGGGTACCCCCAGAGGCTGTAGCGTGCCAGCAGGACGGGTTCGGGGTGACTTAGCCCTAGCGCACGTGATGCAAGCTGCCACGTACGAGACCACGTCCTGCCGGATTTTGGGCCACCAGAAACGACGCGATACCAGCTCTAAGGTGCCCTTCACCCCTGGGTGACCAGCCAGTACCGAATCGTGGTGTTCCTTCAACACCTTAGGCCGAAGATGCAGGGGTACAAATGATTTGTTGGCGGGAAGTCCTGGTGGTACCTCCTCTTGGGCCTCGGCAATCTCCGCCTCTACCTCAGTCGTGAGAGCCGAGACCACTACCCCTTTCTGGAGGATGGGTACCGGCTCTTCCCGAGGTTCTCCCCCCGGAAAACACCTAGACAAAGCATCCGCCTTGGTGTTTTTAGCCCCGGGACGGTACGTCACAAGAAAATTGAAACGAGTAAAAAACAATGCCCAGCGAGCCTGCCTAGGAGACAGACGCTTGGCCGACTCCAGGTAGAGCAGATTCTTATGGTCGGTGATAACTGTGACCTGGTGAGCCGCCCCCTCCAAGAAGTGTCGCCATTCCTCAAAAGCCAGTTTGATGGCCAACAACTCCCTGTTGCCGATATCATAATTCCGTTCGGCCGGCGACAACTTCTTGGAGAAGTAGGCGCATGGATGCATCTCGCTCAAGGACGAGCCTTGAGACAGTACTGCCCCCACTCCCACCTCCGACGCATCAACCTCTACCACAAAAGGTTTAGACACGTCTGGTTGCACCAGAATGGGGGCTGAAGCAAAACTATTCTTCAGACGCTCAAATGCACGTATAGCCACCTCAGGCCAGTTCGCCAGATCGGCACCCTTCTTTGTCATGTCCGTGAGCGGTTTGGCGACAGTCGAAAAGTGTTTTATAAATTTCCTATAATAATTCGCAAACCCAAGGAACCGCTGGAGTGCTTTCAGACTCTCCGGCCTCTCCCATTGCAACACCGCTTGCACCTTAGCGGTGTCCATTTTAAAACCAGCTGCGGACACAATATATCCCAAAAAGGGCAACTCCTGGACAAAAAATAAACATTTTTCCAGCTTAGCATAGAGCTGGTTCTCCCGGAGCAACTGTAACACCTGCCTAACATGCTCCAAATGAGTGTCCCGATCGCTAGAATAAATGAGGATATCATCCAGGTATACAATCACAAATCTCCCCAGGACATGAGCGAAGACATCATTAATAAAATGTTGGAAAACGGCAGGCGCGGTGGTCAACCCAAACGGCATAACCAGACTCTCAAAATGACCCTCAGGAGTGTTAAACGCCGTCTTCCACTCATCCCCCTGACGGACCCTTATGAGGTTATACGCCCCCCTGAGGTCCAGCTTGGAAAACCATTTTGCCCCCGCTACCTGGTTGAACAAATCCGGGATCAACGGCATTGGGTAGGGATCACGGATAGTAATCTGGTTTAACTCTCGGAAATCCAGACACGGGCGTAACCCCCCATCTTTCTTCTTAATGAAGAAAAACCCCGCGGCTACAGGCGAGGACGAAGGCCGGATGTGACCTTTGCTCAGACTCTCCGCGATGTAGTCTTTCAGAGCTTGTCTCTCAGGACCAGAAATATTAAACATCCTGGCCTTAGGTAATTTGGCCCCGGGTTTTAACCTAATAGCACAGTCATAGGCTCTATGTGGAGGCAGTTCTGAGCAACCCTTCTCAGAGAAAACATCCGCGAAATCCTGCAAAGCCTCCGGCAGGCTGGGCGTCACGGCGGACACACATGTGGCCAAGCAATTGTCTTGGCAGAAACCACTCCATTGTACTATGTCCTGAGTTTTCCAATCAATTACCGGGTTGTGCCTGGACAGCCATGGAAAACCCAGGACCATTTGAGCTGGGAGATTACGGAGGACCCTACATGTAACCGACTCAGAATGTAGGACCCCAATGTGGAGTTTCACCTCTGCCACAAACTCCGTAATCTCCCCTTGAGGGAGGGGAACAGCATTAATGGTCACCACCTGTATGGGGTGAGGAAGTTTTTCAATCTTAAACCCGGCGGTGTGTGCAAACTCCTCATCTATGAGATTGGTGGCAGAACCGCTATCCACAAACACTGATATAGGTAGCTCTCTGCCGGCGATAATAACCTTGGCAGGGAGCATACATTGAGATACCATCATGGAGGATATGCATACGCTCAGTTGGGTCTCCTCCATACCCTCTGAGCTTAACAGTTTTCCGCCGGTGTGACCCTCTTAGGTAGTACCGGGCAAACGTTAACATAATGACCTCCTTTACCACAGTAGAAACATGCTCCGGACTTCCAGACTCCCGGAGCGCGAGGCTGAACCTGTGCCACGCCAGCAATCTGCATAGGTTCAGGGGTCTCATCTACTTCAACCACACCTGCACCTCTGTTTTCCCCCAGAGGTAGCGTCTCCTGTGCCCCCTGACGAAAACGGCGATCAATACGTATCACCAAACTCATGGCAGACTCCAATGATGCCGGAGTCTCATACATCAGGAGGGCTTGTTTCACCCTCCCTGATACCCCATGAATAAACTGGCTCCGCAGTGCTGGGTCATTCCACTGTGTGTCTACAGCCCAGCGGCGAAATTCCGAACAATAGTCTTCTGCCAAGCGCTCCCCCTGGCGGAGGGCGCGGATTTTAGATTCCGCTAGAGCCAGTCGGTCAGGGTCATCGTAAATGAGCCCGAGGGCAGAAAAAACATTATCGACCGAATGAAATGTAGCAGAGTCAGGTGGTAAGGAAAATGCCCATGCTTGGGGGTCACCACTCAGTAATGACAACACCAGCCCTACTCGCTGGGCCTCATTACCTGAGGATATTGGCCGCATGCGGAAGTATAATTTGCAGGCCTCCCGAAATACGACAAATTTGCTGCGATCGCCTGAAAATCGTTCTGGCAGCGGAAACTTCGGCTCTGCACCGATACCTGCAGATGCCGTTTGCACCTTTGCTACTACCAGGCCCTGCTGCTGAACTGCCCCATTCAACTCGGAGACCTGTATGGACAGCGCCGCCAACTGGCGGGTTATGGAATCTAATGGATCCATGGACTCCTGAAAAAATGTGGGCCGATTATAATGTCACGGGGGCTTAGTTCAACTAAGGCTGAAATACCTGGGGCCCCTGTGGTGTCCCTTTACTAGGGGAAACCCTGTCTGACCCTCAACCCAGGGTTTTTGCTGAAGGTGCAAATGCCTGAGCCTCCGACCTTTCCTTATCTCCTGCTCAGCCCTGCACTTAACCCTCCACCCTCCACCCAGTGAGAAGTCACCACCAAAGCTCCCACACAAATAATGACAGACAGGGAGAACTTAAACTGCACTGCGCCGCACACACACAGGAATAAACAGTAATGTGAACAGGGCACAACTAAACACAAATATGGGAAGGAGAAAGGATAACGACGGATCATACGACACCAGATATGAATCTCTCTCTCTTGAACACCTCCACTCCAGACCGGAACCACTTGGTATGAAACACAAGCTATAATCGGCGACGCCCATAGGCCAGCATGACTATTTAAAGACCGTGGGCGTGACTAACCATCCAACCTGGTCTCCAGCAGGATTAACCCCCGAGAGCCTGAAGATCAGGCCGGCGCCACTGAGGCTATAGTGGCTGGAGGTGGAACTACCTCTGCCTGCCGGATGCTGTGGTGTGAACAGCGTCCGACATGACAAAAGCTTTATAGTCTCACTGGTCCAACAGTAAAGAATCCATAGTCTCACTACTCATACAGTAAAGAACCATAACTTCACTGCTCCTACAGTAAACAATCTGAGTCTGTGATTATGATAAAACCTTCTTTCTTCTAGAAATAGAGGATGCCCCCTCATCAACATTTCAGGCTTAGGTGTAAAATGAGCATTGAACGGATCTCTGTAAGGCCAGGTTCACATAGCATTAACCAGCCCTATCAACGCATAGCGTTGACGGGCTGCGTTAACGCTATAACATAACGCGATATGCCTTATGCTATACCGCTAGCGCTGATGAATCATCAGCGCTAGCTGTGAGGGAGCCTCAGACGCTGCAGGCCACGTCCGAGACTCCTTCAGTGCTTAACGTCACATCGCGAACGCGTGCTGCTTTACGGCATACGTCGCGATGCACTACACAATGGTGGTGTATGGCAGCATTAACGAACTGCCATAGCGCAGTGGGAACCCGGCCTAATGTCCCCTCATGTATTTGTACATTGTAGATTGCTCCTAAGGCCTCTTTCACACTTCAGTTTTTTACAATCAGTCACAATCCACCAGGTTTTGAAAAAAACGGATCCTCAATTTTCTTTTGAGGATCCGTTTTTTTCCCCATTGACTTCCATTAATGGCGGATTGTGACGGATTGCCGTCCGTTGCATCCGTTTTTTTGGCGGATCCGCCAAAAGTTGCTGTCCGTCACCATCCTCAAAGATTTCAAAACGGAGCTTGCAACGTTTTTTTCTCTGGCGGATCCTCCAGACACTCATTTAACCCGAAATATCTCTCTCTCTCTCCTTTTCCAGGCTGCGATTCCTTTAAAATTCTTCATTTGTTGGATCCGTCAAAAAAAACGGACGGGTGGCATCCGTTGTCATCAGTACTAAAACGGATCCGCCATCCGTCCTTTTGGAGGATCCTGACAGATGCAAAAAACTGAAGTGTGAAAGAGGCCTAAGCCTTTGTTTTTCCAATCTGAATAACACACAGACTACTAAAGCATATTCACACGGGTAGTGTACAAACCAGGGAGACAAATATCTGAACTTGACAGATCCCTGTTCAGACTAGGAAAAACCCTGCTCTGACCTTGGTCTGTCACTGCCTGATCACAGTGGTTGACACCCTAAGGAGCAAGGGGGAGTACAGGGCCTAGTAAGAAAAGGTTACAGAGTATACTCAGTCACCATGTATGTCCATGATTTTCCAGGAAGCAAGAGGGGGCCGCAGAGAACATGTCTTGTCTATATATGTCCAGCTAGAAAGAGGTGTGTCCAGTCCCAAGGGTGGGGGTTGATGTGACTAATATATTGTCCACTAAAGGGCCTGTCACACTAAGCGATATCGCTAGCAATATCGCTATAACTTGTGACGTTATAGCGATATTGCTAGCGATATCGCTGTGTCTGATACTTACCTACGACCCGCTCCCCCGCTGGTTATCGCTGATCGCGCGAGAACGTCCAGGACTCTTTCTGGTCGACAGCTTCCTGCGGCGCTTCATGTGGAGAGACGAACGACGAGCGTGGAGCCGGGCGGGAGGACGCAGGATCGCCTGGTGTGACAGGTAAGTAGCGATCCCCGTCCACAGCGATGTCGCTGGTGAGATTTGCCTGTGTGGCAGCTCACTAGCGACCACTTAGCGATGCACCAGCGATCCTGACCGCGTCATATCGCTGGTCGGGATCGCTGGTACATCGCTAAGTGTGACAGTACCTTAAGATACATCCCCTCAATCCTGAATGAAGCCTATTTTACCAGCACATTGCTGGCCTTTCTTTGTCTTAAGGAGCAAGCTGAAAGAGGACATATGGGGGAATTATATATATACAGTGGGGAAAAAAAGTATTTAGTCAGTCAGCAATAGTGCAAGTTCCACCACTTAAAAAGATGAGAGGCGTCTGTAATTTACATCATAGGTAGACCTCAACTATGGGAGACAAACTGAGAAAAAAAAATCCAGAAAATCACATTGTCTGTTTTTTTTCATTTTATTTGCATATTATGGTGGAAAATAAGTATTTGGTCAGAAACAAGCAATCAAGATTTCTGGCTCTCACAGACCTGTAACTTCTTCTTTAAGAGTCTCCTCTTTCCTCCACTCATTACCTGTAGTAATGGCACCTGTTTAAACTTGTTATCAGTATAAAAAGACACCTGTGCACACCCTCAAACAGTCTGACTCCAAACTCCACTATGGTGAAGACCAAAGAGCTGTCAAAGGACACCAGAAACAAAATTGTAGCCCTGCACCAGGCTGGGAAGACTGAATCTGCAATAGCCAACCAGCTTGGAGTGAAGAAATCAACTGTGGGAGCAATAATTAGAAAATGGAAGACATACAAGACCACTGATAATCTTCCTCGATCTGGTGCTCCACGCAAAATCCCACCCCGTGGGGTCAGAATGATCACAAGAACGGTGAGCAAAAATCCCAGAACCACGCGGGGGGACCTAGTGAATGAACTGCAGAGAGCTGGGACCAATGTAACAAGGCCTACCATAAGTAACACACTACGCCACCATGGACTCAGATCCTGCAGTGCCAGACGTGTCCCACTGCTTAAGCCTGTACATGTCCGGGCCCGTCTGAAGTTTGCTAGAGAGCATTTGGATGATCCAGAGGAGTTTTGGGAGAATGTCCTATGGTCTGATGAAACCAAACTGGAACTGTTTGGTAGAAACACAACTTGTCGTGTTTGGAGGAAAAAGAATACTGAGTTGCATCCATCAAACACCATACCTACTGTAAAGCATGGTGGTGGAAACATCATGCTTTGGGGCTGTTTCTCTGCAAAGGGGCCAGGACGACTGATCCGGGTACATGAAAGAATGAATGGGGCCATGTATCGTGAGATTTTGAGTGCAAACCTCCTTCCATCAGCAAGGGCATTGAAGATGAAACGTGGCTGGGTCTTTCAAAATGACAATGATCCAAAGCACACCGCCAGGGCAACGAAGGAGTGGCTTCGTAAGAAGCATTTCAAGGTCCTGGAGTGGCCTAGCCAGTCTCCAGATCTCAACCCTATAGAAAACCTTTGGAGGGAGTTGAAAGTCCGTGTTGCCAAGCGAAAAGCCAAAACATTAATGCTCTAGAGGAGATCTGCATGGAGGAATGGGCCAACATACCAACAACAGTGTGTGGCAACCTTGTGAAGACTTACAGAAAACGTTTGACCTCTGTCATTGCCAACAAAGGATATATCACAAAGTATTGAGATGAAATTTTGTTTCTGAACAAATACTTATTTTCCACCATAATATGCAAATAAAATGAAAAAAAAACAGACAATGTGATTTTCTGGATTTTTTTTCTCAGTTTGTCTCCCATAGTTGAGGTCTACCTATGATGTAAATTACAGACGCCTCTCATCTTTTTAAGTGGTGGAACTTGCACTATTGCTGACTGACTAAATACTTTTTTTCCCCACTGTGTATATATATATATATATATATATATATATACACACACAAAAAAACATTCACTATACACATCTCTATGTAAAGATGTACATTCCCTTCTACACACCCCATCACACAACTTTTGGGTGTTTACACATAGGGTATAATAGGGTGAGAGAGGGAGAGCTGACAAGGAGCAGGGGCTCCACTTCGCAAATTTAGGGTGCCAACCTCCACGGCATGGTAGAGAAAGTGGGTGAGACTGATTAAGGGCTAGCTCCCTACACTTCCCCTTTGTTATGATATCTGATCAAATTGCTCCCTTAATCCCATACTTTTTACTGTATTGAAATAAGTTGGTAAATAGTAGGAAGGTCTTTTTAATTGCTTTGTGAGACACAGGGGTCTTCAGCAAACCGCTGCCTGTCATGACAATCCATCGGTATCCCACAATTGCGCTGCGGGCACTGATGAGGGGTTAGAACAGCATGCCCACCTGCTGGAGTGCGTTGAATGCTGGTGTCACAGATTGACAGTGGCATTTAACAGGTTGTAATGACCAGGCCGAGCGATCCCTGCTCTCCACCCCCACACGGTGTCCGCAGCCAAAGGAATTATTACACACACTGGTCTCAAGGATAACAGTTGCATTTACCTCAGCAGTAACAGGAAATTTATCTTGGAACAAATAAGGAACAGTCTTTCATGGGTAGTCCAGAAATACAGTTCACACGTAGATGCTGAGATGTGATTGGGGTCTGGAGCTTTAAGAGCACAGGACAGCGTCTCTTGGTAGTTTACGAAAGGAGGTAGATGCAGCAATTAGAGGTTACAGACCTGTACTTGGGGTTAGTTCCACAGTGAGTCACGGCACATGCACAAGTACATATAGGCGAATGAAGAAATTTGCGGTGAATCCGGACAGACTTTAAAATGAAGTCTGTACAGGTTAGAGATGGAACCCAGGCTCTTAAGCCTGTAGGAGACCTTGTAGTGAAAACAGCCTCCACGTGTTTTCTGCTCTCTCTGAAGGCATGGCCAAGACTAAAGAGAATTCTAGACTTATCTTGACAAGCCTGGAAAACAGCTAGTTCTACTGACCATGTGACTAGCAGCTGGCCAATAGGACACCAAATTCACATCTCAGATCCTTAGAAAACACAATTATAATAAGTCATTGTACGCTTTCACCATTAGATGGTTCCACAACACAGAAAATGAGAAATGCTACTGAGGAACACCTTGAAATAAAACACACATGAGAAATGCATTGAGTCTAAAATGGAGGTGACTAGAAATGGATAATTACAGCTTACAAATGCAGGGAATAAATGTAGAGAGCCAGTTAGAGAGTGAGCTGTAATATACAGAAGCTACTCACAGTCCAGGGTTACTTAAAGGGACGGACACACTCTGGACCAGGTCACTACAAGGTTAAGGACAGATGATGGCTGAATAACACAGGGCATCATCCACTGGGAAAGATGCGGCTCGGTGTGCGAGTCCGCATTAAAGGCAGAGAGACAATTTATGAAGGACAGTCTGTGAAAAGTTGACATTAAATGCCTGTCACTTGTCACTAAAACTGAATTAACCAATGGCGATTACACAACTCAGGAATATAAACAAGAAAACACAAACTGTGATTAAGTACAAGTTACTCCCTTCTAAACTCCTGGAATCCAAAGTCACTGAATCACAAGTCAGACTCTAAGGCCTGTTTCACACTTCCATTTTTTTTAAGTCAGTCAAAATCCGCCAATTTTCGAAAAAAAACTGGATCCGCCAAAAAAGGGGCGGATCCTTTTTTCCCCCATAGACTTACATTAGCGGCGGATCTTGACTGACGGTCGTCCGTCCCACCCGTTTTTTGACGGATCCGTCAAACTTTTAGCGTCTCACGGGCGGATAAGACGGACTCTGCAACATTTTTTCGGAGCGACGGTCCGCTAATTTATATTGCGCATGCCCGGCAGATTCGCTGGAGCAGGGCTTTTAACCCCTGAGTAGCATTCCGGGACAGCCGTGCAAAGAAAAAAAAATTCTCTCTCTCTCACTCGTTTTCCTTTAAATTTCGGTCACTACCTGCTAAGGCGGATCCGTCCAAAAACGGATCCGGTGGCATCCGTTTGTGTCACAACGCTGACGGATCCATTTTTTAACAACCTGGCGGATTTGGACTGACGTCAAATAACTGAAATGTGAAACAGGCCTAAGCCAAACCACACTTAGGAACATATCACTCTCAAGCTTTTTCACTCGCTATATCACATGCTTTAAATAGAGTTGCTTTTCTCTTGATTGTAATATAACCTTCAATCCACTGCTGATCTGCCTTCATACACGTTGACACGTGTGCACTCTAGCATGCAGCATAAACCACTGCTCTGTTTCCAAAATAAGCAGACTGTTCTCTGTAGTCTAACTTGTTTATTGGTGAAGAGTATAGAACATGCGGTAAAACTATAAAGAATACAAACGACATGGGTAAGTATTGGGCAGATGATCACACAGCTAACACAATTACAGGAAGTACTCGTAAAGTGTGTTTAAACTTTACACAGAAACACACAGGTGTCTAATTACATCGACTGAGCACTGGCTGCCATACAGTTAATAACCTCTCTGAACAAAATTGCATTGCAAGAAAGATATTAATCTTACCAGATATGCTTTACTCAGATAACAAACTCAAGTAGGGGAGTTAACAGGAGGACAGATAAACACGTGTGTCCTTATGAAATACAAGAAGAAAATGGCATCTTCCTTATCCCAGAATACATTGCTTAATTATGACAATGCATTGCTTCAATCCCAAGTGCAACACTTCTGTTAAAGAAACAAGCTGTAAATGCTATTTAAGACAGCTATAAATTCAGCCACCACTAGATGGTGCTAACTAAACCAGAACGTTACAAACATATTTGCCCTGTATTCAGAGGGCAGAACAACTGCAATGTCTGCAAAATATTACACTGGTCTAACAGCTCTCGGTCACAGTTATGGACTGCTAGACCTGCCATGATTAGGCCGTGGTAGTATTCCCCACCAGGCTTATCATGGGAGTAATGTCTGTATATAATATCCATTTTTTTATTTGCAGGGTGTATCGTCGTGGCCCAGAACCAGGGTCTGAGCTTCATGAAGGTGAACACATCATCCGATATACAGCGTATGACAGTGCCAACAATCGCGCTAGCTGCAAATTTAAAGTAAAAGTACAAGGTAAGAAACAAACTGAATTCCAGGGCCGGAGAGCCGGACATTGCATGGCATGATTGCCACTAACTGCTTTTCCGCTTGTCTTGCAGTCAGACGCTGCCCTCATCTTTCTCCACCTCTTCACGGCCATATCACCTGCAGCTCTGCTGGCAACAACTACGGAGCGAACTGCAAATATGACTGTGATGGTGGCTATGAGCGCCAAGGCGCGGCCACCCGGGTCTGCCTGTACAGCCAGCAGTGGGCCGGATCCCCAGCCATTTGTACACGTCAGTAATTCACCACGACTGTTTCTATCACAGCATAGAACAGCCTGTGAATTATATAGGGGGATTCCTGGAATTGCTTTTTTCTGAAATGACAAGATCCATTAACTTCACATATTTCTGTTTTTTGTTAGCCATGAATATCAACGTCAATGGGAATTCTGCAGCCAGCTTTGTAGACCAGTTCTTTGAGAAGCAGCGGCTGCTGATTATTTCCTCACCCAGCTCCTCGGACAGATACTACAGAGTTCAGAGTGAAGCTTTGCAGGTATGCACTGCTTTATGTTTAATGTACAGGATTTTAGTGTATACAGCTCGAATATATAATGTCCGGTGTGTTTGATGTATGGGACAATCTCTCCTCCATTCACATCCACAGTCAGGACTCTGGTGATTGTGGAAGCTGCGAGGAGACGTGCTCAGCAGCATCTGAGCAATCAGTTCAATCGTTTTTTTTATATCAGAATGCATAAGAAACGTCATAGAAATGCAGATTAAAAGACGTGAGCGCCTTTTCTCAATAATCACTAGAATTCGCCATTGATTGGAATACACCTTTAAATGCTGCAATATGTTGCTCAGAATTGCAATGTTCCATAAGAGGGTCATCTGGCCATTTCATCTAGGATGAAACTGGATGGGAGGAGACACAGTTTCGATATTAGAAAAAACTTTTTGACAGGGTGATCAATGAGTTGAACAGGCTGCCACGAGAGGTGGTAAGTTCTCCTTCAATAGAAGTCTTCAAACAGAGGCTGGACAGACATCTGTCTGGGATGATTTAGTGAATCCTGCTTTGAGCAGGGGGTTGGACTAGATGGCCCAGGAGGTCCCTTCCAACTCTATCATTCTATGATTCTATCATCATTGGTTACCCCATAAATCTCTCCAGGGTCTTAAATCTTGATCCTAGTAAATCGCCCACACTATGTAACAAGATATTTACTTACATTTCTATCCTGACTCTTGGATGTACAGAAGTTCCCTGTCCTGTGTGTGCCGCATCTTGAGTTCACAGTTTTCCTACATATCGTATGTGGCATATCGTATGTGTGCGGCGATGTGCCGTATGTGGGTTGTATAAACTCAGCATGAGGAGTCTGCATCACCTACATTGATGGGGATGTGATTGTTTACATGTAGGTCACACAGGAAAGTTGCACTGAGACATTTGTTTTCATTCGTTTTCCAGCTGTTAGGAAATTTCCAACATGTACAGCTAAGATAACTTGGGTGTCTCCTGTTCATAATTATATATGTACACAGTCACCAAACATCCAAAGTCCAGGAGTACAATCACTTGTACCCTACTTACTGTCACTTCAAATTTCGGAATAAATTCATGGACTTTTGTGCGCTGCCAGATAAATTCACTAGTCCAGTTTATGAGAAAGATTAATCCATTTATTTCCCAACGCGTTTCGAAATGTATACCATTTCTTCTTCAGGGGATGACATGTATGATCAGATAGAACTGTCACAGATTATATACACCAAGAATTCAAAAAACGGCGCCAAAGGGTCACATGTCATGAGAGATGACATGTGACCCTTTGGCGCCGTTTTTTGAATTCTTGGTGTATATAATCTGTGACAGTTCTATCTGATCATACATGTCATCCCCTGAAGAAGAAATGGTATACATTTCGAAACGCGTTGGGAAATAAATGGATTAATCTTTCTCATAAACTGGACTAGTGAATTTATCTGGCAGCGCACAAAAGTCCATGAATTTATTCCGAAATTTGATGTTTCAAGCGGTCGCAGAGCTGACCTTTGGACGTGCAGCAAGCAGATTACTGATCCCACATGCCTGAACCTCTCCTAAAAAGGGTGAGTAAATTCTAATCTATTTCTCCTGAAATAACCCGGATAAGACCCTATTGCGCTTTTTTGTTCCTTTAGTTTGAATACTTACTGTCACTTGGCATGCCCGAGACCCCTCACCAGGATGATTTACAGCACTACAGGCAGGATAGGCAAAATAGGAGCAGCGCCGACCTAAGCAGCAGTCCATTGGCACAGAAGTCATAGGATAATGGGCGACTATATGACCATGGGCATAATACCTTCAACAGATGCTGTCCCGAGATGTACACCTTGAACTCAGCTCTGAACCAGTCAGAGATTTTGGAGGCACCACAGGTGATGTTTCAGTCTCCTTATTTTGGGCATCAGCCCCCTTTTGGGAACCCCAGTATGGTGACTTCCCCTTTCATGCCCCAAGGAATTTTTGACCGGTGGGTACTTCTCCACCAAGCCATTTGCATTCTGAGAATCCCCCTGGATGACCCAGCATTTGGCAGCAAGTGGATGAACCGGTCCGGTCAATCACAATTTACTCTATCATTTGGGCTGGGGAACAAGTCTGCGGCTTTAGCCATTTTTGCACCAAGTGCAGAAGGTCGAATAACTCTGACCTGGGAGGCTTATCCCTGGGATAGCCCAAATTGTGCACCAATTGTGCCCACACTGTGGAGCCAAGATCTTTGCCTTGAGTTTGCTATAGTCCTTGGCATACTGTAGGTCAGATCATAATCTGCCTTCTGCAGCTCCCCAAAGAAATATGGTGCCAGTACCTCTGCCTACTTCTCTCAGTCCATCATCCTATCAAACACCATCAGGAATGCCTCATTGTCATCTCCCAGAGTCATCTTTTGCAATTTTGCAATGGCCCTCTTACCACCTTCCGCAGCTGGGACTGGTTACTTTGGCTTGAGGATGGTGTAGTCTTTCTGATGCAGACCGCTTCCGCCAGGAGCGTCATCTATTCCTGCTGTTGTTATTGCTAGGGCAGTTGAAACTGTTGCATTAACAGTTTATTAGTTTCTCTCTAGGCTGGCTGTTGATGCATGTTGGTCTGGACCAGCTGATTGATTAGCTCCTCCATGTTTCAAGCCTGTGCCTGCATAGCTGGACAAGCCTTCACCTGACACGTACAGACTTTGTGTAGAGCTGGCATCCCCGCTGATCTCCATCCTCCACTCCCCCAGCAGAGATGCTGACTTACTTGCTGCCCCGGCCCTCGCTCCATGTTTCATTCTGCTGCTGTGGTCTCCCCGAGTCTGTGTACGGCTGGTAGATCCCAAGGCACTCCACTTAGGGTGTGCGAGTGCTCCCAGTCTCTTAAAGAAATAGTTTGCACCATCCTAAAGTGCCCCAGCCAGAGATTGGAAGACACTTATAATTTAAGGCACCTCCACCTGTTGGGAGGTGACAAAGCAACGTGTTCATTCTGACTTTTGCATGTTTGCTAGTTCTCAGGTCCCTTGTTCTAGTATACCAATCTGTACCTGCCTTCATCTACCGTACCTGCCTGTATTCCAGCATTTCCTTTCTCCACTTGCCATGCCTGCTTGTATACCAGATGTACCTGCCAGAATTTGCCGTGCCTGCCTGTATACCATCCATACCTGCCAGCAACTGCCTTCCTGAATATGAGCCGTGCCTGCCTGTACCAACCAAGCCTTCCCATTCCTGAACCTTCCAGTTTCTTGCCTCTTGGAGGGTCAGCTGCCGTATGTCCGAGGCCTGCCCTCGAATAGCATCTGGCATCCATCTGGAGCCAAGTCTAACCACATCATCAGGGGCTCTAGCAAATAGTCAGGTGTTCACCTAGTGATGTTCCTTCAGGGTCTCCTAGATCCATGACACAGTGGTTCCACTACCACGTATGTTACAGATTGCTCATGTCATGGAGCCCACTAGTTCTCAATCTTCTCCAGTCTCTGACCCGGGAGCAGACATACCGCTTGTCCAGCTGCACTGGGGTCCAGAGGTGGAGGAGGGCCCCTGCAGGGCAGCTAACAGTGAGGGCAATCTGGCCTGTTTATCTGACACCGAGGCTCAGGGGAGCCCCTGGCCAGATTGCCTTCTTGTGCAGTGGGCAGGGAGCAATCCCTGTGGCTCCACTGCCTACAGGAGAAAATTGCAATGGAGCGGAGCTGTAGGGATCCATTCTGCTCCTGTCTGACACAGCAGCATGGATGGATAATGTCAGCATTCAGCGCGAGGCTGTGTCAGAGAGACAGCTGCTGGCGATGAAGATGCTGTGAGGGAGTGTGTGGAGAGCTGAGTGGTGGTGTGTGTGTGTGTGGGTTGTGGAGAGGGCAATGATGGGGGTGGTGGGTGAGAAACCAGTAATGGAAGTGGTGGAAAGGGCAGTGATGGGTGATAGGGATGGTGGGGGAGAAAGCAATGATGGGGCGGTGGAAAGGACGATAATGAGGGTGGTGGTGGAGAAGGTAATGGTGGAAGTGGTGGAGAGGGAAATTATAGAGGTGAAGGGGAGGGCAATGATCGAGGAGATGCAGGGGGAGGAGGAAAATGAGGGATGCGGGGGATTGTTATGGCAGGAAGGGGGACTTATAATGGATTTACGAACAGGGGGAGGTGGAGGAAACCGTTATATATGGATGTGTAATGAATTGGGTGGTGAAGGGTGCTACGCCCCTGATAGTGTCCTCCCCATCTCACAATTCATTGTGACGCTATCTTGAACTTACAATTTATTGGGGAGTGGGAGAGGAGGCGATAAGGTGCATGGGACCCTTTATAATGAATTGAAAGGTGGGGGAAGACGCTATTAGGAACTTGTAATGAATTGGGAAGTGGCGGAGGATGCTCAGTACCTCTTAGCGTCTTGTCCCACTTCCAAATTCATTTTGATGCTATCAGGTACTTATAGTGAATGATGGGGGCACAGGACAGGGACTAAGGCTATGTGCACACGTTCAGGATTTGCAGCAGAAAATTCTGCTGCATGTCCTATTGTGTTGGCAAGAAGAAAGTTGCATAAAGTACATTTATTTTTTTCCCCACATTTTTCCATTGTTACGTATTTTTCCCCATTAGTATGGTTGAAATACACTGCAAGAATTGACATTATGTAGATTTTAATCTGCTGCAAATCTGCAAGGAAAAAATAATTAGCATGTGCATGAGACTTGGGGGATCTCATTCACGTTTCCTGTACTGTTAGACCTTGCATATATTCCGTGCGCACATAGCCTTATAGGTAATTGAGGTAATTGGGGAGAGTCACAGACTAAATAATTTATATTATTGGGCGGCAGAGATTATAGCTAATGTGGGACACAGTGCTGCTTATCACTTTATATTTTTATTGGTGTGTGGCTAATAGTATATTAATGGTGGGATACATATCTGTATTCAGAGGAAGACACATGTACAGTGCCTTTCGAAAATATGCAGCCCCCTGGAACTTTTCAACCTTTTCCCACATATCATGCTTCAAACATAATGATACCAAATGTAAATTTTTGGTGAAGAATCAGCAACAAGTGGGACACAATTGTGAAGTTGAATGAAATTTATTGGTTATTTTAAATTTTTGTGGAAATTTAAAAACTGAAAAGTGGGGCGTACAATATTATTTGGCCCCTTTACTTTCAGTGCAGCAAATTCACTCCAGAAGTTCATTGTGGATCTCTGAATGATCCAATGTTGTCCTAATTGACTAATGATGATAAATATAATCCACCTGTGTGTAAACAAGTCTCCGTATAAATGCACCTCCGCTGTGATGCTCTGTGTTTCAAACAGAACCCTGAGACTATCATGAAGACCAAGGAACACAACAGGCCGTGATACTGTTGTGAAGAAGTTTAAAGCCGGATTTGGATACAAAATGATTTCCAAAACTTTAAACATCCCAAGGAGCACTGTGCAAGCAATCATATTGAAATGGAAGGAGTATCATACCGCTGCAAATCTACCAAGACCCGGCTGTCCCTCTAAACTTTCATCTCAAACAAGGAGAAGACTGATCAGAGATGCAGCCAATAGGCCCATGATCACTCTGGATGAACTGCAGAGATCTACAGCTGAGGTGGGACAGTCTGTCCATAGGACAACAATCAGTCGTACACTGCACAAATCTGGCCTTTATGGAAGAGTGGCAAGAAGTAAGCCATTTCTCAAAGATATCCATAAAAAGTGTTGTTTAAAGTTTGCAACAAACCACCTGGGAGACACACCAAACATGTGGAAGAAGGTGCTCTGGTCAGATGAAACCAAAATCAAACTTTTTGGCAACAATGCCAAGCGATATGTTTGGCGTAAAGGCACACAGCTCATCACCCTGAGCACACCATCCCCACTGTCAAACATGGCGGTGGCAGCATCATGGTTTGGGCCTGCTTTTCTTCAGCAGGGACAGGGAAGATGGTTAAAATTGATGGGAAGATGGATGGAGCCAAATACAGGAACATTCTTGAAGAAAACCTGTTGGAGTCTGCAAAAGACCTGAGAATAGGACAGAGATTTGTCTTCCAACAAGACCATGATCCCAAATATAAAGCAAAATCTGCAATGGAATGGTTCACAAATAAACGTATCCAGGTGTTAGAATGGCCAAGTCAAAGTCCAGACCTGAATCCAATCGAGAATCTGTGGAAAGAGCTGAAAACTGCTGTTCACAAACGATCTCCATCAAACCTCACTGAGCTCAAGCTGTTTGCCAAGGAAGAATGGGCAAGAATTTCAGTCTCTCGATGTACAAAACTGATAGAGACATACCCCCAGCGACTTGCAGCTGTAATCGCAGCAAAAGGTGGCACAACAAAGTATTCAGTTAAAGGGGCCGAATAATATTGCACGCCTCACTTTTCAGTTTTTGAATTTCCACAAAAATTTTAAATAACCAATAAATTTTGCTCAACTTCACAACTGTGCTCCACTTGTTCTTGATTCTTCACCAAAAATTTACATTTGGTATCTTTATGTTTGAAGCATGATATGTGGGAAAAGGTTGAAAAGCTTTAAACTTCTTCACAACAGTATCACGGCCTGTTGTGTTCCTTGGTCTTCATGATAGTCTCAGGCTGAGTGCAGACATACTTTTTGACCCTGCGGATTTTTCCACGCAGAATGGAATAAATCCGCAGGTCAAATGACCTGCATTTTTCCTGTGGATTTCTTCCATTTTTCATGCGGTTTTCATGCGGTTTTTGTGTGGTTTTCCATCGCGGTTTTCCCCCTGCGGATTTGGTGACAGGGGAGATGGAAAACCGCACAAAAGAAGTAACATGCTGCGGATTTTGTACTGCGGGAAAACCGCGCGGAAAAATCCACAGCGCCTGCACAGCGGTTTTTTTTTTACATAGATTTTAAGGCTACTGTACATCACAATGCAGAAATACAACGTTTCTGCGCAGTAAAATCCGCTGCGGATCGGCTGCAAATCTGCATCGTGTGCACACAGCCTCAGGGTTCTATTTGAAACACAGAGCATCAAAGCGCAGGTGCATTTATATAGAGACTTGATTACACACAGGTGCATTATATTTAGCATCATTAGTCATTTAGGACAACATTGGATCATTCAGAGATCCACAATGAACTTCTGGAGTGAATTTGCTGCACTGAAAGTAAAGGGGCTGAATAATATTGCACGCCCCACTTTTCAGTTTTTAAATTTCCACAAAAATTTAAAATAACCAATAACTTTCGTTCAACTTCACAATTGTGTCCCACTTGTTGTTGATTCTTCACCAAAAATTTACATTTGGTATCTTTATGTTTGAAGCACAATAAGTGGGAAAAGGTTGAAAAGCTCCAGGGGGCCAAATACTTTCGAAAGGCATTGTATGTATACAATGTATGTGGCCTTGTTATTTTCAGGGCTGCGACGATCATTGTGACGAGTCAAGTCGTGGATGGGAGATGTTTACATGAAGGTCTGACCAGATAGAGAAGAAACAGGAGAAAGCGTCTATGATCAGACAAGACGTCAGCAGTAAGTGCCTGGATGTAGGTATAATTCTGTATCTGCACTGTGTGACTTGGAGTGATAGTGTTATCTGTAAAATCACTTATTCTACAATCTCACATTTGTGTGAAATGTCTGTGTGCTTCCAGGTTTTTTTATCGGATGGAACACAGACTCAGAGTTTTATACATACATGAAAATTACGAATCTGAGCATGAGATCCGTGAGGGTCAGAGAATGTCCTGTTCTGATCCAATTTTGAATTTTAAGGATCAGCATAGGACATGCTCAAAGCATCTGTAAAATCTTGCAGTACACCAACACTGCACACAGATACAGGAATGTAGTCTTATTATGTATAGTACAGTTCCTTAGTATATAGTATACTCGCTTATTATGTATCGCACAGTCCCTCAGTATATAGTGTGTGCCTATTATACAGTATGGAGCATGATGTGTGGCCATTATACAGTATGGAACATCATGTGGGGCCATAATAACTGTTTCAAGCACTATGTGGGGCCATAATACTGTATGGAAGGCAATGCAGGGCCCCGTTATACTGTATAGAGCACTATGTGGAGCCTATTACACTTTATGCAGGATTGTGTAGGGCCTATGTTAGGCCCATTACACTGTATGAATGACTATGTGGAACCATGGTACTGTATGGAGGACATTTTGTGCACTTTATACTGTACTAGATTATGCCCCGATGCTATTGCATCGGGAGGATGCGATAGCATCACACCTCTTGCCATGTTAACCCTCAACACACACACTCCTCTCACCTTTCACCATCTCCACTCTTTCACTCCACATACGACCCCTTCTCTCACTCCGTCTCTCATACTCACGCTGTCATCGCCGCTACTCCACGATCCCCGACATCTTCTTCCGCCGGCGCCATCCTGGATCCAGACGTTGTCCACGCCGGCGACATTTTGGATCCCGACGTCCTCCACGCCGGTGACATGTTCTTGCGGCGACGCCATCTTGACTATCGCGGGATTTCGCCGATCCAAAATGGCGTCGCCGCAAGAACATGTCGCCGGTGTGGAGGACGTCTGGATCCGGGATGGCGCCGGCAGAAAAAGATGTCGGGGATCGTGGATCAGCGGCGATGACGGCGTGAGTATGAGAGTGAGTGGAGATGGTGAAAGGTGAGAGGAGTGTGTGTGTTGAGGGTTAACATGGAAAGAGGTGTGCGGTACCGGAAGCTGCTTAGGGCATTTATTATTATAGATGGAGAGCTGTGTGGGGATTACCTTTGGAGAATCACACTGTAATTGGGTCATCATTCTTTGTTGGGGGAATTGAGGGAGAGGGATAAAGTAGGGTCATCATACTGTGTATGGAGGAATACTGTTCATGTATCCTTTATATATTTATATCCGGCCATTGGGACATATGCTTTTTACTGCTGTTACATAACATTATATTATTCCACTATAATTCCAAAAGTTAATAGTTTTATTTGATAAGGAAAAACTTACTCAGTTGTAGACATATTTTTTTTAACAAATATCAAGGTTGGCCTGCGACTTTGTCAAAGCTTTTAATTTTGGCCCTCTGTGTATTTAGTTTCACATCCCATGCTTAAAGGGTTTGTTCTCATCATGATAAAGGGCTACAATTGCAAAGAGGTTGTAAAAAGCAAATTGGCAATTTTACTTTAAAATATAATCCCCCTTCATTCTCAAGAACAGACCTCCACTGCAATCGGTGGCTAGTACCTTAGGCTTGGAGTGAGGAGTGCAGGGCTTACAAGCTCTTTGCTATAGCACGCTAATGTAGGAGTTGTTTTTCTAATCTAAAACCTCAGTATTCCGGTTATATTGCCGTGTTGGCACTTTGCGATGAATAAGTGGGTTTTAGATTGCATAAATGGTTCATTCTTACTCACAAATTATCTATATCAGGTCACATCCAGGAAACTAATTACAAGATTGTCTCCAGATGGTGCAGGACACCAAGCCGCATTCATCACATGTATCCTAACATAACAAATAAGTGTTGGAGATGTGACTCCACTGTAGGTAACATGATCCATATTTGGTAGTCTTGCCGCCGAATATCCAAATTGTGGACAGGATTGTTTGAGCTCTTCAATAAATTATTCTGCACTAACTTCCTGAACTCTCCAGAAACAGCTTTACTATCAATATTCCCTATATCTATTTCTGCCATTAACCCCTTCCTGATATCCGACGTACTATCCCGTCCATGGGACCCGGGCCCCTATGCCCATGGACAGGATAGTACGTCTAGCGCGATCAGCGGCGCCCACGTGGTGAGCGCCGCTGATTGCGGCCGGGTGTCAGCTGATTATCACAGCTGACACCCGGCACAATGTGTCAGGGGCGGTCACGGACCGCCCCGACACGTTAACCCCTTGCACACCGCGATCAAACATGATCGCGGTGTACCGGGGGTTAAAGGGAAGCATCGGCAGGGAGGGGGCTCCCTCCGTGCTTCCCTGAGCCCCCCACGACAGCGCAATGTGCAGCGCTGCTGCGGGGGGCTCCTTTCCTGCAGGCCCCCGAATCCAAGATGGCGACTGGGGCCTTCGGGGGCCTGCAGGAAGCTGGCTTCCTCAGTGCCTGCAAAGCGCAGTCATGAGGAAGCCTTCTGCACTGCCTGTGACAGATTGCTGATCTGTCACAGTGATCTGTGATGTGACAGATCGCTGATCTGTCACAGGACAGTGATGTCCCACCTGGGACTATGTAATAAAGTTAAAAAAAAAAATAAAAAAAAAGTGTTAAAATAATTTTAAAAAAATCGCCAAATAAATTAGAAAAAAAAAATATTCCCCAATAAATCCATTTTTTGGAAATAAAAAAAAAAACAATAAAAGTACACATATTAGACATCGCCGCGTCCGTAACGACCCGCCCTATCAAACTTTCCCATTATTTAACCCCTTTAGCGAACCCCTTAAAAAATAAAAATAAAAACGAAGAAAAAAATAATGATTTATTATAATACCGCCAAACAAAAAGTGTAATAACGCGCGATTAAAAAGAAGCATATAAATATCCATGGTACTGCTGAAAACGTCATCTTGTCCCGCAAAAAACGAGCCATGGCACAGCATCGTCAGCGAAAAAATAAAAAAGTTATAGCTCGCAGAATAAAGCGATGCAAAAATAATTATTTTTTATATAAAATAGTTTTCATTGCATAAAACAGACAAAACATAAAAAAACGACCTAAATAAGGTATCTCTGTAAGCGTACTAACCCGAAGAATAAAACCGCTTTATCAATTTTACCGCACGCGGAACGGTGTAAACGCACCCCCCCAAAAGAAATTCATGAAACGCTGGTTTTTGTTCATTCTGCGTCCCAAAAATCGGAATAAAAAGCGATCAAAAAATGTCACGTGCCCGAAAATGGTACCAATAAAAACGTCAACTCGTCCCGCAAAAAATAAGACCTTACATGACTCGGTGGGTCAACATACGGAAAAATTAGAGCTCTCAATATGTGGTGATGCAAAAACTATTTTTACAATAAAAAGCGTCTTTTAGCGTATGACAGTTGCCAAATATAAAAACCGCCATAAATAGTAAATCAAACCCCCCGTTATCACCCCCTTAGTTAGGGAAAAAAAATAAAATAAAGAAAATGTATGTATTCCCATTTTCCCATTAGGGTTAGGGTTAGGGCTAGGGTTAGGTCCAGGGCTAGGGTTAGGGTTAGGGCTAGGGTTAGGGCCAGGGCTAGGGCTAGGGTTAGGGTTAGGGCTGAGATTAGGGTTAGGGGTGTGTTGGGGTTCGGGTCGGAGTTAGAATTGGGGGTTTCCACTGTTTGGGCACATCAGGGGCTCTCCAAATGCAACATGGCGTCTGATCTCAATTCCAGCCAATTCTGAGTTGAAAAAGTCAAATGGTGCTCCTTCCCTTCCAAGCTCTGCCATGCGCCCAAACAGTGTTTTACCCCCACATATGGGGTATCAGCCTACTCAGGACAAATTGCAAAACAACTTTTGGGGTCCAATTTCTCCTGTTACCCTTAGGAAAATAAAAAATTGGGGGCAAACATATCATTTTTGTGGAAAAAAATGATTTTTTTATTTTCACGTCCGAGCGTCATAAACTTCTGTGAAGCTCTTGAGGGTTCAAAGTGCTCACCACACATCTAGATAAGTTCTGTGGGGGTCTAGTGTCCAAAATGGGGTCACTTGTGGGGAGTTTCAATAGTTTAGGTACATCAGGGGCTCTCCAAACGCACATGACACCCGCAGACCATTCCATCAAAGTCTGCATTCCAAAATGTCACTACTTCCCTTCCGAGCCCCGACGTGTGTCCATACAGTAGTTTTCTCCCACATATGGGGCGTCAGCGTACTCAGGACAAATTGGACAACAACTTTTGGGGTTCAATTTCTCCTGTTACCCTTGGGAAAATAAACAAATTGGGGACTAATTGATCATGTTTTTGGAAAAAATACGATTTTTTATATTTTCGTGCCCGGGCATTATAAACTTCTGTGAAGCCCTTGGGGGTTCAAAGTGCTCACCACACATCTAGATAAGTTCCTTAGGGGGTCTAGTTTTCAAAATGGGGTCATTTGTGGGGGGTTTCCACTGTTTAGGTACATTAGGGGCTCTCCAAAGGCAACATGACACCCGCAGACCATTCCATCAAAGTCTGCATTCCAAAACGTCACTACTTCCCTTCCGAGCCCCGACGTGTGCCCATACAGTAGTTTTCTCCCACATATGGGGTATCAGCATACTCAGGACAAATTGGACAACAACTTTTGGGGTCCAATTTCTCCTTGTACCCTTGGGAAAATAAAAAAAATGGTGACTAAAAGATCATGTTTGTGGAAAAAATACGAATTTTTTATTTTCACGCCAGGGCGTTATAAACTTCTGTGAAGCACTAGGGGGTTCAAAGTGCTCACCACACATCTAGATAAGTTCCTTGGGGGGTCTAGTTTACAAAATGGTGTCATTTGTGGGGGGTTTCCACTGTTTAGGTACATCAGGGGTTTTCCAATCGCGACATGGTGTCCGATCTCAATTCCAGCAAAAAACGTCAAATGGCGCTGCTTCCCTTCCGAGCTCTGCCATGCACCCAAATAGTGGTTTACCCCCACATGTGGGGTATCAGCGTACTCAGGACAAATTGCACAATAACTTTTAGGGTCCTGTTACCCTTGGAAAAATAAGAATTGAGGGTGAAAAGATCATTTTTGTGGAAAAAATATGATTTTTTAATTGTACGGCTGTATGTTATAAACTTCTGTGAAGCCCTTGGGGGTTCAAAATTCTCACCACACATCTAGATAAGTTCCTTAGGGGGTCTAGTTTCCAAAATGGTGTCATTTGTGGGGGGTTTCCACTGTTTTGGTACATCAGGGGTTTTCCAATCGCGACATGATGTCCGATCTCAATTCCAGCCAAAAACGTCAAATGGCGCTGCTTCCCTTCCGAGGTCTGCCATGCGCCCAAATAGTGGTTTACCCTTACATGTGGGGTATCAGCGTACTCAAGACAAATTGCACAATAACTTTTAGGGTCCTGTTACCCTTGGGAAAATAAAAATTGGGGTGAAAAGATCATTTTTGAGGAAAAAATATGATTTTTTAATTGTACCGCTGTACGTTATAAACTTCTGTAAAGCCCTCGTGGGTTTAAAGTTCTCACCACATATCTAGATAAGTTCCTTGGGGGGGGTCTAGTTTCCAAAATGGGGTCACTTGTAGGGGGTTTCCACTGTTTAGGTACATCAGGGACTCTCCAAACGTGACATGGCGTCCGATCTGAATTCCAGCCAATTTTGCATTGAAAAAGTCAAACGGCACTCCTTCCATTCTGAGCTCTGCCATGCGCCGAAACAGTCGTTCCCCCCCACATATCAGGTATCAGCGTACTCAGGACAAATTGCACAATAACTTTTGTAGTCCAATTTCTCCTGTTACCCTTGGTAAAATAAAAAAAATTGAACCTGAAGTATTTTTTTTGTGAAAAAAAGTTAGATGTTCATTTTTTTTTTAAATATTCAAAAAAATTCCTGTGACGCACCTAAAGGGTTAATAAACTTCTTGAATGTGGTTTTGAGCACCTTAAGGGGTGCAGTTTTTAGAATGGTGTCACTTTTGGGTATTTTCTATCATATAGACCCCTCAAAGTGGCTTCAAATGTGATGTGGTCCGTAAAAATAAAATGGTGTTGTAAAAATGAGAAATCGCTGGTCAACTTTTAACCCTTATAACTTCCTAACAAAAAAAAATTTTGGTTCCAAAATTGTGCTGATGTTAAGTAAACATGTGGGAAATGTTAGTTATCAAGTTTTTTGTGTGCCGTATTTCTGTGATTTAAGGGCATAAAAATTCAAAGTTGGAAAATTGCGAAATTTTCAAAATTTTTGCCAAATTTCCGTTTTTCTCACAAATAAACGCAAGTTATTTGAATGAAATTTTACCACTATCATGAAGTGCAATACGTCACGAGAAAACTATGTCAGAATCACCGGGATCCATGGAAGCGTCCCAGAGTTATTACCTCATAAAGGGACAGTGGTCAGAATTGTAAAAATTGGCCCGGTCATGAACGTGCAAACCACCCTTGGGGGTGAAGGGGTTAAAAAGGGACTATTTAGAGTATTTCTAGGTGCAATGAGACAGATTATCCCCAGACACTGGAGATCGTGTCTCGTCATTTGAATACAACAATTTATTCACATAACATGATACAACGTTTTAATACTATTTCCTGCCCTGTGCTCTCCCTTTCCAAATAAGTATATGCTGGTTAATATACTTACATTTTGTTGATTGTACCTGTTGTGTAACCTGAACTTGATTTTGATGTATGTTGAAATATCAATTGTTAATTATAAATTCAATAAAAATATATTGAACCAGAAAATGACTGCTGATGGAGGAGCCTGTGACCACAAGACCAGCCCATCAGTCGCCTTCATTAGAAAGGAAGCTTTTCCAGGCTCCATCAGCTGTCATTGCATTATACATCTGTATGTAATAAAGACAGGGCTCTATATAATCCAATATGTAAGATATGGTGCTGTACATAACAAGAGAGGGCACTGTGCAATAAGGGATGGCAATATACATAAGAAAGGAGACTTTTTAATATACAGTTGTGTTCAAAAGTTTGCATACCCCGGCAGAATTTTTGCTTTCTTGACCTTTTTTCATAGAAAATGAATGATAACACCAAACCTTTTCTCCACTCATGGTTAGTGGTTGGGTGAAGCCATTTATTATCAAACTACTGTGTTTTCTCTTTTTGAGTCATAATGACAGCCCAAAACATCCAAATGACCCCGATCAAGAGTTTACATACCCTGATAACATGCACAGAAGGTGATACAAATGGGATTGAATGGCTACTACTAAAGGTAAATTATGACTAGCAATTGGAAAATCAGGGGCTTTGTAAAAAACAAAACCACGGTCAGGTAGACCAACAAAAATTTCATCCACAACTGCCAGGAAAATTGTTCGGGATGCAAAGAAAAACCCAGAATTAACATCAGCTGAAATACTGAACTCTCTGAAAACTAGCAGTGACGCTGTTTCAAGATGCACAATAAGAGTGCACACAGTGCGGAATCATCTGCGGATTTTTCTGTGCAGATTTGCAGTTAAAGTGACCTGCGGTTTACCTGCGGATTTGGCTGCGGTTTTCCCCTGCGGTTTTACACCTTGGCAATGGAACAGGTGGCAAACAGCTGCGGAATCCGCAGAAAGATTTGACATGCTGCGGATTTAAAACCGCATCAAATCCATGTGGAAAAATCCGCAGCATTTGCATTGCAGTTTTTTTAAATCCCATTGATTTGCATTGTACTGTACAATGCCTGCGGATCTGCTGCGGATCCACAGGGCCAAGTCCACTGCGGATCCGCAGCAGAATCCGCAACGTGTGCACATACCCTAAGGAGGCACGTGAAGAAAAATGGGCTGCATGGTCGAGTCACCAGAAGAAACTTATTACTGTGCTTATGCCACAATGTATCTCACCTACAATATGCAAAACAGCACAGAGACAATCCTCAAACTTCTGGAACAAGGTAATTTCGAGTGATGAGACCAAAATTGAACTTTTTGGCCACAACGATAAACATTACATTTGGAGAGAGGTCAACAAGGTCTATGATGAAAGGAACACCATTTCTACTGTAAATCATAGAGGCGGATCACTGATGTTTTGGGGATGTGTGAGCTACAAAGGCACAGGAAACTTGGTCAAAGTTGAAGGAAAGATAAATGCAGCATGTTATCAGCAAATACTGCTGTGCATGGGACGTTCTTTGGACAGTCCAACATGACAATTATCCAAAACATAAGGCCAAGGCAACCTGTCATTGGCTACAGCAGAACAAAGTGAAGGTTCTGGATTGGCCATCTCAGTCTCCTGACCTCTTTAAGCCACTCTGGGGAGATCTCAATCGCACAATTCATGATAGACAGGCCAGGAATTTACAGGAATTGGAGGCTTTTTATTACACTGGTAACCATCACACGTCACACTGGTAATACTGGTAAGCATCACACTGGTAAACAATACACTGGTAACCATCACACGTCACACTGGTAACCATCAAACATCACACTGGTAACCATCACACATTACATTGGTACCCATCACACTGGTAACTGTTAGCAAATCACACATTACACTGGTAACACTGGTTGCCTTCACACATTACACTGGTAAGAGATCACGCATTGTACTGGTAAGCATCACATGGCACAATGGTTACCATCACACATTACACTTGTAAGCATCACAAATTACAGGGGTTGGACAAAATAATGGAAACACCTAACGTTTTGGCATCATAATCTTTGAACCTGTAATAAACATGCAACCATGACATATGGTAATGTTTTGTAGTTGATTATTTGTGTTATGTGATATGTGTATGTAAATTAACTGTTTGTTTTGCAGAATTGTAAGAACATTGATGAAAACCTGATACCAATGGCAGACCACTCGGATTTTCCACAGGCCAAATTGTTGGTGCTCGTATGGCAGGCGCTAGTGTAACAGAAAGTGCCCGAATGCTTGGCGTGTCAAGAGGAACTGTCTCCAAAGTAATGACTGCGTTTGAAAGAGAAGAAAAAACGTCCGCAGCAAAGCACAGGTCCGACCGAAAGTCGAAGCTGACTGAGACCGTCGGACTCTAAAGCGAATTGTGAGAGAGAATCGCAAGACCACTGCTCCGAAAATCACTGCTGAGCTCAATGAACACCTACAGAACCCAGTTTCCATGAAAACTGTTCGTCGGGAGCTGCACAAATCTGGATTCCACGGAAGAGCTGCAATTCGAAAACCGCTGCTCTCAATGACAAATGTTTCCAAGCGTTTAGTGGTATAGAAACCTCCAGAATTGGTCCCTTGAGCAGTGGAAACATGTGATATTCTCAGACGAATCATCGTTTACCATATGGTCGGATGTACGTTTGGAGACAGCCGAAAGAAGCATTCCATCCAGTCTGCCTTCTCCCAACCATAAAACATGGTGGATATTCTGTGATGATCTGGGGTGCTATTTCGTGGAGATCCGCCAGGCCAATGATATCCCTTCATGGAAGAATTAACAGCCGCGATTATTTAGGCATTTTGGGCGACCAAGTGCATCCTATGGTTCAAGCACTCTCCCGGAAGGGAAGGCAATCTTTCAGGATGATAATGCACCAATTCATACAGCTAGAATCATTAAAGCATGGCACGAGGAACATTATAATGAAGTTGAGCATCTCATCTGGCCACCACAATACCCAGACCTCAACATTATTGAGCATTTATGGTCGATTTTAGAGATTCAAGTTAGATGTCGATTTCCGCCGCCATCGTCGCTCAAAGAACTGGAGGGTGTTTTAACTGAAGAATGAGCTACAATTCCTTTGGAAACAATTCACACCTTGTATGAATCCATACCTCGGAAAATTGAGGCTGTGATCGCTGCAAAAGGTGGACCTACACCATATTAAACGAACTTTTGTTGATGTTTCCAGGTGTTTCCATTATTTTGTCCAAACCCTGTACATTGGTAACATTGGTTTCCTTCACACATTACACTGGTAACCATCACATTGGTAAGCATCACACATTACACTGGTAACCATCACATTGGTAAGCATCACACATTACACTGGTAACCATCACAATGGTAATCACGCATCACATGTCACACTGGTAACTATCACACTAGTAACCATACACTGGTAAACATTACACATCATATTGGTAACCATCACACTGGCAACTATCACACTGGTAACCATCACACATTACACTGGTAATCACTCATCACATGTTACACTGGTAACCATCACACATCCCAATGGTTCAGGAACAGGAAGGAGAGATAACCCTTCCAGATGATATGGTGATCAATTTAACCAACCATCATTTATCACCGGCTCACCGTTCTTTATTATCCAAAGGCTTGAATTTTTGACTTCCCAGGGACTTTGACTTTGTGGACTTTAAGATCGATCTTTTTAAGGCAGTCAGAAAAATACATCTGCACAAATCTTTTTTGAAAAAATCTGACCATGCCGCACCTGATGTAGTTAGACCATGCACTGTGGGTCCATTGGGTTTTCTTGCGGACTCCAGTGCATTTGCAACCATCAGGGAAGATGCGGCTTTATTAAACAGTTTATGTGACGTAAATGCTTCTGCAGAAAACAATGATGCAGGGGTTTTTGAATCTGCTAAACCGTTTATGCAGGGTGTAAAATCCACATTTATGCCTCTGATTTCCCCCCCAGGCAACGTGATTGATTTGTTTGAAACGCAGGTGTTGACGGCTTTGGTTTACAAGAGGGCTCCCTCTAATTTATCTCCTGAGGAAAAGCAAGCTTTGTCAGAGATCACCAAGTGGTCTGATGTTGTGGTAAGAACCACAGATAAAGGTGGCAACACGGTGCTGTTACCAAGGTCACTTTATTTGAATGAAGCCACCAGACAACTTTCTGATGTTAATACTTACATGAAGCTTAAAAATGATCCTACAGGAAAATTTAAAAATGACCTTCGTTCTTTTCTCAGTAGATATGTCGAATTAGGGGTCATCCCCAAGAAATTAGCAAAAGCTTACTACCGGAGTTCCCCAAAAAACCTTATTGGTACTGTATTCCTAAAATATATAAGTCTATGTCCTGCCCTCCCGGCCGACCCATTGTGTCCGGGATAGGGGCTCTCACCGAACCGCTCTCCCAGTATATGGATTAGCTGCTTCGTCCTCTTCTTGGCGACATCCCCTCATATATAAAGGACACCAAAGATTTTTTGAAAGTTGTTAATGATTTTGAATGGCAGCCTGGTTTTCAGCTTGTGTCCATTGATGTGGAAAGTCTCTATACTAAGATTCCCCAGGATCTAGGGGTAGATGTGATAAGGGAAATTTTAGCCACAACGGACAAAGACGCTGCATTCATTGACTTTGTATGTGAGGGGATCCGTTTTGTTTTGAGACACAATGCATTTAAATTTCAGAATACTTGGTACCTACAACAGGTCGGGACAGCGATGGGGACTCCGGTGGCGTGCACTTTCGCCAATCTTTTTTTGGCTGTTTTTGAAAACAGGCATATCTATTCACTTTCTAACGTCTTTTTGAAACACATCAAGATGTATATTAGATATGTGGACGATGTATTCATTGTGTGGGACAGGTCCCCCAGATGTATTTGACAATTTTGTGGAGTATCTTAACAATTTAGGTGACATGAATATGTCATTTACTTCCAAATTTGGGGGCACCTCAATTGAATTTTTGGACTTTTTTTTAGAGGTTAGAGAGGGTTCTCTCTTTACTTCAGTTTTTCATAAACCATCATCCACTAATGCGATGCTTCACTATGACAGTTATCACCCTTTTTACATGAAAAATTCTTTAACGTATCGTCAGTTTCTTAGACTAAAACATATAAATAATACCCAGAAAGGCTTTGTTGACCAATCGTGAGAATTATATAACAGATTTTTGAAGAGGGGTTACCCTGAAAACCTGCTAAAAAACACAGACCAGGTTTAATCAGAACGCAAGTGGGGAGGCGAATAAAAGGGATAATTGCAAGAAGGATGAAAAGAGGTTTGTTTTTTCGTTTGATTTTGGTCCTATGGACGGGGCAGTCAGGTCAGCAATCCGTAAAAATTGGCACATTTTAAGTCACGATACTGATTTATCAGAAGTGGTGGAGAGAAGACCCCTTTTTGCTTGAAGGAAAGTTGTCAGTTTAAAGGATATTCTTGTACATAATCGCATGGAAGACCCACATAGTAATTGGCTCAATTTGATGCCCTCGGAAGGTAATTATCGATGTGGGCAGTGTCCGTTTTGTTCTCATCACATTCTTGACCGTTGTTTACGTATAGGATTTTATTTCATGCAAAACCACCCATGTTGTTTATGTTTTATTATGTCCATGCAAGTTTTATTTATATAGGGAAAACTATACGCCCTCTTTATGTTAGGTTTAGGGAGCGCTTCAATTCTATTTTGACAGACAAAGGGGTCCCTAGACTTATTAACCATATGAGAAAAGCACACGGTGGCAATCCCGATGCATTATCATTTGCCGGCATAGAAAGGGTTACTCTACCCTCACGGGGAGGTGATCTGAATAGGAATTTACTGAAATGAGAGGCCAGGTGGATTATGCAAACCCGTGCTTTAGAGTGTATGGGACTCAATGAGAGAATTGATATGTCTGTTTTTTTGTGAAATGAAAAAAATTTTTTTGTAAAACTTTTTTTTTGTGAAAAATCAATATTTTTCGCCTGTGGTTTTTTTTTCTCTTTTTCCTTTTGTATTTATGGTACTATTATATGTATTATAATAAATCTAAATAATCTTTATTTTTTATATAGCGCTAACATATTCCACAGCACTTTACAGTTTGCACACATTATCATCACTGTCACCGATGGGGCTCACAATCTAAATTCCCTGTCAGTATGTCTTTGGAATGTGGGAGGAAACCGGAGGAAACCCACGCAAACACGGGGAGAACATACAAACTCCTTGCAGATGTTGTCCATGGTGGGATTCGAACCCAGAACTCCAGCGCTGCAAGGCTGCAGTGCTAACCACTGAGCCACTGTATGTTCTTGTTTTCACTCATGTGAACTATGTATATATATTTTTTGTTGTTTTGTTGATTGCTCAGCAGGTGAGCGGCACCGGTGGGAGGGGTCCTTACTTCTGGAGGTGGGTATTTCCTCCTTGGCCGGCTGCAGCTCACCATGTAACCTGTGGAAGCGCCTTTGCAGCGCGAAACGATCCGTCGTTGCTATCTCCTTTTTGCACCCTTTTTACCGCTGGTATGCTTTTACAATAAAGCCTTGACTACACTACCCGGTGAGTGCCGCTCTTTTCTACTATTTTTTGCTACATCCCAATGGTTACCTTCACGCATTGCACTGGTACGCCATCACACATCATACTGGTAACCATCACACCGATAACCAGCACACTGGTAACCATCACATATCACACTGGTAACCATCACATATCACACTGATAACCATCACACTGGTAACCAACACACAACATACTGGTTGCCATGACCCATCACACTAGTAACCATAACACTGGTAGTCATCACACTCTGGTAACACTGGCAGCCATCACACTGGTAACCAGCACAAATTACAATGGTACGCCATAACACATTACACTGGTAAGCATCACACATTACATTGGTTACCATTACACATCACACTGGTAACTCCATTAACCATCATACATCACACTGGTAACCATCACATATCACACTGATAACCATCACACTGGTAACCAACACACAACATACTGGTTGCCATGACCCATCACCATCACACTAGTAACCATAACACTGGTAGTCATCACACTCTGGTAACACTGGCAGCCATCACACATTACACTGGTACCATCACACTGGTAACCAGCACAAATTACAATGGTACGCCATAACACATTACACTGGTAAGCATCACACATTACATTGGTTACCATTACACATCACACTGGTAACTCCATTAACCATCATACATCACACTGGTAACCATCACATATCACACTGATAACCATCACACTGGTAACCAACACACAACATACTGGTTGCCATGACCCATTACACTAGTAACCATAACACTGGTAGTCATCACACTCTGGTAACACTGGCAGCCATCACACATTACACTGGTACCATCACACTGGTAACCAGCACAAATTACAATGGTACGCCATAACACATTACACTGGTAAGCATCACACATTACATTGGTTACCATTACACATCACACTGGTAACTCCATTAACCATCATACATCACACTGGTAACCATCACATATCACACTGATAACCATCACACTGGTAACCAACACACAACATACTGGTTGCCATGACCCATCACACTAGTAACCATAACACTGGTAGTCATCACACTCTGGTAACACTGGCAGCCATCACACATTACACTGGTACCATCACACTGGTAACCAGCACAAATTACAATGGTACGCCATAACACATTACACTGGTAAGCATCACACATTACATTGGTTATCATTACACATCACACTGGTAGTCACACATTACACTGGTAACTCCATTAACCATCATATATCACACTGGTAACAATCACACATCATACATAACAGTGGTAACCCTGGTAACAATCACACATCACACTGGTAACACGTTGTGTATTTGCTTGGCGAAATTTCTGAAAGGTTTCTGCATCTCTTAGCAGAAAAACGCAGTGGAAAATCCTCACGTTTTTATGCATTTTTGTAAGCTAAATATATATTTAAAAAAATGTGATTTAATTTCCTTGTTCAATCTCTTTTTCATTCTCGATTGAAGACCATATCTTTACATACCATATTCAAATATAATGTTTACACACACAAAACAAATATAAGTGACCATATATTTTAATATACAGTATGTGTAATACCAAGCCCGAGGTTTAGCAATGAACAGGGGTCATAAAGAGTTAAAGACACACACACAGTCACCAGCCTATGTAGGAGCATTAACATAATTAACCTACATATGCTGTAACAAAACAGCAAGTATTATAAATCTGGGTGAAAAGCAGTATGTTTATTTTAAAAAAAAAAGGGGTTGGGCTCCCGCATAATTTTCATAACCAGCAGAGAAAAAGCAGACGGCTGATGATAATAATCTGGGAAGGAGCCAATAGCCATAAAGATTCACAGGCTATTAATATCAACTCACAACTGTTTGCTTAGCCTTTTACTGGCTAGTTTAGAGGGCAACCCCAGAAAAAATTGACATGGGGTTCCCCTATAAAATCGAACCAGCAAAGACTAGGCAGACAGCTGTGGGCTAATATTAATAGCCTGGGAAGGGGCCACGGATATTGGCACCCTCCAGGCTAAAAACATCAGCTGTCCCAGAAATGGTGCATCTTATAAATGCGCCAATACTGGCACTTAGCCTCGCTCTTCCCACTTGCCCTGTAGCGGTGGCAAATGGGGTTCATATTTGTGGGGTTGATGTCACCTTTGTATTATCAGGTGACATCAAGCCCACAGGTTAGTAATGGAGAAGCAACTCTCACGGCAGCTAAGTGACACTGACAGCAGGTAATCACTCACGCAGTGTGTATCGCCGGAGGCCAGGCAGAGCGGTCATATCTACACGTGAGATCATCATGGGACACTCGGTATTAAATGGATTACGGCAGACAGGAAGTATATGTTGGTTTAATATTTTTGATTGCTTGCAGGAGACACGGGCGTTGGGGATTAGGTGTTTGGTGAGTATGTATGTAATTATGTAAATGTTTTGTTTTTACAATTGAACACAGGCGTAGAATGAGGAGACTATTCTTCCATCATTGGCTCATGTGACACGGTCTCTGTTATATGTGACAGCAGACATAGCCGGATGGGAGTAGTAGTCCCATCAGACGACGCCCAGGTACAATCACTATGGGCTGTTTGTCGCATGGGTACACACACACAGACACGCACATATTCTCCGCTAACACATATTCTGCACCCACACACTTCCTCCTTCTGTCATCATTTCATTTGACAATTCTGCAGCATTTTAGGCAGTAAATCTGCAGCAAATACGCACACCTTTTTACGCCTGTTTTTGGTGCAGATTTGACTGACTCAATTGAAGTCAATGTGTCAAAAACACTGCAGAAACACAAAAAGAATTGACATGCTGCACAAAATAAAACGCTGCAAATACGGCTGGAAAATTATAGATTATGTGCACAACACTTCAGGATTGTCATTGCATTACCTTGCTTTAGTATTCCATTGTGTTTTTGGAGCATTTCCGTGTGTAAAAAAACGCAGCACAAATGCATGGTGTGCACATACCCTTACACATCACACTGGAAACAATCACACTGGGAAAAAGCACACATCATGCATCACAGTGGTAACCCTGGTAACAATCACACATCATACTGGTAACACCATTAACCAACATATATCACACTGGTAACCATCCACATCACATTGATAACTCCGCCATCATGTGTAATAATCTCTGGGAGCGGAGTTATCTTCTGGGCACCTCCTCCTCAGAGCCCGGAAAACGCCATGTACATTAAGCAAATGAAAGATCATTTCTCCACGAGCAGGCGTCTGATATGAGACATCCAGGGATCGCCGTCCTCGGCCATCTATAACCTGTATGGCCATAGTATTCGTTACACAGGTCACATGTGGGGACAGATTCCCTCTAATGAATTATGCACAGAGACTACTGTAAATCCAAACATTTCTGTGCTCAGTAGGTTCAGCCACAACGATAACGCCTCAGGACAGAGATTATTTGCAGCTAACATCTTACTTCTTCCCAGCGAGCAAACTGCGGCCTGGACCAGCGTCATGTCGTGGTGGTGGAACTGGTGGGAGAAAAGCCACACGATGTGGGACGAGTCCGTACTCATCAACTGTCATCAGATCTCATCGAGCAATTACGGTAATAAACTTGTTAACCTCACAATCTGCAGATTGTGTATAACCCAATGTAAGATATCTCCACCCGTGTGAAAGTACGGGAGAAGTTGAATCCCCATCCACAGCTCATGTGCTAAATACCTCCTTGTACTCCAAGCTGGTAGTGAACAGATTACAATCTATCATGTATCCACAAACGCCGGGACAAGGTCCTGGATAAAAGAAGGTATTCCTCTATCTTCACCAATATGGAGAGATAAACATGACAGGGATTGACCCGTCTACCCTTACAGTCCTTACTCATAGGCGAGAAATGCCTCAGTCCCTGTCATCTGGTATTTTTCCATATTGTTTGCTTTTAACGTGTTGGTCAATCGAATACCTTCTTTTATCTAGGACAATGTCCTGGTATTTGTGGATTCATGATGTATTACTAATGAAGAGAGGTGGCCATGCACCAGCTATGATCTCCTGATGGACATTCTTGATTCTTTAGTTGACAAATTATGTAACATGGGATTGGGAGGATGGGTCCACGGAGACCCCACCTATGTACTTACCGGGGCCATGCTTTTATTAGATTACTGCATACTCTCCGGGTACTCATATCTGCACAGTCTAAACAGGAGATGACCTCCACTTGGAGGGTCTCGGGAGGGATATGGGGCAACATAACAGTGGAATGAAGTCGCTCCCCGAAAAGTGGAAATGTAAGTGATTGACTGCTGGCCATGTTTCACAGACAGGCGCTGTACGTCTCCAGAGCATACTTCAACATTGTGCTCATCGACAAGTACGGGGTGGACCGGGAACGATACATGCAACCTGTGACTTCCGATGAGATATTCACCTTCATCGATACGTACTTACTGAACCCTCGTGAGCTCGCCCAGCTGGAGGCCAACAAGGAGAACTGTGACTGACGACATCACTGCTGCTAGGACAAAAACGGCCGTAATCCCAGAAGAGATGGAAATCCATGCCAGTTTGTCTGTTTTTGATACAATATTTATTAAATAAATCGAATATAGGAACAAAAACTTCAAATTTTATTGATTTCTATAACTATATTGTGTGGTATCAGATGAAGAATAGGACGTTTCTGGAAATGTGCCTCCTTTTTACTCCACACCACGACACACAGAGCAGTAGGTTCCTTGTTATGGCTGGTGCTAAATATCCCTGTAGAATCACCTGATAGATGACTGAAGAATTAAATATTGATGACCCTAGACTGAGGGAGCTCCATGCATCTCCTCATCCTCGCTCCATGGTGGCGGGGCCTTTGTTTCATCCCTTGCTCCATTGGCAACCTAATGTATTACCTGACAGAATTTGGTTTGCAATATTACATAACCTATATGTGGTCAAAAATCATTCAATTAAATAGCTTGACGCACCCCACAAGAAAAAAGACCCCATATAGCAACATTGGTGGAAATGTAGAAAAAAGTTCCTTTACTCATTTAATATCATAACAGAAAAGACCTATTTAATAAAGGGACAGTAGAATTCTTGGTTCCTTCTCATTTTCGCGTTACAATGTTTTAGAAACTTCTGGAAGATGAGCGCCTTCCTTCTGCACATTTCTATATTATTGCTCCCTCTTTTTCCGCTTCCGAGTTCAGATTGTGATTGGGAAGGAGGCAGACGCCTCAGGCTGGAGGGCAGTACGACCCCTGGCAAAAATAATAAACTCACCACCCCCTTCAAGGATCGCCACCCAATGATCTCCACCTTCCGGAATATTCCCCTTTTATTGCCACCGTTCCAGTTGAACTCCTGCGGACTGTGACCTGTCGGCTGCTACAGTGTTTGCTGAAAAATTTAGTCTAGGAAGGCCTCGTTCTGGGCTCGTTCTGACTTACATTGAGAGCCTGTGACTTAGCTTCTGACTTCTGGCCATTGAGAAGCTATTGTTACAGGATGGCGCTGGAGCAGCTCTGAAAAATGGGGAAGATGCTAGAAAGGGGTATAACACAGGTGACATATTTAAAGCACCACTCCAGCTGTGAAAAACAAACATGCTGGAGTGGTTCTTTAACAGACTGAGACTTTAATAGGGGTTGCCTAGGACTTTTATATTATATTTAGGATAGGTCATCATTGGTGGGGATACGACTCAACACTCACCAATCAGCTTTTCCTGGTGATGGTCGGACATGCTGAGTTACAGGAACTGCACAGCACAACTCCGTCGATGGAATAGTGGCCATAGCCAGGTACTGCACATCTGCTCCCTATTCAAATCAATAGGGGTTAAATGTGCAGTACTCAGCCACAGCATATCCGGTCACTACAGGCACTGGGAACAGCTGATTGGCAGAGGTGCAGAGTGTCGCACCTGACCAATCAGATATTGATGACCTACCCTAGTAATAGGCCATCAACATAAAACTCCCAGACAACCCCTTTAGTAGTAAATCTGCAGCATCCAATAACTTGTGCATAGTACAGAAAATCCCTTTCTTGATACCAGACATTCTCCATTGTAGTCAGGACCGGAGCGCTCACAATACATCTCGCTGCGCTCAATGGTGACAGAAGGCTCCGCAAACCAGTACTAAATTTACCTTAAGGGTCTTTTCTGTGATGTAATAATTGCCCTAATTGTTTTTGGTTGGGCCCCGATTGTACACATGCCTTGTGATCGGGTGCTCTGAGGTTCAAGGATGTTGCTCATCTACACGACTACACGTTCTCCACCATCACATCGATCACGCGTCATTCCACATTGCATGCACGCTCAGTGAGACGCTCGCTATGTGCAACTTAAATATGTGAACTCATCCTTAGGCCACGGTCACACCAGCTGGGTTTTTTCCTATCCAGAGGATCAGGCCGATGATGCGATTCAGAGCCTCAGCAAAGGGTGATCTGATTTTCTCAGATGTGGAGAAGATGGGAAAACATTTCTCCACCTTCTTTCTGTCAGTCTGTGAAATTCACCCTACACTCGAATATCATCTGAGTGCAGTCCTTTTTTTTTTTTTTTTTTCAACCAACCCAATGATTTGCATGCCCAAGAGTGGTCCGATCTATGGATGCAAATTGTTCACGCTACCATTATTTCCTCAGACAGACTAGGTACAAGGAAAAAATTGTACATGTGCACAGTCCCATAGAATAACATTGGTCTGATCTGAAATTTTGTCATATTGCACTCAGACCAAAAAGTCAGCCGTCTGCACAAGTTCTAACTGTATCCGGCCTAGTATGGAACCTGAAGGAGCAGAGAATGAATTACAAGAAATAATCCCTGGAAAGTAGACTTGGGGATTGTCCCGACACGTCAGCCCTTCCCTATAGAGTATCAGATTGGATGTGCATATTTGTTTTTACAAAATTTACTCCACGTGTGGAAGTAAGTCAATGGCTGATTTGCAGTGGAATAAATTGCCGCAGTCTTGTTAAGTGAGGACATGAACTATGGAGATGGAGCCGGTGTATAAAGGGGTCTGCTGTCTGGCTTCACTCTGGCCTCTATGGATTACATGGTCACCTATTCAACTGAACTAGTCCTGTGTAATACTGCATCACTGCCCAGTATCAGCTGCTACAGGCCGATGTAACAGGAGCTAGACCCCAGCCCACTGGTGATCACTGCAGGTAAGGAAGGAATTGTCCCCTTTAACCCTTTTACAGTCAGAGACTTTGCGTGCGATGAATGGATGTACTTGTGACAGCACAAAGATGACGAGTGTTGTACAATAGGGAATCAGAGTCTACACCGATCACTCCCTGCACCAAATACAATTGTTCCAGTTTTGCTAAAATACAGAGTTGTAGAAAGCTGCAGGTGTAATCCAGTTTCTCCTGAACAATTTAAGATTACTTTGCCTTGGCCATTGTGGGTCGGAGCTGTAAGGAACCTTCTGCCCAGGAGCCGGGATACTGTTTCATCTTCATCCACAGACTAAGCTCTTCTCCTGTCGAGTCCATCCAATCTACAGGTTGTCCACTGTAGAAGCCTACATAGGAAAAGTATAAGAAATCATCAGCAGAATTCATAGGTACAGGGGCCCCCGATTCTGATTCCTCCACTGTCCCCTAATCCACACCCTAGAGAATGCCCAGGTTCAGCACAAACATCAATTACTCCAATTTTACTGTGACAAGGGGAGCCCAGCTCATAACGCCCATAAGGTGGGAGGACAAACTGGCTTGGTATATCTTAGTGTGCCCTAGTGTGGGGAAGACCCCTGGCTGATGTGGAAACACGTACCTCTTGTAATAAATTCTTATGGAGACATCACCTACCTGTCCCTCGCTCTCGGCAGCTCTTTTCTATCTGCTACGTGATGGTTCCTGGACAGGTCCATCACCTCCAGCAGCTGCTGCCGATTCCTGCCATCTCTGGCTTTGAAGCAGGGTTGTGCCTGGTATCTGCACATCCCACCACAAGGCCCATAAGCCCTGTCTGTCAGCCTTCACCTGCTTTCTTATTCTCATCCTGGGCTCATTAAAGGGTTTGGACACCTTTAGGAGCAATTTTTAGATTCCTTGGATGCAAGTGAACTTTGTGATCATAGGTGATAAGATGAGCCCAAAACAAGGAACATAAGAGTTTTAACTTCTGCTGTCAGAACAAGCTCACCAATTGATTTTCAGATAACTAATTCTGCAGAAGGGAAGGTTTCCTTCTCGTATGTGGAAAAAAACTGATTTTTATCAGGTTTGGTCCATGTGTCAATTCTTGTATGCAAAAGAAAAAGAAATGCAAAGCTTCTCCCACCATATTATTAATAATGGACACGGCTTGTATATGGATGGCCTTCTAGTGCCAGCCATCAGTTTTACAGACCCATAGACTTATATGGGTCATTTTGATCTGTGACTTAGAATAAAAATGGACATGAATCCATTACCGTTTTATGGCCACACGGTCCACAAATCATGAACATCTGAGCAGCACATAGAACATGTAACCACTGCAGTCTCTGAAAATGTGACATATGAATGGGGCCTACACATGGCTGAACGCATCATGAAGTCTGGAGGGTTTCTTGGCTCACCTGTCCCTGGGCCCAGTCTTACGCCTCCCAGAAAGTCATTGCTGGCCAGGGGCTCTCGGTCCCAGACAGTCAGTTCCAGACACGTGTTTTGTAGATCTTCCGGCTTAATCCCGCCATACACAAATGTGTGGTTGTAGTGCGGATTGAGGCTTTTCTTCATCACTGGCGTTTTTCTCTTGGTGTTTCTGCTTTTGATTGGCAGCAGGTAGCTAAGAAGAACAGAGACAGACACATCACTGGTCTCAGGTATGATATCTAGCCGCCATTGAACTGGTCTCCAGGGCGCTCGCCCGCATTCCTGATGGTTTTGCTCTATTTTCTGGCTATAAACATTACATGGATTAGACCCTTATTCTCTGGGCTTTTCCTCACTGAGCTCCACACCCAATTTTGTTTCCACAAGCAATGAAAATGATGAACCTCGGTACAAATATAGAGTGCGTCACAATTTGTAGCTTTTTAACGCTGCAAATATATTAATAAAACACAAATGTGACAAAGATCTGAAATGGTGACCATTTACTGACAAGTATCTTTCATGAAGATAAAAAGTGACTAAACACACAAGTGAAACTTCTCCCAACCACGCCATAAACATGTACACTCAGCAAAGTGGAGCATGCATCTTTATCTGAAAGGGGAAATTCAACACCCACACAAGGATGGAGTCTTGAGGCCTGCAAGCACATAAATGGCATCCTGCCCATTGTGACCTTGGCTGACTTTTGTTGGCCTTCTGGCCACATTTAGGCCTCTAATAGTGGGAGCAGGCATGCCAAGAATGAACTTTAAGGCACAGATCACTTCATTGGCAGTGAGAACACTCCCGAGGCCTTGCTGAATGAAAAGCTTTTTAATGAAGGCTGTAAAGAATTCTAGGGTTGTGGACATATTGTCACAGTTGTACAGACGCCATAGTCTCTTACCCCTTGACAAAGCTGTCTGATGTCCCGCCTGGCTTCACAGCAGTCAGGTTTTTAGCCTCTTTGATCCAAACCTGAAGTTCTCCTTCATCTGCTTTACCTGTAAAAATTGACATTTAAAGAAAGTTAAACAAAGAAAAAGCCAATGTGGCCTTCATGTCTGCCCAGCATTCATGTTGGTAGCCCTTAACATGACATGAGAGAAGAAATCAGTCATTTCATGGTAACTCACTTTTTCTCCTCTCACTACCTCCTGTGGACTTTGACGGTGGGATGTACCTTAACGACACAACCAACTCGCCTTTGTAAGATGAGGACGTGGCAGCATCCGATATGCCCTGAAAAATGTTACCAAAATGTGGAGAGGTTACAAAAATTACAATCAGCGAGACCTTCCAGATTAATGAGCTGCTAAAATAAAGTAATCCGTGACCTCAAGTAGCAGAAGTATGTTCATCTTGATGGCCTGGTCATGTTGATGTATTGACAGATGACATGAACATGTGTGCCTATACTGGGAGTGTGAATGGTTACAACAGCGCTGTCCTTCATGCAGTGGGGAATGACTGATCGTAATGTGGGATCATTTCTACGTGGCTGATAAATTGATTCCTTGAGCGGTCCATACCCATATGACGAAAGGCTGGAGCGCAATGGCGCTTTCAGTGCAGTTTCCATTGTTAGAAGTGTAGAAAGACCTATGTAATTCTAGATCCTTTATCCTGAAGAAATATGCAGGAAATCAAGTGTAGGAGAGAGCTGGTATGTCCTCTACACTGTACGCGTGTGTGTGTGTAACATGCGGTGAGTGTGGGGGTGTGTGTGTGTAACATGCGGTGAGTGTGGGGGTGTGTGTGCGTAACATGCGGTGAGCGTGGGGGTGTGCGTGCGTAACATGCGGTGAGCGTGGGGGTGTGCGTGCGTAACATGCGGTGAGCGTGTGGGTGAGCGTGCGCAACGTGCGGTGAGCGTGTGGGTGAGCGTGCGCAACGTGCGGTGAGCGTGTGGGTGAGCGTGCGCAACGTGCGGTGAGCGTGTGGGTGAGCGTGCGCAACGTGCGGTGAGCGTGTGTGCGCGCAACGTGCGGTGAGCGTGTGTGTGCGCGCAACGTGCGGTGAGCGTGTGTGCGCAACATATTGTGAGCGTGTGTGCGCGCAACGTGCGGCGAGCGTGTGTGTGCGCAACGTGCGGCGAGCGTGTGTGTGCGCAACATGTTGTGAGCGTGTGTGTGCGCAACGTGCGGTGAGCGTGTGTGTGCGCAACGTGCGGCGAGCGTGTGTGTGCGCAACGTGCGGCGAGCGTGTGTGTGCGCAACGTGCGGCGAGCGTGTGCGCAACATGTTGAGAGCGTGTGTGCGCGCAACGTGCGGCGAGCGTGTGTGTGCGCAACGTGCGGCGAGCGTGTGTGTGCGCAACGTGCGGCGAGCGTGTGTGTGCGCAACGTGCGGCGAGCGTGTGTGCGCGCAACGTGCGGCGAGCGTGTGTGTGCGCAACGTGCGGCGAGCGTGTGTGCGCAACGTGCGGCGAGCGTGTGTGCGCAACGTGCGGTGAGCGTGTGTGTGCGCGCAACATGCGGCGAGCGTGTGTGCGCAACATGTGAGTGTGTGTGCCGCAACGTGCGGCGAGCGTGTGTGTGCGCAACGTGCCGCGAGCGTGTGTGTGCGCAACATGTTGTGAGCGTGTGTGTGCGCAACGTGCGGCGAGCGTGTGTGTGCGCAACGTGCGGCGAGCGTGTGTGTGCACAACGTGCGGCGAGCGTGTGTGTGCGCAACGTGCGGCGAGCGTGTGTGTGCGCAACGTGTTGTGAGCGTGTGTGTGCGCAACGTGCGGCGAGCGTGTGTGCGCAACGTGCGGCGAGCGTGTGTGCGCGCAACGTGCGCGAGCGTGTGTGCGCGCAACGTGCGGCGAGCGTGTGTGCGCGCAACGTGCGCGAGCGTGTGTGCGCGCAACGTGCGCGAGCGTGTGTGCGCGCAACGTGCGCGAGCGTGTGTGTGCGCAACGTGCGGCGAGCGTGTGTGTGCGCAACGTGCGGCGAGCGTGAGTGCGCAACGTGCGGCGAGCGTGTGTGTGCGCAACGTGCGGCGAGCGTGTGTGTGCGCAACGTGCGCGAGCGTGTGTGTGCGCAACGTGCGGCGAGCGAGTGTGTGCGCAACGTGCGGCGAGCGTGTGCGCAACGTGCGGCGAGCGTGTGCGCAACGTGCGGCGAGCGTGTGCGCAACATGCGGTGTGTGTGTAACATGCGGTGTGTGTGTAACATGCGGTGAGTGTGTGTGTGTGTGTTTAACATGCGGTGAGTGTGTAACATGCGGTGTGTGTGTAACATGCGGTGAGTGTGTGTGTGTGTTTAACATGCGGTGAGTGTGTAACATGCGGTGTGTGTGTGTTTAACATCCAATTTAAAAATATTGGCACTGTCGATGAGTGATTGTAGGTGCAAACCCGTTGCCAATTTGCTCATTCACTGAGTAACTGGATCATTTATACCAGCAAAACATTCATAATTCTGAGCCGCACATCTCCGCCGATAACAAAATACAGGGCAAACATATCACCCACTGTTCTACTTGTGCAGAGGCCGGTAAACTGGCGCTGAACCACTTTAATACAATTGATTGATGCTGATTTAAGAGTCTAAAATCGACTCCTGTACATCTATTCTAGACATTTCTGTGTGATGGTGCAATATGTCACACAAAGTGCGGCCCTGGACAAACCCTGAGGCCATGTGCACACGGTGCGGATTCTGCTGCGGATCCGCAGCGGTTTTGGCTCTGCAGGTCCGCAGCAGATTTAGGTGTTTTGTACAGTACCATTGTTTTCAATGGTAAACTGAAAAACGCTGTGCACACGTTGCAGATTTTTCCGCGCAGATTTGCTGCGGGTTCAAATCCGCAGCATGCAAATTCTTTGTGCGGAATCCGCAGCAGTTTCACACCTTCTCCATTGTAGAGGTGTGAAACTGCAGGGCTAATCCGCAGGTAAACCAAATCCGCGTGGAAAAATCCGCAGCACCTTTCACTATGTTTGCACATAGCCTAACACCAGCACTGGTCAGAAGGAACGCTCATCTGCTGCACGGCTAATCATACTGATCCAACCAAGACACCAAACAGTACTCAGTCGTGTTTAAGTTTTATCAACGTTCAATCCATCAAAGATCTCTTTTTTTTGTGGGAAATATTTTTCTTCCACCGAGTACGGCTGGTGCAGGTAGCATGTATGGCGACTCCAACGGCCATTATCAGCTACAGTCTGCATGGCCATTTCCGTGTCATGGTCGTGCAAGTAGATGAACATTCATCCAAATATTTCCAGAAACTTTAGAAGTGTTCACTCAGTTTTCTAATCAAAGTAAATAGAGAAAATTACTTGGGCACAAGTGAACAGGTAAAATTCAATAAGGAGTGCCCAAGGTACAAATGCATCACAAACTATATACAGTGGGGAAATAAGTATTTGATCCATTGCTGACTTTTCAAGTTTTCCCACCTACAAAGAGAATGGAGACGTCTGCAATTTTTATTTGTAGGTACACTTCACCTGTGAGACACAGAATCTAAAAATAAAATCCAGAAAATCACATTGTAGGATTTTTACATCATTATTTTGCCTTTTATTGCATGAAATAAGTATTGGATCACCTACCAACCCGCAAGAATAATGGACCTCAAAGACCTGTTACTGTAGTTTTTCTTTCAGAAGCCCTCCTACTCTGCACTCATTACCTGTATTAATTGCATCTGTTTGAACTTGTTACCTGTATAAAAGACACCTGTCCACACAATCAATCACACTCCAACCTCTCCATCATGGCCAAGACCAAAGAGCTGTCTAAGGACACAAAGGACAAAAGTGTAGATCTGTGCAAGGCTGAAGTGGGCTACAGCAAGCATTGTGAATATTTCTTGGCTTGGGACTCCATGCAAGGTCTCAACTTGGGGTAAGGGGGGTAGTGGGGTAAGGATGACTCTGAGAAAGGTTAGGAATCCACCGAGAACTACATGGGAGGACCTGATCCAAGACCTGAATAGAGCTGGGACCACAGTCTCATACATTACCGCTAGTAATACACTATGCCGTCATGGATTAAAATTCTGCAGTGCATGCAAGGTCCTCCTGCTCATGCCAGCACATGTCCAGGCCCATTTGAAGTTATCCAATGACCATTTGGAGGAGGCATGGGAAATGGTCATGTGGTCAGATGAAACCAAAATAGAACTTTTTAGTACGAACTCAAATTGCTGTGTTTTGGAGGAAGAAGAAAGACGAGTACAACCCCAATAACACTGTGAAGCATGGTGGGGGAACACATCATACTTTGGGGGTACTTTGCTGCAAAGGGGAGAGGTCGACTGCACCTTGTTGAAGGGAGGATGGATGGGGTGATGAATCACAAGATTTTGGCCAACAATCTCCTTCCCTCAGAAAGAACATTGAAGATGGGCAGTGACTGGCTCTTGCAGCATGACAATGACACAGCCAATGGCTCTGTAAGATGCATTTCAAGGTCCTGGAGTGATAACACAAATGCATGTAATAGAAGTAGAAACCAAATGACTAAATAAATGAGATGCTTGATTTCATACAACTAATACCTGCATGGGAGTAAACCGAGTATAATTGACCATTCCACTTTACAACAATAACCATTCCAGGTGATTGGGTAATCTCAACAGCTTTTGAATAAAATCCTCCTGTCCAATAGACCATTAGATCGAGATAATATCTGATTAAACGAGTCCAGAAGGGGGCTGGGGAAGGGCACAGCCTAGGGGAAGCCCCCCATGACTGCTATGGGCGGGAAGTTTGAACTAAGTGTTGTGCCAGTTTGAAATGGTTGGCCGGGACGGGGGCCGGGGGAGGGGTTTAAGGTGGGGGCAGCCTGTATTAGGGAAAAAGTGCGGGAAAAACCGCACTCACCAGCCAGGAGCAGAGGAGAGAAGTCTCACCTGAAGCGATGGACGACGAGCAGCAACTTTTCGCCAGGCTGCAGGATGTGGCCAGGTCCAGGAGGGGAGGATGGCTACAGACCCAGCTTTCCTCCCTTCTCAGCGTTGCGGAGCAGGGAACCAGCCGGCGCGGAAGGAGGACCTGTCCCCCCGAAAGGCTGTCACCGGAGGTGTCAGCCCGCAGCAGGCGGCGGCTGCGGAGCCCCTCCAGGGACCCTGCGGGCGGCGCAACAGATGGGGCTGCATCCCCTCCCTGCGCCCGTCCCGGCAGGAATCCGCCCAGCCGGCCGGTCAACACGGGCGGCAAGCGTGGGGAAGCTGGACAGGAACAGCAGGCCGGACCGGAAGTGACGTCGCGGGCAGGAGCCGAAGAGTCGCGCAGCAGGGAGGAGAGTGAAGGCCGCGGCAGGCCCTCACAGCGGCGAGGCCGGCGCCGGGCAACACAGCGGCGGGAGGCAGGATCGAGGGCGCCCCCGGGGATGAGGACCGCTCGGGGGCGTCTGCCAGCCAGGGCGCCAGACGTGGCGTGGCGGGCAGGAGGGGGCGTTGCGGCAGCGCCCTGCCTGGCCCCACCGTCAGCAGAAGGACCGAAGGTGAGGCGGGCGGGAGGGTGCCGGATGCTGCCGCCCTGCCTTCCCCCACTGCAGTCCACAGCGTGAGAGCGGCGGTCGGGAGGGGGCAGCACGAGGACGCCCTGCCCGGTCCCAGCAGCATGTGGAGCCCCGACCGATTGGCGGACAGGAGGGGGCTCAGCGGGGACGCCCTGCCTGGTCCCAGCAGCACTTGGAGCCCGGACCGGTCGACGGGCGGGAGGCGGCTTAGCGCGGTCGCCTTGCCTGGCCCCTATCCAGCAGACGAGGCATCAGGCACCTGGGGGCATTTATCCGGGAGTCGCCCGGAGGGTGCTACGGACCGGCCAGTCGGGCATGGGTCCAGGGACTGTCACGGGTCCCGCTCAAGGGGGAGTTCTCGGGAGCGGCGGGTATCGCATGCTCGGGTCCCCCCTGGTGACGAGGAGGCCAGGGGCGCGGGCCTGGAGCAGCGGTGCCTGCATCAGGATCTTCGAGGACGTCAGGATTCCGGATTTCCAGCTGGCGGGGACACAGCACCCGCGCAGCTATGTGAGTATGGCTCCATGTCGTGTTTGTCGCCCGCAGGGGCTGTATTGCAGGATGATGGGGGCAGGCAGGGAGATGGTAGGGAGCGGATGGGGCGTAGTGGGCCTAGCGGGGCTGAGGTGCCGGGGCTAAGGGACATTTTGGCGAACATGTCGCAAATATTGAGGAGATTGGAGGGGGGGGTAATTGGGGAGGCAGCTCCGTCCCCAGCGGGGGCATGGATAGTGAGTCGCGGTTCGGGCACAGAGTCGGGTGGTGACGTGTTACGCGCGGTAGAATGCGATGAAGGAGCTGCGGCAGGAGTATCTGTTTCAGTGCAGACGGAAACGGATAAGGGGGATAGGATAAAACTGGACGATAGGGCTAAGGGAGAGGTTTATGTGTGCTTTGAGGGGCCGCTGGGGGCCCATTTAAAGAAAGAAGTGAAGGAGAAGATTTGGCGGGACGAATATGTGGAGATATTTTCATTGCTGCCGTTGGAAAAGTTTAACCTGGATAAGGGGAAGAAGGACGATAGTAAAAAAGAGGAGGAAGAAAAGAGGAGGTGGCGTCTGATCCCGCAGACTTTTGTGAATTGGATGCAGGCATTCGCTATTTTGGCTAGTGTCATAGGGGAGAAGTCTCCGGATAATTGTTCTGGCCTTTTTTGTTATTTAGATGCTATCGGGGAGGCGCATCGTATTTATGGGGGCCAGGCGTGGCTGCGATACGACGAGCAGTTTAGGCAGAGGAAGGCGGTACGGCCGGAGATAAAGTGGGATCAAAAGGATATCGGGCTGTGGCTGAAGGTGATGGCCCCAGTGAGGTATGGGCAGTCCTTTCACGGGAGCGGGGGCAGCAGCAGTCAGCAAGCAGGTCAGGGTAGCAGTGCTCAGGCAACCCAGGGAGGAAGAGAGAAGTCGGGAGCGTGCTGGCAATTTAATGACGGGTAGTGCAAGTACGGGGCGGGCTGCATGTTCAAGCACGTGTGCTCCCACTGCAACGGTAGCTGACACGGCGCTTCCAAATGTTTTAAGAAAGGGAAAGGAAAGCCAAATGTGGGTGCCGGTCAAGGGGGAGAGCCCGGTGAGGGTTCAAGAGATGGCCCCCTTTCTAAGTAGGTACCCGGCTTGGGCAGAGGCCAGCGTGCTTTTGAATGGTTTTGTTGACGGTTTCAGGATTCCACCTCCTGGCCATGTGGTTCCTTTTTCTGTTAAAAATTTGCGGTCGGCGATAATGCATGCGTAGGTAGTAGATGAGAAGTTAAAAAAGGAAGTGGATTTGGGCAGGATGGCCGGTCCGTTCCCCACGGCTCCTGTTGCGGGCGTGATTGTTTCCCCGTTGGGGGTTGTGCCTAAGAGGGAGCCGAATAAGTTTCGTTTGATTCAGCATTTGTCTTATCCAAAAGGCTTGTCAGTTAATGACGGTATCGATAGGGAGTTGTGTTCTGTGGAGTATACCTCTTTTGATACGGCGGTTAAGTGGGTGCGACGTTATGGGTCAGGGGCTTTGTTGGCAAAGACAGACATTGAGTCCGCTTTTCGGTTACTACCGGTTCATGCAGATAGTATCCCGCTGCTGGGATGTTTTTGGAGGGGGAATTTCTACCTCGATAGGTGTTTGCCGATGGGTTGCGCAATTTCTTGTTCCTTGTTTGAGACGTTTAGCACTTTTCTGGAGTGGGTGGTGAGGGATGTTACAGGAATGCAGTCGATCATTCATTATCTGGATGATTTTCTTTTTATTGGCCCCCCGGATTCGCCGTTGTGTAGGAACGCGTTGGCAGGCATGGTTTGGGTGGCGGAGCATTTTGGGGTGCCGCTGGCATCTGAGAAGACGGAAGGCCCTAAGGCTGTTATAAGTTTTTTGGGCATAGTTGTCGATTCGGAGAGGATGGAGTGTCGGTTACCAGAGGACAAGTTGGCATTGTTGAAACAGGAGGTAGACAGGATTTCGAAGTTGCGCAAAGTGACCCTCAAGGAATTACAATCCCTATTGGGGAGATTGAACTTTGCCTGCAGGATCATGCCTATGGGTCGAATTTTTTCTCGTCGTTTGGCTAGCGCGACGGCGGGAGTGAAGGCTCCGCACCATTACGTTCGCTTGACGAAGGAGCATAGGGACGATTTGATGGTTTGGCATCGGTTTTTGCGGAATTACAATGGGCGGTCGCTGATGCAGGAGGAGACATTGAGCAATTTTGATTTTGAAATATTTACGGATGCAGCAGGCGGCTTTGGTTACGGCGCCTACTGTAAGGGTAGGTGGAGTGTGGGGCGGTGGCCTCAGGAGTGGAAGTTGTTGGGCCTTACCAAAAACTTGGCACTATTGGAGCTGTTTCCTATCGTGGTAGCTGTTTTGGTGTGGGGTCCCATGTTCGAAAATAGGAGAGTGCGCTTTCATTGCGACAACGCGAGTGTTGTAGCGGTCATTAACAGTTTGTCGGCCTCCTCTCCCCCCGTAGTTAGATTGGTTAGGGTTTTGGTTCTTCGCTGTCTGAATCTGAACGCGGGGATTTCTGCAGTGCATGTGCCCGGGGTTACGAATTCAATAGCAGACTCTTTGTCTCGTTTTCAGTGGGGCCGTTTTCGAGAATTGGCGCCAGGAGCGGATGCCACGGGCGTGGAATGCCCTTCCTTTCTGTGGAAGGTGATTACGGAAGAGCAGGAAGACTGATTCGGGAATCCTTATCGCAGCAGACATGGTCGGCCTACGATTCTTCGTGGCGAGTATGGCAGAGCTGGTTGGCAGAGTGGGGTGGAGTCGAAAGTGATGAGGATAGGATGTTGGCGGTATTGTTTTTGATTGGGAAGGCAGCTGACAGCGGTTGGTCTGCTGCTAAGGTAAACAAGTTTGTAGCGGGTTTAGCTTTCGGTTTCAAGTTGCAAGGGGTGGGGGACGTTACGAAGAGCTTCTTAGTGAGTCAGGCGTTAAAAGGGTTTCGGAGGGGTAACAAGGCCGGGGACAAACGAAGGCCTATTTCGTTTAGTACGTTGGAAGGCTTAGGCAGAGTCCTTGGGGGCATTTGCACGTCAGTTTTTGAGTTGGCCCTGTTTCAGCTGGCTTTTTCTTTGGCCTTTTTTGGGGCAATGCGCATTGGCGAGGTGGTGTCAGGCAGCAGGGTTTCGGCGGGAGGGGTGTTGGCAGAAGATGTGGAATTTTGGGCGGGGGGCATTGTTTTTTGGATTCGGCGTTCAAAAACTGATCAACAGGGTAGGGGCAGACGTGTAGTTTTGGGGCGAGTTGTTGGGGCATTAATGTGCCCTAGTGGCTGTTTGGAAGCATATTGGGGCGTATGGGCGGGTAGGACGGGTCCTCTCTTGTGCCATGCGGACGGCACCTATTTGTCTCGGTTCCAGTTCATTGCGGTTTTGAAGAAGGGATTGGTAGAGTTGGGCCTTCCCCAGGACATGTATGGGTCTCATTCATTTAGAATTGGTGCTGCGACTGAAGCGGACAGCCTTGGGTTGGGGGCTGATGCGATTAGGAGAATTGGCAGGTGGCAGTCGGATCGGTATTTACTGTATGTTCGGCGTTAGCTGCGTGGTTTGCATGTCCTCAATGTGTTTCCTATATTCTGTTGTGTTTTTTCCAGGTGGCGACCCCTTTCTTGCCTGGATATTCGGACACTCTTACGTTTATTGGGGTGCGCTACGAGCCGACGCGAGGCCAGATGGTAGGCAATTGGGCTTTGGGAGGGAGCAGGTGCTGGTCCGTTGGTTGGGTTTCCGAGGAATGGTATGGAGCAGGGTGCTCCTTGAGTTAACCAAGTCCGCTCGCTTGGATAGAACCCCCGACATTATTGTTTTCCATGTGGGGGGCAATGATTTAGGGGTCAGGCCGGTGAGAGAATTAATTAGGGACATACGTTCCGATTTTTTGAGGTTGTGGACATCGTTCCCGAACGTGGTGACGGTATGGTCAGATGTGGTACCCAGACAGAGGTGGAGGCAAGCGAGATCGTTGAAAGGGATTAACAGGGCAAGAGTGAAATTGAATCGCGCGGTGTCGGCGTTTGTGTCCAGGAACGGGGGCATTAGTGTTCGTCACTTTGAGTTGGAGACAGGTGCCGGTAATTTTTGGTTGGCCGATGGGGTTCATTTAAATTCTATTGGTATTGATTTATGGGCACTGTCAATACAGGAGGGGATCGAGAGGGCCTTGGTGGTTTTGGGGCACTCACGAGCCTGAGGTGGTCAGGGCTGTTCGTGGTTGGCGGGGGGTGGGGTTCTTGGAGTTGACGGTGATTGGTCGGGGAAGGATTCGGAAGTAACATTCCCGACAGTTTAAAATGGTATGGGGGATCTGGCTTTTGGGTATGGGCTCTGGACGGGGTTTTACCTCGGGAGCTATGGTGGTTGGTCTCCCAGAAGGGGAGTTACGGTGCCCTCGAGCTGGGCTGGACGGCTGGGGGTAACATGGTGGAAATAAGTTTATAGCCAGATCTTTCTAGCTCCAAGAACCCTCCCCTCATAATTTTGAATTATTTAATGTTTATTGTTAATGTTTGTTAATAAAATTGGCCGCTGTGGCCAAAATTATCCAAAGAATTTAAATTGTACCGTGTCTTATTCTCAGGAGAAAGGAAAGAGGGGGATGATAGGAGGCGGTGAGGTATCGAGGAGAAGGTAAAACTGAAGTCGCCATATGCGGTCAAGAAGGGGGCTGGGGAAGGGCACAGCCTAGGGGAAGCCCCCCATGACTGCTATGGGCGGGAAGTTTGAACTAAGTGTTGTGCCAGTTTGAAATGGTTGGCCGGGACGGGGGCCGGGGGAGGGGTTTAAGGTGGGGGCAGCCTGTATTAGGGAAAAAGTGCGGGAAAAACCGCACTCACCAGCCAGGAGCAGAGGAGAGAAGTCCCACCCACCCTCCCTGTTTTGGGTAGCATGTTGGGGGCTGCTAGGGGATGTACGTTTTATAAAAAAAAAAAAAAAAAAAAAAAAAAAAGGGGTGATCGGTATATAGATTCTTGTCAGGGTCTATACGAGGCGTCGTTGTTGCTGTTGTCACAGTGGCTGTGGGGCGGGGGGTGGGGTTCTTGGAGTTGACGGTGATTGGTCGGGGAAGGATTCGGAAGTAACATTCCCGACAGTTTAAAATGGTATGGGGGATCTGGCTTTTGGGTATGGGCTCTGGACGGGGTTTTACCTCGGGAGCTATGGTGGTTGGTCTCCCAGAAGGGGAGTTACGGTGCCCTCGAGCTGGGCTGGACGGCTGGGGGTAACATGGTGGAAATAAGTTTATAGCCAGATCTTTCTAGCTCCAAGAACCCTCCCCTCATAATTTTGAATTATTTAATGTTTATTGTTAATGTTTGTTAATAAAATTGGCCGCTGTGGCCAAAATTATCCAAAGAATTTAAATTGTACCGTGTCTTATTCTCAGGAGAAAGGAAAGAGGGGGATGATAGGAGGCGGTGAGGTATCGAGGAGAAGGTAAAACTGAAGTCGCCATATGCGGTCATGTAGAAAACAAGGTGAAAGTAATGCGGTCCGGGCCGTGAAGCGTTCCATAGAAGAATTCCGGGAGGCAGTTGCACACGACGTCACCTGTTAACCACGGATCGATGAATGGACCAAAAATCCTATACCATTTGGAAACCTGTTTTCCTTCCTCAGGGATTACTGTGGTTCATGGGTAGCTGACATATGTAGTTGCCTTTATTAACCCCTTGTGGACTGGAAGCTTTTATTTGAAAGCAAGAAGTTCCATTTCACTGTTGAAGCCTTTTGTGCCCAAAGTGTCTATTTCAAAAATCCATCCGCTTTCGGTATGTGACATTTGTTTTACATAATGTCCACCCCTATTTTCTTTCACCATTTGAAAACCTCAAATAGATGGATCTTCAACCTGTTCTTTATGCTTATTTGCATAAATGTCTAGACAGCTGGTGTACCGCAAACGTATTTTTTACACTACGTATATGATCCCCAATGCCTTTAACCCCTTAGACCCTTTACTCCCAAGGGTGGTTTGCACGTTCGTGACCGGGCCAATTTTTACAATTCTGACCACTGTCCCTTTAAGAGGTAATAACTCTGGAACGCTTCCATGGATCCTGGTGATTCTGACACTGTTTTCTCATGACCTTTTGTACTTCATGTTAGTGGTAAAATTTCATTGATATAACTTGCGTTTGTGAGAAAAACGGAAATTTGGCGAAAATTTCGAAATTTTCCAACTTTGAATTTTTATACCCTTAAATCACAGAGATATGGCACACAAAAAACTTAAGTAGCATTTCCTACATGTTTACTTTACATCAGCACAATTTTGGAACCAAAATTTTTTTTGTTAGGAAGTTATAAGGGTTAAAGTTCACCAGCAATTTCTCATTTTTACAACACCAAATTAGATGTGGTCCCTAAAAAAAATGAAGTCACTTTGAGGGGTCTATATTATATAAAATGCCCAAAAGTGACACGATTCTAAAAACTGCTCCCCTGACAGTACTCAAAACCACATTCAAGAAGTTTATTAACCCTTCAGGTGCTTCACAGGAATTTTTTGAATGTTTAAAAAAAATGAACATTTAACTTTTTTTCACAAAAAAAATTACTTCAGATCCAATTGTTTTTATTTTACCAAGGGTAACAGGAAAAATTGGATTGCAAAGGTTATTGTGCAATTTGTCCTGAGTACGCTGATACCTGATATGTGGGGGGAACCAGTGTTTCTGCGCATGGCAGAGCTCGAAAGGGAAGGAGCGCCGTTTGACTTTTTCAACGCAAAATTTGCTGGAATTGAGATTGGATGCCATGTCACGTTTGGAGAGCCCCTGATGTACCTAAACAGTGGAAACCCCCCACAAGTAACCCCATTTTGGAAACTAGACCCCCCCAAGGAACTTATCTAGATATGTGGTGAGAACTTTGAACCCCCAAGGGCTTCACAGAAGTTTATTACAGCCGTACAATTAAAAAAATCAATAAACTTCTGTGAAGCCCTTGGGGGTTCAAAGTTCTCACCACATATCTAGATAAGTTTGCTGATGATGATGTATAGTGGCTCGTTTTTTGTGGAACAAGATGATGTTTTTAGCGGTACCATGTTTATTTATATTCGTCTTTTTGGTCACGTGTTATTGCACTTTTTGTACGGCGGTATGATGATAAAGCATTGTTTTTTGCCTTTTTTTGAAGGGGTTCTAAAGGGGTTAACTAGTGGGACAGTTTTATAGGCTGGTTGTCATGGATATGGCGATACTAAATATGTATACTTTTGTTTGTTTGTTTTTCTATTTACAATAAAAAGAATTGGGGATTTTTTTTTACATTTATTTAGGAATTTTTTATTATTCTTACACATGATTTTTTTTTTTTTTTTTTACACTTTATTATATTGTCCCGGGGGGGGGGGGGGGGGGGACATTACAATAAAAGTGTCAGATCGTTGATCTGACACTGTGCACAGTATCTGACAGGCGCTGCAGAGGCTCTCTCACTGCCTGCTCTCAGCAGGTACTGAGGAAGTCGCCTCCCTGCAGGACCCAGAAAGCCCTCGCGGCCATATTGGATCCAGGGGCCTGGAGGGAAGAGACCCTCAGAGCAGCGCAAGCACATCGCGCTGCTCCGAGGGTCTTAGGGAAGCTCCCTGCGCGATTCTTCCCTGTGCCCTCGGTACACTGTGATCATGTTTGATCGCAGTGTGACGGGGGTTAATATGCCGGGGGTGGTGCCGGGTGAAAGCTGTGATAATTAGCTGACAACCCGCCGCGATTAGCGGCGCTCCCCCCGTGAGCGCCGCTGATCTTGTGTGACGTACTATTCCGTCCATGGGACTTAAGTCCCAGGTCACATGAACGGAATAGTACGTCCAATGTAAGGAAGGGGTTAATTACCAGGAGTATTTTTGGTTTTGCATTTTCATTTTTTGCTCCCCTTCTTCCCAGAGCCATAACTTTTTTATTTTTCCATCAATATGGCCATGTTAGGGCTTGTTTTCTGTGGGACAAGTTGTACTTTTCAATGACACCATTGGTTTTACCATGTCGTGTAACCAAAAACGGGGAAAAAATTCCAAGTGCGGTGAAATTGCAATCACACACTTGTTTTTTGTTTGGCTTTTTTACTAGGTTAATTAAATACTAAAATTGACCTGCCCTTATGATTCTCCAGGTCATTACAAGTTTATAGACAAAAAAAAAAAAAAAAATGTCTAGGTTCTTTTTTTAACCAAGTGGTGAAAAAATTTCCACAGCTTGTAAAAAAAAAAAAAAAAAAGTTACAATTTTCTCATAGCATCTCCATTTTTTGGGATCTGGGGTTGGGTGAGGGCTTATTTTTTGCATGCTCATTACTGATGAGAGAGTATACTCGTAACTCGAGATTTCCCAAGCATGCTTGGGTGATCTCCGAGTATTTGGATGTGCTGGAGATTTAGTTTCCAGCCTGAATATATGTGGGGATTACCTGTTTGTTAGGGAATCCACACATTTATTCAGGCTGTCCAGAAGCCACAAATCATGCAGCTACAGTGACAGAAACTAAATCTCCGAGCACGCCAAAATACTCGGAGATCACCGAGCGTGCTCAGGAAATCTCGAGTAACAAGTATACTCGCTCATCACTAGCGACGATCTTCCGTTTTTATTGATACAATTTTGGTGCAGATATGATCTTTTGATCGCCTGCGGTAACCTTACGGAGTTCACCACAGTTCACAGCTGGCGCCTCACACAGAGGTTACCGTGAGAACTGCTGGCTGTGACCTGCGGTAACCTTAATGACGTCATGGCTCGTCACTGCTGCTGGTTCTCGCACAACTCTGTGTTTCGGTGGCGGTGATGAGCAGACACACTACTAATACTCATCACAGCCTCGGGGATCGTCGTGGGGTGTACATATTATGGATTTACGGTGAATTTCTTTTGCTAATAATTGTCTAAAAGAGGGTAATTGTCACGGAGTACCTTTTACAGTTAAAGGACTTTTTCCTGTTTGTGTGTTTATTTCTTTTAACTACTAGGTTAGTAATATGGATGTCTGACAGACACCTCTATTACTAACACTTGGGCTTTATGTCAGCGGACATTACACAGCTGATAGCAAGCCAAAAACCATTACCCCTATTGTTGCCACACCAGGGCATCGGGAAGAGGCGAGACTACACACCAGAACTGGCACATCTAATAGAGGTGTCATTTCTAGCGTGGCTGAGGGCTGGTGTTATTAGTCTGGGAAGGGGCAAATATCCATAGCCCCTTCCCAGACTATTAATATCAGCCAGGAGGTGTCTGCTTACCCTTTGCTGCTATTAAAAAAAAAAATCTCAAGCAATTTTTGTATTAATTCAGTGCCACATGAAAGGCAATAAAGGATACTAGTTGATTATATGAAAGGGACTTCTGATATTAAATACGGTATCTACAGGACATTTATCTTATTTATTCTATCTGATTACTTTATTAGTTTGTAAACTAGCTTTAAATGACAGAGAATTAGGCTATGTTCACACATTGCATTTTGGCGGCGAGTTTTTTTGTGCAACTTTAACCCCTTCCTGACATGAGACGTACTATCCCGTCCACGGTACCCGGGCCCGTATGACCGGGGACGGGATAGTACGTCTACCGCGATCAGCGGCGCCCACGTGGTGAGCGCCGCTGATCGCGGCCGGGTGTCAGCTGATTATCACAGCTGACACCCGGCACAATGTGTCAGGGGCGGTCACGGACCGCCCCCGACACATTAACCCCTTGCACACCGCGATCAAACGCGATCGCGGTGTCCAGGGAGTTAAAGGGAAGCATTGGCAGGGAGGGGGCTCCCTCCGTGCTTCCCTGAGCCCCCCACGGCAGCGCAATGTGCAGCGCTGCTGCGGGGGACTCCTATCCTCCAGGCCCCCGAATCCAAGATGGCGACGGGGGCCTTCGGGGGCCTGGGGAAGCTGGCTTCCTCAGTGCCTGCAAAGCGCAGGCATGAGGAAGCCTTGTGCACTGCCTGTGACAGATTGCTGATCTGTCACAGTGATCTGTGATGTGACAGATCAGCGATCTGTCACAGGACAGTGATGTCCCACCTGGGACTATGTAATAAAGTAAAAAAAAATTAAAAAAAAAAAGTGTAAAAATAAATTTAAAAAAATCGCCAAATAAATTAGTAAAAAAAAAAAAAAATATTCCCCAATAAATTCATTTTTTGAAAATAATAAAAAAAAAAAACAATAAATGTACACATATTAGGTATCGCCGCGTCCGTAACGACCTGCCCTATAAAACTGTCCCATTAGTTAACCCCTTTAGCGAACCCCTTAAAAAATAAAAATAAAAAACGAAGCAAAAAATAATGATTTATTATCATACCGCCAAACAAAAAGTGCAATAACGCGAGATCAAAAAGACGCATATAAATATCCATGGTACCGCTGAAAACGTCATCTTGTCCCGCAAAAAACAAGCCGCCACACAGCATCATCAGCGAAAAAATAAAAAAGTTATAACTCGCAGAATAAAGCGATGCAAAAATAATTATTTTTTATATAAAATAGTTTTCATTGCATAAAACCGACAAAAACATAAAAAAACGACCTAAATGAGGTATCGCTGTAACCGTACTGACCCGAAGAATAAAAGCGCTTTATCAATTTTACCGCACGCGGAACGGTGTAAACGCACCCCCCCAAAAGAAATTCATGAAACGCTGGTTTTTGTTCATTCTGCGTCCCAAAAATCGGAATAAAAAGCGATCAAAAAATTTCACGTGCCCAAAAATGGTACCAATAAAAACGTCAACTCGTCCCGCAAAAAATAAGACCTCACATGACTCAGTGGGTCAAAATACGGAAAAATTATAGCTCTCAATATGTGGTGATGCAAAAACTATTTTTACAATAAAAAGCGTCTTTTAGCGTGCGACAGCCGCCAAACATAAAAACCGCCATAAATAGTAAATCAAACCCCCCGTTATCACCCCTTTAGTTAGGGAAAAATAATAAAATAAAAAAAATGTATTTATTTCCATTTTTCCATTAGGGTTAGGGCTAGGGTTAGGGCTAGGGGTGTGTTGGGGTAGGGTTAGGGTTAGGGCTAGGGCTAGGGTTAGGGTTAGGGTTAGGGCTAGGGCTAGGGCTAGGGTTAGGGCTAGGGTTAGGGGCGTGTTGGGGTTCGGGTTGGAGTTAGAATTGGGGGTTTCCACTGTTTGGGCACATCAGGGGCTCTCCAAATGCAACATGGCGTCTGATCTCAATTCCAGCCAATTCTGAGTTGAAAAAGTCAAATGGTGCTCCTTCCCTTCCAAGCTCTGCTATGCGCCCAAACAGTGTTTTACCCCCTCATGTAGGGTATCAGCCTACTCAGGACAAATTGCAAAACAATTTTTGGGGTCCAATTTCTCCTGTTACCTTTAGGAAAATAAAAAATTGGGGGCAAAAATATCATTTTTGTGGAAAAAAAATGATTTTTTTATTTTCACGTCCGAGTGTTATAAACTTCTGTGAAGCACTTGGGGGTTCAAAGTGCTCACCACACATCTAGATAAGTTCCGTGGGGGGTCTAGTGTCCAAAATGGGGTCACTTGTGGGGAGTTTCAATAGTTTAGGTACATCAGGGGCTCTCCAAACGCACATGACAACCGCAGACCATTCCATCAAAGTCTGCGTTCCAAAACGTCACTGCTTCCCTTCCGAGCCCCGACGTGTGTCCATACAGTAGTTTTCTCCCACATATGGGGTGTCAGCGTACTCAGGACAAATTGGACAACAACTTTTGGGGTCCAATTTCTCCTGGTACCCTTGGGAAAATAAAAAAAATGGTGACTAAAAGATCATGTTTGTGGAAAAAATACGAATTTTTTATTTTCACGCCCGGGCGTTGTAAACTTCTGTGAAGCACTGGGGGGGTCAAAGTGCTCACCACACATCTAGATAAGTTCCTTGGGGGGTCTAGTTTTCAAAATGGTGTCATTTGTGGGGGGTTTCCACTGTTTAGGTACATTAGGGGCTCTCCAAAGGCAACATGACACCCGCAGACCATTCCATCAAAGTCTGCATTCCAAAACGTCACTACTTCCCTTCCGAGCCCTGACGTGTGCCCATACAGTAGTTTTCTCCCACATATGGGGTAGCAGCGTACTCAGGACAAATTGGAAAACAACTTTTGGGGTCCAATTTCTCCTGGTACCCTTGGGAAAATAAAAAAAATGGTGACTAAAAGATCATGTTTGTGGAAAAAATACGAATTTTTTATTTTCACGCCCGGGCGTTGTAAACTTCTGTGAAGCACTAGGGGGGTCAAAGTGCTCACCACACATCTAGATAAGTTCCTTGGGGGGTCTAGTTTTCAAAATGGTGTCATTTGTGGGGGGTTTCCACTGTTTAGGTACATTAGGGGCTCTCCAAAGGCAACATGACACCCGCAGACCATTCCATCAAAGTCTGCATTCCAAAACGTCACTACTTCCCTTCCGAGCCCTGACGTGTGCCCATACAGTAGTTTTCTCCCACATATGGGGTAGCAGCGTACTCAGGACAAATTGGAAAACAACTTTTGGGGTCCAATTTCTCCTGGTACCCTTGGGAAAATAAAAAAAATGGTGACTAAAAGATCATGTTTGTGGAAAAAATACGAATTTTTTATTTTCACGCCCGGGCGTTGTAAACTTCTGTGAAGCACTGGGGGGGGTCAAAGTGCTCACCACACATCTAGATAAGTTCCTTGGGGGGTCTAGTTTTCAAAATGGTGTCATTTGTGGGGGGTTTCCACTGTTTAGGTACATTAGGGGCTCTCCAAAGGCAACATGACACCCGCAGACCATTCCATCAAAGTCTGCATTCCAAAACGTCACTACTTCCCTTCCGAGCCCTGACGTGTGCCCATACAGTAGTTTTCTCCCACATATGGGGTAGCAGCGTACTCAGGACAAATTGGAAAACAACTTTTGGGGTCCAATTTCTCCTGGTACCCTTGGGAAAATAAAAAAAATGGTGACTAAAAGATCATGTTTGTGGAAAAAATACGAATTTTTTATTTTCACGCCCGGGCGTTGTAAACTTCTGTGAAGCACTGGGGGGGGGTCAAAGTGCTCACCACACATCTAGATAAGTTCCTTGGGGGGTCTAGTTTACAAAATGGTGTCATTTGTGGGGGGTTTCCACTGTTTAGGTACATTAGGGGCTCTCCAAAGGCAATATCACACCCGCAGACCATTCCATCAAAGTCTGCATTCCAAAACGTCACTACTTCCCTTCCGAGCCCCGACGTGTGCCCATACAGTAGTTTTCTCCCACATATGGGGTATCAGCATACTCAGGACAAATTGGACAACAACTTTTGGGGTCCAATTTCTCCTGGTACCCTTGGGAAAATAAAAAAATGGTGACTAAAAGATCATGTTTGTGGAAAAAATACGAATTTTTTATTTTCACGCCCGGGCGTTGTAAACTTCTGTGAAGCACTGGGGGGGTCAAAGTGCTCACCACACATCTAGATAAGTTCCTTAGGGGGTCTAGTTTCCAAAATGGTGTCATTTGTGGGGGGTTCCACTGTTTTGGTACATCAGGAGTTTTCCAAACGCGACATGGTGTCCGATCTCAATTCCAGCCAAAAACGTCAAATGGCGCTGCTTCCCTTCCGAGCTCTGCCATGCCCCTAAATAGTGGTTTACCCCCACATGTGGGGTATCAGCGTACTCAGGACAAATTGCACAATAACTTTTAGGGTCCTGTTACCCTTGGAAAAATAAGAATTGAGGGTGAAAAGATCATTTTTGTGGAAAAATTATGATTTTTTAATTGTATGGCTTTATGTTATAAACTTCTGTGAAGCCCATGGGGGTTCAAAGTTCTCACCACACATCTAGATAAGTTCCTTAGGGTGTCTAGTTTCCAAAATAGTGTCATTTGTGGGGGGTTTCCACTGTTTTGGTACATCAGGGGTTTTCCAAACGCGACATGGTGTCCGATCTCAATTCCAGCCAAAAACGTCAAATGGCGCTGCTTCCCTTCCGAGCTCTGCCATGCGCCCAAATAGTGGTTTACCCCCACATGTGGGGTATCAGCGTACTCAGGACAAATTGCACAATAACTTTTAGGGTCCTGTTACCCTTGGAAAAATAAGAATTGAGGGTGAAAAGATCATTTTTGTTGAAAAAATATGATTTTTTAATTGTATGGCTTTATGTTATAAACTTCTGTGAAGCCCATGTGGGTTCAAAGTTCTCACCACACATCTAGATAAGTTCCTTAGGGGGTCTAGTTTCCAAAATGGTGTCATTTGTGGGGGGTTTCCACTGTTTTGGTACATCAGGGGTTTTCCAAACGCGACATGGTGTCCGATCTCAATTCCAGCCAAAAACGTCAAATGGCGCTGCTTCCCTTCCGAGCTCTGCCATGCGCCCAAATAGTGGTTTACCCCCACATGTGGGGTATCAGCGTACTCAGGACAAATTGCACAATAACTTTTAGGGTCCTGTTACCCTTGGGAAAATAAAAATTGGGGTGAAAAGATCATTTTTGTGGAAAAAATATGATTTTTTAATTGTACCGCTGTACGTTATAAACTTCTGTAAAGCCCTTGTGGGTTCAAAGTTCTCACCACATATCTAGATAAGTTCCTTGGGGGGTCTAGTTTCCAAAATGGGGTCACTTGTAGGGGGTTTCCACTGTTTAGGTACATCAGGGACTCTCCAAACGTGACATGGCGTCCAATCTGAATTCCAGCCAATTTTGCATTGAAAAAGTCAAACGGCGCTCCTTCCATTCTGAGCTCTGCCATGCGCCGAAACAGTCGTTCCCCCCCACATATCAGGTATCTGCGTACTCAGGACAAATTGCACAATAACTTTTGCAGTTCAATTTCTCCTGTTACCCTTGGTAAAATAAAAAAAATTGAACCTGAAGTATTTTTTTTATGAAAAAAAGTTAGATGTTCATTTTTTTTTAAATATTCAAAAAAATTCCTGTGACGCACCTAAAGGGTTAATAAACTTCTTGAATGTGGTTTTGAGCACCTTAAGGGGTGCAGTTTTTAGAATGGTGTCACTTTTGTGTATTTTCTATCATATAGACCCCTCAAAGTGGCTTCAAATGTGATGTGGTCCTAAAAATAAAATGGTGTTGTAAAAATGAGAAATCGCTGGTCAACTTTTAACCCTTATAACTTCCTAACAAAAAAAAATTTTGGTTCCAAAATTGTGCTGATGTAAAGTAAACATGTGGGAAATGTTAGTTATCAAGTTTTTTGTGTGCCTTATCTCTGTGATTTAAGGGCATAAAAATTCAAAGTTGGAAAATTGCGAAATTTTCAAAATTTTCGCCAAATTTCCGTTTTTCTCACAAATAAACGCAAGTTATTTGAATGAAATTTTACCACTAACATGAAGTACAATATGTCACGAGAAAACAATGTCAGAATCACCGGGATCCATGGAAGCGTTCGAGAGTTATGACCTCATAAAGGTACAGTGGTCAGAATTGTAAAAATTGGCCCGGTCATGAACGTGCAAACCACCCTTGGGGGTGAAGGGGTTAAGCAAATTTACAGCTGCGTTTCAGAATACCAGTGAAGTTATGGGATTTCAGAAATCTTATGCAGACAACTTGGGTTTTGTTTTTCTGACTTTTGTCAAAGAGCTTGAATTTTGCAAAATGCAGCATGTCACTTCTTTCAGCGTTTTTGTAGCATTTTTCACCCATTGAAACCATTGGGTAGTGAAAATATGCTGCAAAAACGCAGGTATCTGGTTTTGCTGCGTTTTTGGTGCCAAAAACTAATGAAGTTGAATGAGATTTTTTTTAAAGCACTAAATTTTATCAGCATGCACAAGAGACAAATGTACCCTCACAAAAGCTCTTTAAAAAAACACAGCAAAAACGCAGTAAAAACTAAGCAAAACCTGCGTTTTGTAAGCAGCTTAAACTAGGCATAAAAAAATGCTGCAAAAACGCAGTGTGTGAACACTGCCTTAAAGTATGTAAAAGCTGAAATTAAAAATGCATTGCAAACGCATGTCATACAGAGGTCATACGGATGCTATTTGAGAAAAATCACATGACATTCGTCCTACTTTTCTGGATCAAATGCAGATAGATTTTTTATACGCTAGCGTGACTCCAGCCCTACCCCAACCTTAACCCTATAGGAGGCACAATACTCCCCTATGTGCATTGTTTATTTGAAATCTAGCATCTCATTTATTTATTCATTTATTTGCTAGTTCTATTATATGTATTTGTGTTATTCACTTTTGTCATTTGGAAAGCATTTGTACTTTGGATACTCAATTTTGAATTTTACCTTTTCACTTTCTGCACAAGTAATTTTCCTTTTACTTATTCATCATCACTATCACATTTGACGAATTCTTACTTTGCTGCAATTGTGTTTAGTGAACAGTTAGAAGAGTCATCAGTGATTCTATTACTCGGATAATTAGGAATCTAGTTAGTAAGATGTTCTCCTGAAGTCTCCAGATCTTCCACTACACAAATATTTAAGAATCACCTTCCCATGAAGTGGTAGACACTCATCCATAATACTGTCGAAGTTCCAGGAATCCAGTGGTACATTCACCTCCCCAAGAAATGTATTTCTTCCAAAGCGATCATGATGCCACACAGAAAGCTGTAGGATTCTCGAAAGCAGGATGGACTCTGGCACTATATACTGTTAGAAGAAAACCAACAATTCAGATATTATACAAGGCTAGTACCACCATTGTCTCCAGATATAAAAACGCACACTTACCTGCAAAGTTTCTCCATACAACGGGTTTGTAGTGTTACGTTTAATTGTAGTCTTGCGCTTTCCCTGTCTGGATTTATCTGGCAGAAGGTAGGACTTCACATATCTACAAAATGTAATGGCAGTGAAGGATAATGCAATTACCTTTTGAAAAATCATGCATTTTTTCAGGGAAAAAGACTGACTCCATACCAGCTAACTACATAGCAGAAGAGATTGGTCAATACTCTGTTGTTGGGTGACCCCAGACCAGGGGCTCCTTCCCTGCTCCTAACGCTAGGGGCACCCTAGGTCGCCTTGTTCCCCAGATTACACCGGATTGTAAAAATGCCGGGTACACATACCTTGTCTTTACTTCTGAATCCACCCTCAGTCTGTACCCAGGGAAGGGGGGAGTAGTAGTGTAACGTAATACACCAACCAGACTAACAAGGTCATACAAACAGGAGTACCGGAAAATGCCAAACATACAAATATACTCACACGTAAAACAGATGTATACACCAGGGGGGAGGGGGAGGATGGGGTAAAACCAAAGTAGGAGAAGAAATGAAATTATCACACACTCAAAACCTAGCAACAGTCACAGATACATCCACCAAACACCTTCTCCAATAAACAACAACCACCTCCAGCTATGCAGCTGTAAGGGAGAGAAGGAAGACGTCTCCTTTAATGTCACCTCCCTTTAAGAAGTGCTCATGTAAATATGTAATTATTCTTGGTACTGCTACACTTATAGTGTATTAACATTGTTTGCTTTATTGGTACTGTCACATCATATATGTGTTACCATGCTGTAAGATTGTAATGTATTGTATTATATAATGTTCCGCATATGTATGTAGAGATTAGGGTAAGCTAGTGCATCCTTCGAGTTCCTAGATATGTGTAAGTGTAGTTCTGTAGTGGGCCACTAGATGGGTGCATACTAGTGGGCCTAGTTAGGTATAGCTATAAGAAGTTCATAGAGGGTTAAATGTAGGAGGAGCTGCTATGGGTTAAGTAAGTGTAGGAGATATGAGCAGGTTAGGAGGATGAGGACACCCGAAGTGTCCACAAGGGCTCGAGGCCCAGGACGACATAGCAGCTACGAAACGTTCTGTTGGAAGAAAAGTACACGGGCAGAATCAGATGGGTGCTGGATGAGAACCAAGCACCCCGGTCGTTACGGTGTTCCACGGCAGCAAGTAAAGGAGAGAATAACGTGGTCCAAGAGTCGTGCAGGGTGCAAAATATTCACAATGTGGCATATCTTAAAAGGGATTCTGTCACCTCATTTTCAGCTTATCAGATAAAAATATCATTGTATTGAGTGTTTTCTATACATTTCCCACCTTGTTTTGAATTCCCCTAACTCCCCATGTATCACCCAAAAATACCTTTTTTTTTTCACCCGCGCTGTATGTAAATTAGATGGGTTCGGACTGATAAGCAGTGTTTTATGCTCCTTCCCTCCACCCCTCCTTGGCCGCTGTACACAATATTTCAGGTAATTTCCGTAGTTCTCATCCATATTTTGCGCGTGCGCATTGCAATCTCCACTAGTGCATGCGCAGTATGCTTTGCCCAACTGCGGGCAAAGCCGAAAAGCATTAGTGCGCATGCGCCGATGAACTATGTCCCAGAACACAGAAATGGCAGCAAAATACTTCCGTGACATAGTACTTCTGGCGCATGCAAACTACCTTTTCCCGGCTTTGCCCGCAGTTGGGCAAAGCATACTGCGCACGTGCGAGTGGAGACTGCAATGCGCAAAATATGAAAGGGAGAGGAAGCCTCCCTTAAAACAATAACCTTATCACACCCCCAGATAACTTGTCAGGCAAAGTGATCTTCGTCTACACTAAAGCTTGCCTGGGAGTCACGGTCCTCAAACCTGATGTGTTAGGGTGCTGCAAAACAACAGTGCATATTTCTGCCACCTCCAAGCTGAGCTGCTGCAGATGCCCTGTCAGAGCAGTGATCGGATCCATATTGGATCAAAATACGGTTTCGGTCAGAGCCAACGTCACAACTCTTGTCAGGTGTACCGGGACCAGGGGCTCCTTCACTGTACTTAACGCTAGGGGCACCTGAGCTCGCCCTGTTCCCCAGGTTACTTCTGATGGAGAAGACACTAGTGCCACATACCTTGCCTTAACTCCTGAATCTGCCCTCAGTCTGTACCCTTCCCCTACCAAGGGTAGAGGGAGTAGTAGTGTGCCATAGTACACCAACCAGACTAACAAGGTAATATGAACCGGTGTAATGAAAAATACCAAACATGCAAATATACACACTTATAAAAAGACGTCTGCATGTGGGAGTGGAGGAAGGGGTTAAATCAAAGTAGGAGAAGAAAGGGAATTATCACACACTCAAAACCAAGCAACAATTGCAGATAAATCCACTGAACGCCTTCTCCAATAACCACCAACAACCTCCAGCCATGCAGTAAAAACTAGCTCTGACAATGAGTGCCAGCCAGTGTCCAGATTATATAGTAGATGGGAATAGCCAACAGGGCACAGCTGAGAGCCATAGCTCCAGTTGCTCTCACCAGAGCAGAATAACCCCTGCACTGTAAAATGAAACTTAGTTTCATAAGAAGGTTAAAGCAGAGAAAATGTAGTCAATACTCACGGATTGGATCTTCGCTTCATATCATCCCCATAGGCCAAGTTACGACATTCCTTCACAACAACATTCAGCATCTGAGTTTTGCCATCATATTTCATAGAGAACATGATTTCTCCTGTTACCAGAACATTTCCAAAATCTCCAGCTTCACTATAAATGCTCATCATACTTCCCAGTGTGCTCTGAAAGAGTAAGATGAGAAACTGAGTGTGGACAACTCCTACTGATGGGAACAGTGATAATTCCTCACATAGAAAGGTTTGTTCCAGCTATTTGGTCTCCGTGTTATTTGGGCTCAGTTTTGGCTTCACTAGTAACAGATACTAGATATTCATTGTGAACAGTCCAAGAACTTCCAGATCCTCTCATTACTGACTAAAACAAAAAAACAATCGCACAGGTACACTTTCAATGAATGATCATGGTCCTATGCTTACTTTCTGCAACTCTAGGACATGCCACCTATAGCTGAGTCCAAACAGTCATTTTCACACAGTCCTCATTATTTGGGTGAGAATTTGTCTTGGGATCTAACTGAGGTGTCTAAGGGCCTACATCTCAGTCTGCACACAGACTACAGATGGGCTTTTTGGTCAAGAAAAGCACAATGTGAGTTGCCGTCTTATCATGGACTCCAGCACTGTCTAGAGTAAGTCTGAAAAGTCTGGGAGATCATAAGCTGAAAGTGGGCAACACAAAAGTCAGTCCTTATTTATATGAGCTGTGTGTGATGACAACAGCCGAGTTTACATACAATGTCCCAGGTATATACATGTGCTGTAATGTAGGATGGAGTCATCACAACCATTTCCTGTTCTGAGCCCAGTACAGTAATATATATGGATGCCTATCACAGCCCAACAGATGCCATAGTCCCTTATGAATACTCTTAGGCAATTTTTCCGCTTTTCCTTTATGTCGATTTTGATAACTCCACTAATTCATATTGAATGAAGACTGGAGGGAAATGGCAACATAATGGATAATTTGGCTGCAGAAGTAATGAAGAGAGAATAAATAAATTCTGTAGAATTACTCCAACTGGTGTTCTGGGCTTTATGCTTGCCCCTACAAGTAACATGTAGTAGGGATTTACCGTGGAAGTCCCACTGCGCAGGCTGCTTCTAGCTGTGTTCAAGCGATGAATCTCCACCAGGTTATCAATATCTTCATCTTCCTCTTCCTACATGATAAGTTTTTGATAATTTGGTAAAGTATGATATAACAAAACTAACAATTTAACAATGATCAAAGAAATCCGAGAATAAACTAACCCGGACTTCACCTGCAAAGTACTTACAGTCACACAACCGGCACAGCCATGTGGCAAGAGCACATCGAGTCTTGGGAGTTCTCAAGATATAGGCAGTTTATAAAATGGTCTCAGGGTGTCCTCCTGGCTTCTAGTACCTCCATAAGGCCAGGTTTATACGGCCCATTTCTGACTGTTAAACAACCTCCAATTGGCTACTTGCAAGCTGATAATCAGCAATTTACTGGTCCATTTATACTTGCCAACCACAATTCTAAGTGCATAGAATGAGGATTAACTAGACTGATCTGTGCACAAAGGATAGAATGATATTGGCAGTATATGTTCTGTTCACTTCAGGGGATGAGCTGCCAATAACATAATTTAGTTTTAAAATCATAGTTCTCTCAGCTTTTAGGCCGATGTAGCCAGGACACATGCTGCCGATAACATGGTGATGTTACTGCATTAATTATAACACTATTGCATTAATGATCACTCTCTGCACAATTGTGGTCGGCCTAGTAAACAGGCCAGTATGCGAGAGCTTACTGATTTGGCTTGCCTGTAGCCTATTTGTGACTGTTAAACAGCCGTGATCATTCCATGTAAACCAGGCACTAAATGTCTGCACACCTGTCAAAATGGGCATTTTGGTCATTTGTTAGCATTTCCCACTGGTTTAGAACGGCCGATAGTCGGGAAAAAGTGTTCCATTAAAAGCTCATTCTCCGAATATCTAAATGGGCCATATTGCTTGAAATCGGTGAGAACAGAGCTTCTCTATTTGCAAATGGAAGAAACTTGAGACATACAGTATATAGGAACAATATTGGTTCCTGCATTTCTATTGATGAATTATGGCAATGTACAACAATGACCTGTCAATTTGGCTGTACAAACAAGACAACTCATCGGTAAATACACACCGCCTCAGCATTAAGGCCAGGAACAGACTTGCTCCGATCACCCATTGTGTTTCCTTCTCCTGGCTTTTCTTCTGGCCGTAAATCTATCACGGACTTACTGTAGTCTGAATGAACACAAGTAGACGTGTGAGTTCTTGAGCACACAATATTTGTGAGGACAGTAGAAAATAAGTGCCAGAAGGTTTTGTTTAAGGCTGTACCTGATGGCTTTAGGAGTCTTCGAGGATTTTTCTTGAAAATGTCATCACTCTCATCTGCAGAGCCTGCACTACGGCTACCTAAACGTGGTTCCTGAAATAGAAGAGATAGTAAAGTGTAGAGGTGTGTATAACCAAGAGGCAACGTTGGATAGAGAAGGTCCACATGGTCAGACATTGGGGCCTCCTGACTGCCTTCAAACATATGAAAAAGTTGATACATCATGTCCAAATCAGGGGAATAGTCTGACATGTTGCTCCGTTACTATTCATTTTGACTACAGCTGTAGCATGTGAGAGTGAAACAAACACTTACAATAAGAGAGCCTAACTGTGCATACTTGAAGACCTGTCAGTCATGAGGATCAGGGTGTGGAGAAGCGCCCGGTGACATTCCTTACTGCATTTCAAAGTAGATTTTCCCTGAAAACCACATCACAGCTGATATCAACCCCAAGCCCTATTGCCCAGATTGCCAACACGTCAGGGCAATCGGGAAAAGCCTGGCAAAGCACAAGAATTGGAGAATCTCATCTGATGTGCCACTTCTGGGGCAGCTGCGGGCTGGTACTTTTAGGGTGGTGTCAGGGATCTGTATATTTGTCAGGGCTTTCTTAATCCCACAAATCCCTGATATCACTGGCCAGAAAGGTCACGGGTACCACCTGCTGTGATCTTTGGAGTGACAGCCCTCTGTTGCCTCCTATCATTCTTACAGTCATGGCCAAAAGTTTTGAGAATGACACAAATATTATATTTTAACATGATCTGCTGGCCTCTAGTTTTTATGTGCGTTTGTCAGATGTTTTTATCACATACAGAAATATAATTGCAATCATATTATGAGTAACAAAAGGTTGACAGTTAGAATGAGTTAATGCAGCAAGTCAATATTTGCAGTGTTGACCCTTCTTCTTCAGGACCTCAGCAATTCTCCCTGGCATGCTCTCAATCAACTTCTGGATCAAATCCTGACTGATAGCAGTCCATTCTTGCAAAATCAATGCTTTTATTTTGTCTGAATTTGAAGGTTTTTGTTTGTCCACCCGTCTCTTGATGATTGACCACAAGTTCTCAATGGGATTAAGATCTGGGGAGTTTCCAGGCCATGGTCCCAAAATCTCTATGTTTTGTTCCCTGAGCCATTTAGTTATCACCTTTGCTTTATGGCAAGGTGCTCCATCATGTTGAAAAAGGCATTGCTGATCGCCTAACTGCTCTTGGACGGTTGGGAGAAGTTGCTCTTGGAGGACATTCTGGTACCATTCTTTATTCATGGCTGTGTTTTTAGGCAAGACTGAGAGAGAGCCCATTCCCTTGGCTGAGAAGCAACCCCACACATGAATGGTTTCAGGATGCTTGACAGTTGGCATGAGACAAGACTGGTGGTAGAGCTCACCTGGTCTTCTCCGAATAAGCCGTTTTCCAGATGTCCCAAACAATCGAAAAGGGTATTCATCAGAGAAAATGACTTTACCCCAGTCCTCAGCAGTCCACTCCCTGTACCTCTTGCAGAATATCAGTCTGTCCATGATGTTTTTCCTGGAGAGAAGTGGCTTCTTTGCTGCCCTCCTTGAGACCAGGCCTTGCTCCAAGAGTCTCCGCCTCACAGTGCGTGCAGATGCACTCACACCTGCCTGCTGCCATTCCTGAGCAAGCTCTGCACTGCTGGTAGCCCGATCCTGCAGCTGAAACACTTTTAAGAGACGGTCCTGGCGCTTGCTTGTCTTTCTTGGGCGCCCTGGAGCCTTTTTGGCAACAAGGGAACCTCTCTCCTTGAAGTTCTTGATGATGCGATAGATTGTTGACTGAGGTGCAATCTTTCTAGCTACGATACTCTTCCCTGTTAGGCCATTTTTGTGCAGTGCAATGATGACTGCACGTGTTTCTTTAGAGATAACCACGGTTAACAGAAGAGAAACAATGATGCCAAGCACCAGCCTCCTTTTAAAGTGTCCAGTGGTGTCATTCTTACTTAATCATGACAGATTGATCTCCAGCCCTGTCCTAATCAACACCCACACCTGTGTTAATGGAGCAATCGCTGAAACGATGTAAGCTGGTCCTTTTAAGGCAGGGCTGCAATGATGTTGAAATGTGTTTTGGGGGATAAAGTTCATTTTCTAGGCAAATATTGACTTTGCAAGTAATTGCTGTTAAGCTGATCACTCTTTATAACATTCTGGAGTATATGCAAATTGCCATTAGAAAAAATGAAGCAGTAGACTTTGTAAAAATTAATATTTGTGTCATTCTCAAAACTTTTGGCCATGACTGTACAATTACACAATTGGCTGGCAATCGACGGAGAAGGCCGCAGCCTGTTCGCACCACTAGGCCGGCTATCAGAAAATGAACTGTGAAAGTACAGCATATACACCTCTGGATTCCAACACATGGAATATGTGTACACACTCCGGTACAGTCACAGCTAACTGACAACCTCAGACTACCCGCTGCTACCACTAATCTGTTTCGGTCGATTAGACACTGTTAACAGTAGTTATCAATTTGAGGTGTAGTTTACAGAACAGAAGGAACAGAACTATTAAATGTTATAGTTAATCCAAAGGGAGTTTTTAAAGGGATTTAGAAAGTCTAATTTTAAACATGATGATCGTCGCCTTATATCTTTTCATTTGCTTAAAGACATTTGCTTGGCTCTTTCGTCGGTTTGCAGCAATTTTATTGATTCTTGTTTGTTTTCGGCTGCATTTTCGTTAGCATTTTTTGCGGCGTCGGTGAAATAGTTTCTCAGAAAAAATCCTCGCCTTCTGGTCTTTTTATAGAGGATGTTAAATTCGTAGGTTCTTCTATTTTTCTGTTTGTAGGAGGTCAAAAACAGAGGTAGAGGATGTTCAGTTTAGTTATCTGCTATTCCAGATTTAGCCATTTGCCCTGTGACAAATGCAAGGAGATGGTTCAACATGAGGCCTAAATTAGAAGGCCCGTTTTTATTCATCATAACGGCGTACCTGCGACGGTTTTTCATTTCAATTTTATACTGAAGAAATGCTTGAAACTTTTGGGGTTGGAAGGTCTTAAATTCTCGTCCCACTCTTTTCGCATAGGAGCAGCAACTGAACCAGCTAGGTTGGGTTTAGACGAAAATAACATAATGAAGACAGGGAGGTGGGAATCAAAAAGGTTCAAATTGTATATACGTCCAAATTTATATGAATTTTAACATGTCATTCATCTTGTAGGTCCAGTAATTGTGTGGATCATCGGACACTCGTATATTTATTGGGCCAAGAGCGACTATGAGATGCTATACAGAAAATCTCTCAATTAACACTTATTCCCTTATTTTTTTGGTTTAGCAAAAGAGGAATGTTATGGAAGAACTTAATTGGCGATATGCACCAGCTATCGGAAATGCATCCTAATCCGGATTTAATAATTTTTCATTTGGGGGGAAATGACTTGGGTAAAATTAACAAGCTTGATTTTTTAGCTTTTATGAGAAGAGATTTATGTTTATTGAAAACAGAATTTTTCAACTCCGTTTTTGTTTTTTCATAAATTGTCCCCAAGCTGATATGGTCCAAACGCAACATGTTGTTTTTAGAAAGAATTAGAAAAAGAGTCAACAGGAGTATGCAGAAATGTATGCCTTTAATTAATGGGTTTTCTTTTAGGCATGTTGATATGGAGGAAAGGATCCCTGTAATGTATAGGAGGGATCTAGTTCATCTTTCCGATGTTGGCCTGGATATCTTTAACTTGGATCTCCAGGCCATTATCGAAAAATGGCTCTGGCGTTTTGAGGGGGACCATGCCTTAATAGGCATGGCGTGTGGAAAATCTCCCTGTTTTAGTGTGGATCTGGACGTAAGAGTTATGATTTAATTCAGTTATGGAAATATTAATGGTTCACTTGTTATGATTAAATAAAATCTGATTTGTGAGCAACTCAAAATAAACGCCACGGCCATTTTATTCCACACTTATTTTGATTCATGTGTATTTATTTCTGGGAGTGGGGCTTGTGTTACCATGTTAGATCCAGAGGATCAACTTAAAGTCGAATTTCTACATATTCGCAAATTTAAACACTGCAATTCAAATTGCAAGGATTGCCCATAAAAAAAAAAAAAAAAAAAAAACCTGTAAAAATGTCTGTGCCATTCAGGGAGGGACAAATACATTAGGTGCGGTTACATGGACTTTGCCGTAATGTTCTTTAGCCATCACATCACATAGTGTAGAGTACCAAAACAGGGAGGCTATTACAGCTAGTATTAACCTCTTCCCGACCGCCCACAGTAGATAAACGTTGGCGCTTGCTGGGCTTTGTGCAGCGCCGACGTTTATCTACTGTCGGCGGTTTTGTGCCCCCCGGGACCCCCACATACCTTACAACGCGGGGATCCCGGTGCACAATGCATGCTGGGACCCCGACGTCATCGAGACCTGATTGGTTCAGGTCCTGATGACGTCAGCGTCACAGCAGCCAATGGGAGCGATCGCTGGGAAAGCTGCTTGTTTCCCAGCGATCTCACTCATTGTAACGCGGCTTCTCCTCTGATCTAACACTGACAGATGATCAGAGGTGAAGCAGCATTACTGTGTGAATAGATCGCTGCCTGGCACAGCTGATCGCTGCCTGGCACAGCTGTGCCAGGCAGCGATCTTGTCACACAGTAACGCTGCTTCACCTCTGATCATCTGTCATTGTGAGATCAGAGGAGAAGTCGCGTTATTATGTACCAGGCAGCGATCTTGTCACATAGTAAAGCTGCTTCACCTCTGATCATCTGTCAGTGTGAGATCAGAGGAGAAGTGGCGTTACTATGAGTCAGATCGCAGGGCAGCGATCTTGTCACAAAAATAAAAAAAAGTAAAGAAAAAAAAAAAAGCAGGTACACAGGTTAGGGCTAGGGTTAGGGCTAGGGCTGGGATTAAGGTTATGGGTGTGTTGATGTTAGGTTTGTGGTTAGGGTTATGGTTAGGTCTGAGATTAGGGTTAGGGGTGTGTTGGGGTTAGGGTTGGAATTAGAATTGGGGGTTTCCACTGTTTAGGTACATCAGGGGCTCTGTAAATGCAATATGACGCCCGCAGACCATTCCATCAAAGTCTGCATTTCAGAACGTCACTACTTCCCTTCCGAGCCCCACCGTGTGCCCAAACAGTAGTTTTCTCCCACATATGGGGTACCAGCGTACTCAGGACAAATTGGACAACAACTCTTAGGGTCCAATTTCTCCTGTTACCCTTGTGAAAATAAAAATTGGGGGCTAAAAGATCATTTTTGTGGAAAAAAAATGGATTTTTTTATTTTCACGCCTCTACATTATAAACTTTACTGAAACACTTGGGGGTTCAAAGTGCTCACCACACATCTAGATAAGTTCCTTGGGGGTCTAGTTTCCAAAATGGGGTCACTTGTGGGGGGTTTCCACTGTTTAGGTACATCAGGGGCTATCCAAATGCGACATGGCATCCGATCTCAATTCCAGCCAATTCTGCATTGAAAAAGTCAAACAGCGCTCCTTCCGTTCTGAGCTCTGCCGTGTGCTCAAACATTGGTTTAGCCCCACATACGGGGTATTGGCGTATTCGGGAGAAATTGCACAAGAAATTTTGTGGTTCATTTTCTCTTTTTACACTTGTGAAAATAAAAAAAAAATGGTTTTGAAGTAAAATGTTTGTGAAAAAAAGTTAAATGTTTATTTTTTCCTTCCATATTTCATTCATTCATGTGAAGCACCAGAAGGGTTAATAAACTTCTTGAATGTGGTTTTGAGTACATTGAGAGGTGCAGTTTTTAGAATGGTGTCACTTTTGGGTATTTTCTGTCATATTGACCCCCCCAAACTCACTTCAAATGTGAGGTGGTCCCTAAAAAAAATGGTGTTGCAAATTTTGTTGTAAAAATGAGAAATCGCTGGTCAACTTTTAACCCTTATAACTTCCTAAAAAAAAAAAATTATGTTTCCAAAATTGTGCAGATGTAAAGTAGACATGTGGGAAATGTTATTTATTAACTATTTTGTGCGATATCACTCTCTGATTTAAGGGCATAAAAATTAAAAGTTTGAAAATTGCAAAATGTTCTAAATTTTCGCCAAATTTTGATTTTTTTTAACAAATAAGCGCAGATCATATCTAAAATTTTTTACCAGCATCATGAAGTACAATATGTCATGAGAAAACAATGTCAGAATCAGTAGGATCCGTTGAAGCGTTCTAGAGTTATGACCTCAAAGTGACACTGGTCAGAATTGAAAAAATTGGCCCGGTCACGAAGGCAAAAACAGGCTCGGGTGCGAAGGGGTTAAAGATAAAAGATCGAGGTCTGCCAAGGTGCACCATTTTAAGCTTGTACAGTGTAGAGATAGGAAGTCCATGTAGGGAGAGAAAAAGGCCTAATGGAATTGTGGTATACAACGGCAGTGCTGAAGCAGAATGAAAATAGAAGTGCCAGAGTCAATCTGCGGATACTAAAATGAAGATTCAAGTGATATACAGGGGAATGATGTCGCTGTGTAGTCACTCAGTGGGACACTGAATTGATTAATCTGAGATACTCTGCAGTAGCAGCACCTTAATATTGGTATTCCTTACACCCTCTAAACAAGGAGTTCAATATTAACCCCCTAAGCTTTTTTCGGTTTTGCGTCCTTGTTTTTCGCTCCCCTCCTTCCCAAAACCATAACTTTTTTCTTTTTCCTTCAATATGGCCATGTGAGGGCCTATTTTTTGAGGGAAGAGTTGTACTTTTGAACAACACCATTGTTTTTTAACATGTCGTGTACTAGAAAACAGGAAAAAAATTCCATGTGCTGTGAAATTGAAAAAAAAAAAAGTGCAATCCCACACTTGTTTTTTGGTTGGCTTTTTTGCTAGGTTCACTAAATGCTAAAACGGACCTGCCATTATGATTCTCCAGGTCATTACAAGTTCATGGAGACCAAACATGTCAAGGTTCTTTTTTATCTAATGGTGAAAAAAAATTCCAAACTTTGCTTAAAAAAAAAAATAAAAAAATAAAAAAAAATTGTGCCATATTCCGATACCTGTAGCGTCTCAATTTTTCGTGATCTCGGGTCGGGTGAGGGCTTATGTTTTGCATGCCGGGCTGAAGTTTTTAATGATACCATTTTGGTGCAGATATGATCTTTTGATCACCTGTTACTGCATTTTAATGCAATGTCGCAACGAACAAAAAAAAAAGTAATTTTGGCGTTTTTAATTTTATTTCTCGCTACGCTGTTTAGCAATCGGGTTAATCCATTTTTTTATTGATAGATTGGTATCACTGCGTTCAGAATTGCCCAAATATGTGTACGTTTGATTTTATTTTTATTGTTTTTTTTTTTTAATGGGGCAAAAGGGGAGTGGATTTAAACTTTTATTTTTTTTATAAACACTTTTTTTTTTACTTTTGCCATGCTTCAATAGTCTTCATAGGAGGCCAGAAGCTGGCACAACTTGATCGGCTCAGCTATATAGAGGCGATGAGCAGATCGCCTCTATGTAGCTGAATTACTGACTTGCTATGAGCGCCGACCACTGGGTGACACTCACAGAAATTCGGCACTGACAACCATAGAGGTCTCCATGTGACCTCGGGTTATCATGCCGACACACCGGTGACCTGCGATCACGTGACGCGGGTCACCGGTGAGCATATTTCCGGCATGATTGCCGGAAGCGCTTGTTAAATGCCGCCGTCAGCATTTTACATCAGGATTTAACTAGCTAATAGCCGTGGGTGGATTGCGATTCCACCCGTGGCTATTGCGGGCACATGTCAGCTGTTCAAAACAGCTGACATGTCCCAGGTAAGATGTGGGCTCACTGCTGGAGCCCACATCAAAGGGAGGGAGTCTGACATCGGCATAATAATACATCCGATGTCGGTAAGGGGTTGAACTCTTTAGTGTTAATTTAGGAGTTCTTATAGTATTATAAAAAAAATCCAGGCAATAAGAGAGACTTCAGTATTTTATTTTATCTACAACTTTATTGGTCATTAATTTTTGGGGAAAAGTCTGTGAAGCAGGCGATCCTGAATGTCAAACAATCTGCTCATTTCTAGAGATGTGAAACTGAGCTGTAATGACAAACACTTATCAATGAAATTATTGATGTTATAATGCATGGGATCAATAAACCTACCCCTTCTGAATCAGACTGGTGGTGATCTCTTGACCTGACCGGAACAGTCAGCATGTCCACTTTAGCGCCACTGGGTCCATAGTTTTTCCTAAAGTCAGGGGCAGCACTTATCTTCTCAGTAGAGTTCCTCCTTGAACACAATCAAGATGGCAAAATCTTTAATTCTCTATTTTCCTATTCCTTGTAGTTCCAGATTTATTAAGACAGAGACAAATTTATAGAACAGGTGCTAAAATACAACACTAAATAATTCCTCCATCCAACGCTCACACAGTAATGTCATTCACTGCCCTAATAATACAGCAGTACATTAGCTAAATACTGCTAGAGGTAAAAGGCCAGTCCTTGCTGGTTAAGGGCTTGAAGGTTTTTATGTTCCTAACAAGGGTCTATTTTTTGGAAATCCTAATTAGATGACTGCGCAGACTTCATCCCATCTATGAGTGCACCCTTAGGAGGAAAGAATTGCGCCAAAAATTCCAAGTCACATTAGTAAAATTACTACCTCCTCTGTGGCACAGGGAGGGCTATAAATTAGTTGCATTGTCTATTGAGAGTCTGAAGTATTCCGCGGCTCTGTCCCTCCTCTATGCTTTATACTTCAGTTCTGTTCAACTACACTGTAACTATAAGTACTTTTGCCAATTTCATCTTTGGCAAAAATCATCAGTACTCGAACACTGTGGGAAAATGTGTTAGTTATCACATGCAGCAACAATTCTCTTCATCATCACATGGAGGATACAGGAAGAGCAAGACTAAACAAACTAGAAAAAAGTCGTACAAAACAGAACAGAGCGCCATCCGCTGACTGCTACAGAAAGTCCCTCCACGGCATAGTCCTGCAGCAGTTGCATACTCCAACATTTTGCAATCTCAAAAGCAGATCAGTACAAGTAGAGCCAATATAAGAAATCAAACACAGAATGATTAAAGGGAGCCTGACGGCTGACACATGCTGCCAATCCATGGGACACTAGCTCCATCATTTCAGCCACATGTGTTTCATACATGATTCCCATGGCTTGTGCAGCATAAATCAGCCGGTAAGTTCCATTTAATAACATCAAGCAACCAAATCATTCAGAAAATGTGAGCGAAAATGTGATTACACAGTCTGAGCAGAGGAGCAGGACACAGCACATGCCAACATTCAAAGCAGGGAAGCATAGCTCCAAGGAAAAACATGCATGTAGATTGTGGTGGAAAACTAAAGTAACCCTGGACACTCGACCCATGAACCTGCAGCTTACGAACAAAATGCCTCCATGATGCCTGATTAAGGCCGGAGTCACATTAGTGTATCACATGTGATGCAATATGCTAATGACACTCGGCTCTGGCTCTGCTGCGTGATCGGTGTTAGTTCCCTGTGCTCCGATCCTCCCACATCAGAGAATCACAGCACAGCTGCGGAGGAGATGCAGAAATTCATTTCTCCATCTACTCCATTGCCGGCGTCTGCAGGAATCACACAGGTGATATCTGAGTGCAGTGCAATGTTTCACATGCACCCATAGAATTATACAGGCGCGTGAGATCCGAATTTTGCATGCAATCTCAGCATGCTGTGTTTTTTTCCCATCCGATCACAATCCGATTGCAGCAGGAAAAAAATACGCCTTTGAGAACACATGCATAGGAATACATTGGAACGAACGCAATCCAATTTTTAATCGGATTGCATTCGTCCAATTTAATTGCAAGCGGGAACAAGCCCTATTACGGATGTGCCAGATCTCCTAACTGTACTGCAAAACAAGGAACCAATAGGATAATCCAAGAAGGAGGAAGAAATGTGATTTCTCCAGGGCGTGGTCAGGTAATAGTCTGGGGTCAAATGCAAGAAGGGTACATCAAAATCTGGGCACACAACCTGCACAACCTATACCACAAGTCCGGGGTCAGATAACTAAAGTCAAAGAGCGTCAAAAGCAGAAGGGATAATCCAAAAGAGTAGTCACAACAAAATAAATGGTTATCAGCAAGATCAGAAGTCAAACACAGAACAAGCATACAAACCTAACTATAGTAAATCTACATCTGACAATCTGCTGCTCACAGCAAGCCAGTTAAATACCCTGCAAGTCATTTGAGGACAGGAGGCACCTAAGGAACCACCTGCATGCTAAATCAGATTGAACATCAGGGCTGTCAATCAAAATGCCGACAGCTCAGCACGCATTGGATAACTGAACTGTCACTCACAAAACCAACAGTCCAGCATACCAAAGACTACATAGGGTGGCTGAGCTGTCATACACAGCACCCTTAGGCCATAGTCAGATATGAAACCGTGACAGTACCCTCTCTTCTACAAGGGTCCACCGGACCCCAAGATTCCTAGAAAACATAGCATGAAAGGCCTTGATCAGTCGTTCGGCCCGGAACTCCGGATCTTTCCTCCGGTTCATATCCCTTCCAACGGATGAGGTACTGAAAGGAATTTTGGACTTTTATCCGGCCCCTGGCAAGGCCGACATTAAACTGCACTGATTACAGGGCCGACGGGCCCTGTAATCGCAGGGGGGACGAGGCGCCGAGGAAAGGCGTTGCGCAGCCCTCAGTATGCAGCAGAGACCACACAGGCGACGTGATTATCAACACGCCGCCTGCGCGGCCTGATGACGTCACGCCGCCTATGCTGGGAGAAGACGGAGATGAGCGGGCGCCTCTTCAGAGCAGCAGGGGACATAGGTGAGTACTTTTTTTTTTTTTTTTTTTTTTTTTTTTTAACTCCGGGTCCTATTGAGGACCTGTGCTGCATAATGGGGACCTGTGCTGCCTTTTGGGGACCTGTGCTACGTATTGGGGACATGTTCCTGCCTATTTGGGACCTATGCTACCTTTTGGGGACATGTTCCTGCCTATTTGGGACCTGTGCTCCCTACTGGGGACATTTATCTGCCTATTGGGGACCTGTCCTACCTTTTGGGGACCTGTGCTACCTGTTGGGGACATTTACCTGCCTATTAGGGACCTGTGCTACCTATTGGGGACCTGTACCTGCCTATTGAGGACCTGTATCTGCCTATTGGGGACCTGTATCTGCCTATTGGGGACCTGTGCTACGTATTGGGGACATGTTCCTGCCTATTTGGGACCTGTGCTACCTACTGGGGACATTTACCTGCCTATTGGGGACCTGTGCTACCTGTTGGAGACATTTACCTGCCTATAAGGGACCTGTGCAACCTATTGGCGACCTGTATCTGCCTATTGGCGACCTGTATCTGCCTATTGGGGAACTGTGCTGCCTATTGAGCACATTGTGCTGCCTATTGGGGACCTGTGCTGCCTATTGGGGACCTGTGCTGCCTATTGGGGACCTGTGCTGCCTATTGGGGACATTTACCTGCCTATTGGGGACATTTACCTGCCTATTGTGGATCTGTGCTGCCTATTGGGGACCTGTGCTGCCTATTGGGGACCTGTGCTGCCTATTGGGGACCTGTGCTCCGTATTGGGGACATGTTCCTGCCTATTTGGGACCTGTGCTGCCTAATGGGGACATGTTCCTGCCTATTTGGGACCTGTGCTCCCTACTGGGGACATTTATCTGCCTATTGGGGACCTGTCCTACCTTTTGGGGACCTGTGCTACCTGTTGGGGACATTTACCTGCCTATTAGGGACCTGTGCTACCTATTGGGGACCTGTACCTGCCTATTGAGGACCTGTATCTGCCTATTGGGGACCTGTATCTGCCTATTGGGTACCTGTGCTACGTATTGGGGACATGTTCCTGCCTATTTGGGACCTGTGCTACCTACTGGGGACATTTACCTGCCTATTGGGGACCTGTGCTACCTGTTGGAGACATTTACCTGCCTATAAGGGACCTGTGCAACCTATTGGCGACCTGTATCTGCCTATTGGCGACCTGTATCTGCCTATTGGGGAACTGTGCTGCCTATTGAGCACATTGTGCTGCCTATTGGGGACCTGTGCTGCCTATTGGGGACCTGTGCTGCCTATTGGGGACATTTACCTGCCTATTGGGGACCTGTGCTGCCTATTGGGGACCTGTGCTGCCTATTGGGGAACTGTGCTGCCTATTGGGGAACTGTGCTGCCTATTGGGGAACTGTGCTGCCTATTGGGGAACTGTGCTGCCTATTGGGGAACTGTGCTACATATTGAGCACATTTTCCTGCCTATTGGGGACCTGTGCTGCCTATTGGGGAACTGTGCTGCCTATTGGGGACATTTACCTGCCTATTGGGGATCTGTGCTGCCTATTGGGGACTGTGCTGCCTATTGGGGACTGTGCTGCCTATTGGGGACTGTGCTGCCTATTGGGGACTGTGCTGCCTATTGGGAACAGTGCTGCCTATTGGGGAACTGTGCTGCCTATTGGGGAACTGTGCTGCCTATTGCTGCCTATTGGGGAACTGTGCTGCCTATTGGGGAACTGTGCTGCCTATTGGGGAACTGTGCTACATATTGAGCACATTTTCCTGCCTATTGGGGACCTGTGCTGCCTATTGGGGACCTGTGCTACCTATTGGGGACATTTACCTGCCTTTTAGGGACCAATGCTGCCTATTCGGGATTCTTGCACCACACTAGTCTGAGCCTGTGGTAAAAGTGGAGTTCCACCAATATGGGCACTGGTGAGGCTGCATTGATGTGCACTGATCAGGCTGCATCGATGGGCGCTGATCAGGCCGCATTGATGGGCGCTGATCAGGCCGCATTGATGGGCCCTGATCAGGCTGCATGTCTCTGTGTGGGCAGTTTTATTGCTGGTATATTGTTTTTGTAGCGCTGTATATATGTTGGTATTTTACTAATAGCAATTTTGAATCCCTATTAAACAATGATATCAAGAAAGAGAAAAAATTGACTCAAAGTGTAGGATATTCGAAGAACCCCCCAAAAAATCGGTAAGTTTGATGATTTAACTACTTCTTTACTACCTAAATGCCACTGGATTGTCCACTTCCAGGACCTCAAGGGACCGATGAATTTCAGACATACAGTTGCGCTCAAAAGATTACATATTCCGGCAGAATTTTTGCTTTCTTGGCCTTTTTTCAGAGAATATGGATGATAATACCAAAATGTTTTCTCCTCTCATGTTTAGAGGTTGGATGAAGCCATTTATTATCAAACTACTGTGTTTTCGCTTTTTAACTCATAATGACAACCTAAAACATCCAAATGGCCCTGATCAAAAGTGAACATAACCTGGTGATTTTGGCCTGAAAACATGCACTGTAGCTGACACAAATGGGTATGAATGGCTACAAAAGGTAACATCCTCACCTGTGACAAATGCCAGGAAAATTGTTCGGGATGCAAAAAAAACCCCACAAATAACATCAGCTGAAATACTGAACTCTCTGAAAACTAGCGTTGTGGCTGTTTCAAGTTGCACAATAAGGAGGCACTTGAAGAAAAATGGGCTGCATGGTCAAGTCGCCAGAAGAAAGTCAAAATGACCCTGATGAAAACTTCACATACTCCATTTCTAAATACTGTGTATTGTCCCCTCTAACATCAATAACAGCTTGAAGTCTTTTGTGGTAGTTGTGGATGAGATTTTTTTATGTTCTCAGATGGTAAAGCTACACACTCTTTTTGGCAAAAAGTCTCCAGTTCCTGTAAATTCCTGGCCTGTCCAGCATGGACTGCACGCTTGAGATCTCCCCAGAGTGGCTCAATGATATTGATGTCAGGAGACTGAGATGGCCACTCCAGAACTCTCATTTTGTTCTGCTGTAGCCAATGACAGGTTGACTTGGCCTTGTGTTTTGGATCTTTGTCATGTTGGAACATCCAAGTACGTCCCATGACTGATTGCAAATTTGCCTCCAGTATTTGATGATATCGTGCTGCATTCATCTTTCCTTCAACTTGGACCAAGTTTCCTGTGCCTTTGTAGCTCACACATCCCCAAAACATCAGCGATCCACCTCCGTGCCTTACAGTAGGAATGGTGTTCCTTTCATCATAGACGTTGGCTGACATCTCTCCAAATGTTAGCAATAAACTTAGCACTTGAATTGTGAAAAAAATAAGATTCCATTTATTTTGCATCCACACACAATATTGTCATTAAACGTTTTTGGTCCTCCACTGGAACTTCATCAGAATGGTCTTTAAATGGATTCAAAGAATGGAGGTATACTAGAGTTGCATTTTGTCATTATGATTTAAAAAGAGAAAACACAGTAGTTTGACAATAAATGGCTTCACTCAACCACTAACCATGTGTGGAGAAAAAGTTTTGGTGTTATCATTTATATTCTCTGAAAAAAAAGACCAAGAAAGCAAAAATTCTGCCGGGGTATGTAAACTTTTCAGCACAACTGTATATTACACTGCAGTATCCATATATATCGGTCATATATTACACTGCAGTATCCATATATATCGGTCACATATTACACTGCAGTATCCATGTATATCGGTCATATATTACACTGCAGTATAGATCTATACATATATCTATCTATCTACACACACATACACACAATATCTGGAATATTGTGTCCAGTTTTGGGCACCACATTTTAAAAAAGACATCAACAAACTGGAGCAAGTTCAGAAAAGAGCGACCAGAATGGTGACCGGTCTGCAAACCCTGTCTTATGAGGAAAGGTTGCAGGATTTGGGAATGTTTAGTTTGCAAAAGAGAAGACTGAGAGGAGACTTAATAGCTGTCTACAAATATATAAAGGGCTGTCACATTGTAGAAGGATCATCTTTATTCTCATTTGCACAAGGAAAGACTAGAAGCAATGGGATGAAACTGAATGGGAGGAGACACAGATTAGATATTAGAAAAAACTTTTTGACAGTTAGAGTGATCTATGAGTGGAACAGGCTGCCACAAGAAGTGGTGAGTTCTCCTTCAATGGAAGTCTTCAAACAGAGGCTTAACAGACATCTGACTGGGATGATTTAGCGAATCCTGCTTTGAGCAGGGGGTTGGACAAGATGGCCCAGGAGGTCCCTTCCAACTCTACGATTCTATGAAGAGAGAGACAGAGATATACAAACACACACACAGTTGTGTATTAGGCTGAGGGTGCCAATACTTTTGTCTGGCCCATTTTTGGAGTTTTGTGTGAAATGATCATTGCGTCATTTTCTTTTGTGTTTTTTCATTTAAGACAAATTAAATGAAGATAATAATAGCAAAGAATGTGTTTGCAATCATTTTCAGGAAGAAGCTGAGTATTATCTGACAGAATTGCAGGGGTGTCAATACTTTTGGCCACAACAATATTATATATATATATATATATATATATATATATATATATATATGAGAAAGGACAACAAAGACCATCCCCATTGGGGGGTGAGAAGGAAGGCTTTTTTTATACTGCAGTGTTTATAATATTATATATATATACACTCACTGGCCACTTTATTAGGTACACCATGCTAGTAACGGGTTGGACCCCCTTTTGCCTTCAGAACTGCCTCAATTCTTCGTGGCAGAGATTCAACAAGGTGCTGGAAGCATTCCTCAGAGATTTTGGACCATATTGACATGATGGCATCACACAGTTGGCGCAGATTTGTCGGCTGCACATCCCTGATGCGAATCTCCCGTTCCACCACATCCCAAAGATGCTCTATTGGATTGAGATCTGGTGACTGAGGAGGCCATTTGAGTACAGTGAACTCATGGTCATGTTCAAGAAACCAATCTGAGATGATTCGAGCTTTATGACATGGCGCATTATCCTGCTGAAAGTAGCCATCAGATGTTGGGTACATTGTGGTCATAAAGGGATGGACATGGTCAGCAACAATACTCAGGTAGGCTGTGGCATTGCAACGATGCTCAATTGGTACCAAGGGGCCCAAAGAGTGCCAAGAAAAAATTCCCCACACCATGACACCACCACCACCAGCCTGAACCGTTGATACAAGGCTGGATGGATCCATGCTTTCATGTTGTTTACGCCAAATTCTGACCCTACCATCCGAATGTCGCAGCAGAAATCGAGACTCATCAGACCAGGCAACGTTTTTCCAATCTTCTACTGTCCAATTTCGATGAGCTTGTGCAAATTGTAGCCTCAGTTTCCTGTTCTTAGCTGAGAGGAGTGGTACCCAGTGTGGTCTTCTGCTGCTGTAGCCCATCTGCCTCAAAGTTCGACGCACTGTGCGTTCAGAGATGCTCTTCTGCCTACCTTGGTTGTAACGGGTGGCAATTTGAGTCACTGTTGCCTTTCTATCAGCTCGAACCAGTATGCCCATTCTCCTCTGACCTCTGGCATCAACAAGGCATTTCCGGCCACAGAACTGCCGCTCACTGGATTTTTTTTCTTTTTCGGACCATTCTCTGTAAACCCTAGAGATGGTTGTGCGTGAAAATCCCAGTAGATCAGCAGTTTCTGAAATACTCAGACCAGCCCTTCTGGCACCAACAATCATGCCACGTTCAAAGGCACTCAAATCACCTTTCTTCCCCATACTGATGCTCGGTTTGAACTGCAGGAGATTGTCTTGACCATGTCTACATGCCTAAATGCACTGAGTTGCCGCCATGTGATTGGCTGATTAGAAATTAAGTCTTAACACACAGTTGGACAGGTGTACCTAATAAAGTGGCCAGTGAGTGTATATATATATTACACTGCAGTATAAAAAAAGCCTTCCTTCTCACCCCCCAATGGGGATGGTCTTTGTTGTCCTCTCGTTCTTGGGTCCTCTACCAGAGGCCTGGAAGTTTGAGGGTTCTGTGCAGGATCTTAGTTGTTCTCAGTATTACGCTTTTCTGGACAGAGAGCTCAGATGTTGCTCCTGAGATCTGTTGTAGCCATTCTTCCAACTTAGGAGTCACTGATCTAAGTGCTCCTATTACCACTGGAATCACTGTTGCCTTCACCTTCCACATCTTCTCCAGTTCTCCTTTGAGGCCCTGGTATTTCTCCAGCTTCTCATATCCCTTCTTTCTGATGTAGCCATCACTTGGCAATGCCACATCTATTATTATTGCTCTCTTCTGATCCTTGTCTAATATGACAATGTCTGGTTGGTTAGCCAACACTTGCTTATTCATCTGGATCTTGGAAGTCCCACAGGATTTTAGCCCTTTCATTCTCCACCACTTTTTCTGGGGTCTCCCACCTGGACTTAGGAGGACTTAGCCCATATGCTGTGCAGATGTTCCTGTATACAGTTCCTGCTACTTGGTTGTGGCGTTCAGTATACACTGTTCCTGCTTAAATTTGGCATCCTGACTATGTGTTGGACGATTTCTGAGGTTTCTTTGCATAGTCTGCACCTTGGGCATTGTCTTGTGTGGTATATTCCAGCTTCTATGGATCTGGAACTTAGTGCTTGCTCTTGTGCTGCTATGGTCAGTGCCTCTGTGCTGTCTCGGAGTCCAGCTTTCTCCAGCCATTGATAGATTTTCTCCATGTCAGCCACCTCCATTATCTGTCAATGGTACATCCCATGCAGTGGCTTGTCTTGCCATGGCGCTTCGTGTTCCTGCTCTTCCTTCCAGATCTGTGGTTGTTGCTGCCTTAGGCTTTCTCTCAGCATCTCATCTTTTGGCCCCATTCTTCTGACGTATTCCTGGAAACTCCTGGTTTCATCCATGATGGTGGCTTGGATGCTTATCAAGCCTCGACCACCCTCCTTTCTCTTGGTATACAATCTTTGGGTGTTAAGACTTAGGGTGGAGACCTCCATGCATTGTGAGGAGCTTCCGAGTCCTCACATCTGCAGCTTCCATTTCTTCTTTGGGCCAGCACACTATGCCAGCAGGGTATCTGATGACTGGCAAGGCATATGTATTGATGGTGCAGATTTTATTCTTCCCATTGAGCTGGCTTTTCAGAACCTGTCTTACCCTTTGATGGTATTTGGATGTTGCTGCTTTCCTTGCCTCCTCATCATGGTTACCGCATCCTTGTGGAATACTGAGGTACTTGTAGCATGTTTGTACATCTGCCATGTCTCCTGCTGGTAATTACACGCCATCAGTCTTGACTACCTTGCGTCTCTATTACCAACCGGCCGCACTTCTCCAGTACAAATGACATCCCGATGTCTTCACTGTAGATCTTTGTAAGTTGGATCCATGAATCGATGTAGAGGAAGTGGCTGATGGTGCTTCCACTCTTAAACTTGTATCCATAGCCAGACTCTGTAATTATCTGACTGAGGGGGTTCAAGCCTATGCAGAACAGCGATGGGGACAGTATATCACCTTGGTACATGCTGCATTTGATGGTTACTTGTGCTAGTTGTCTTGAGTTGACTTCCAATGTTGTTCTCCATAGCCCCATTGAGCTTCTGCGGAAGGTTTCTAATTTCCTGTTGACATTGTAGAGAGCCAAGCATTCACAGATCCATGTGTGTGGCATTGAGTCATAGGCTTTCCTGTAGTCAAGCCAGGCTGTGCCGAGATTGATCTGTCTGGATCCTGAGTCTTGAGCGACTGCTCTATCTACTAGGCGCTGGTGCTTAGAGCCTCTGGTGTCGGTCCCGATGCCTTTCTGAGCTGGATTCATGTACTGGTTCATATGGTTCTGTAGCTTGGTGGCTATGATGCCTGATAGGAGTTTCCATGTTGTTGTAAGGCAGGTTATTGGGTGGTAGTTGGATAGAACTGTTCCTTTATGAGGATCCTTCAAGATCAGCACTGTTGTGTTAGCCAAGCTGGGTGGTGGCCTTCTTCTAGCAATTGGTTCATCTGCTTTCCCATGCGTTCATGTACTGCTGTTAATTTATTTAGCCAGTAGGTGTGGATCAGGTCTGGGCCAGGTGCTGTCCAGCTCTTCATGTTCTTGACCCACTGTTGGAAGTCTGCTTCTGTAATGGTGACTGGTTGTTGCTCTAGGGGGGTGCTGTGTTTCAGTCTCAGATCTTGCAGCCACATTGCGCTGGTGTTGTGTGTTTTTTCTTTCTCCCATATGTTCCTCCAGTATTGTTCAGTCTCTGCTATTGGTGGAGTTGCTGCCTTTGTGCTGTTACTCTGTAGTTGGGAGTACACTTTGGATAGTTCTTTGGAGAACAGGGCATTTATCTTCTTGGCCTCATCTCTAGTGTATCTCCCTAGTCTTGCAGCGAGTGCTGTGAACCTTTGCTTAGCAGTCTCTAGGGCTTCAGCTAGGGTCAGGTCTTTGTACTGGGTATTATTCTTTATCTACACCTTTCTGTATTTCTAGTTGGCTGAAGTCAGGCGGATCAGATTTTTGTCTCCAGCCTTCTTTTTCAAGGGGGGCACATACATCTGTTGTTCTTGCTGGTTGTATATTTCCATGATTGCTGAAGTAGCAGTTTATTAGTTTGAGTTATGGTGGTAGTAGGTATTGATGCAAGTACTCCATTGGCATTTTCTAGCATACTGTCTGGTGATGTTTCTCTGCTGGGCCTTGGCAGTCGATCTCTGGTATTGATGGTATTCAGTTTTTCCAAAATCTTCTGTTTCAGACCAGCTGCAGTGCTCTCTAATTGCAGGATTGGATCAGGATCTTCAGGAGGTTGCACATGTTGTTCTTCCGGGTCTTCATGTGGGGTGGATCTGCGTGTGCAGTTGATCCATCTCAAGTTGTGATAATAGCTCTCTCTTTATGATATTGAAACGTTGGGTGGTTAGTTGTTTCTCAGTCAATGGACATGCAGGTCTTGTATCCATCCAGAATTTCCTGCAGTATCCATATACACTCACTGGCCACTTTATTAGGTACACCATGCTAGTAACGGGTTGGACCCCCTTTTGCCTTCAGAACTGCCTCAATTCTTCGTGGCAGAGATTCAACAAGGTGCTGGAAGCATTCCTCAGAGATTTTGGACCATATTGACATGATGGCATCACACAGTTGGCGCAGATTTGTCGGCTGCACATCCCTGATGCGAATCTCCCGTTCCACCACATCCCAAAGATGCTCTATTGGATTGAGATCTGGTGACTGAGGAGGCCATTTGAGTACAGTGAACTCATTGTCATGTTCAAGAAACCAATCTGAGATGATTCGAGCTTTATGACATGGCGCATTATCCTGCTGAAAGTAGCCATCAGATGTTGGGTACATTGTGGTCATAAAGGGATGGACATGGTCAGCAACAATACTCAGGTAGGCTGTGGCGTTGCAACGATGCTCAATTGGTACCAAGGGGCCCAAAGAGTGCCAAGAAAAAATTCCCCACACCATGACACCACCACCACCAGCCTGAACCGTTGATACAAGGCAGGATGGATCCATGCTTTCATGTTGTTTACGCCAAATTCTGACCCTACCATCCGAATGTCGCAGCAGAAATCGAGACTCATCAGACCAGGCAACGTTTTTCAAATCTTCTACTGTCCAATTTCGATGAGCTTGTGCAAATTGTAGCCTCAGTTTCCTGTTCTTAGCTGAGAGGAGTGGTACCCAGTGTGGTCTTCTGCTGCTGTAGCCCATCTGCCTCAAAGTTCGACGCACTGTGCGTTCAGAGATGCTCTTCTGCCTACCTTGGTTGTAACGGGTGGCAATTTGAGTCACTGTTGCCTTTCTATCAGCTCGAACCAGTCTGCCCATTCTCCTCTGACCTCTGGCATCAACAAGGCATTTCCGGCCACAGAACTGCCGCTCACTGGATTTTTTTTCTTTTTCGGACCATTCTCTGTAAACCCTAGAGATGGTTGTGCGTAAAAATCCCAGTATATCAGCAGTTTCTGAAATACTCAGACCAGCCCTTCTGGCACCAACAATCATGCCACGTTCAAAGGCACTCAAATCACCTTTCTTCCCCATACTGATGCTCGGTTTGAACTGCAGGAGATTGTCTTGACCATGTCTACATGCCTAAATGCACTGAGTTGCCGCCATGTGATTGGCTGATTAGAAATTAAGTCTTAACACACAGTTGGACAGGTGTACCTAATAAAGTGGCCAGTGAGTGTATATCGGTCATATATTACACTGCAGTATCCATATATATCGGTCATATATTACACTGCAGTATCCATATATATCGGTCATATATTACACTGCAGTATCCATATATATCAGTCATATATTACACTGCAGCATCTATATATTGATCATATATTACACTGAATTATCTATATATCAGTCATATATTATACTACAGTGTCTCTGACACCGGCTCTGAACCCATTACTAGTTTTCATGCCAGGGCAACATTTTAGTCCTAGTCTGTCCCTGAAAGTGTACAAGTCTATGTGTGCAAGTGTGCTCATGTGATGTTTATGGAAAATGAACATTTTCTGTGCAGTAAGTGTGATGTCCACATGCACCTTTGTACGATTGTGAATGTGTTATGTACATTGGATTAGCCACGATGTTACAACATATATACAATACATACAAAACACAAACAAGAGGTTTACTGGAATAATTTTTTTATACCAATGGACTTGCATTAGTTAAAATAATAAGTTCAATTGCTTCGTGCCCTCTCCTGTGGAAGTTATGGTTCAGTTCATAAGAGTGAGCAGTGTGAAGGCATTTAGTAGAGGACATGTGGAGGCCATGTGGGGTGTGTGGGTGTCATATTTCGTGCAGGGAGCAAAGTGAGGGGCAGATAGTGTGATTATAATGCTACTGAATAAAAATTGTTATTTTTACAGGAGTTGTCCTAGGAAAACCGATAAGTCTGCCGTCACTCTGTGTGTCTGCTGACAAATGAAGCCCGTCAGTGCATGCGCTGTGCGCTGTGGGGATTCAGCTGTTTTAGACCAGAAAACAGAGGGTATTTATGAGCTACCAGTGTGTGCAGCCTTCTTCTCCATACTCTTATATGGATTGAGGTCGAGCCCTTTAGTCGGACAAGCTCACTGGCCGTCCGCATCACTGTTCGGGGAGCAGCCTAGGCTCAATACAAGTGTATGGAGCAAGGCTGCGTCCACTGGCCAGTTGTATATATAACTCATACATAACATGCGTTCCCAGGTTTTAAACTGGCAAATCCGTGCAGAGCACAGTGCGTGCGCTGGGGGGATTCATAAGTCTGCAGTCACACAGTGACTAGGGCTTCCGGTGATGTATTTCTGTACTGTTTGTGGTTCTGGTGATGTATTTTTCTACGGATGATGGTTTTGGTGACTCCTTTCTGTACTTATGGTGGTTCTGGTCAAATAATCCTGTACTGATGGTGGTTCTGGTGATGTACTTCTGTAATGATTGTTGTTATGGTGATTTATTTCTGTACTGTTCATGGTTCTGGTGATGTTTTCACGTACTGTTCATGGTTCTGGTGATGTTTTCACGTACTGATGGTGGTTCTAGTAATGATTTCTGTACCGTTCGTGGTTCGAGTGATGTATTTCGGTATTGATGGTGGTTCTGGTGGGTTTTCTTCTATACTGATGCATTTTTGTTCATTTGATGGTTCTGGTGAAGTATTCCTGTAATATTGGTGGTCCTGGTGGTTCTGATGATATATTAATGTATTTTTGTCGTTTCCGTTGATGTATCTCTGTACTTTTGGTGGTTCTAGTGATGTACTTCTACATTGATTGTGGTTCTGGTGATGTATTTCAGTACCTTTAGTGGTTCTTGTTATGTCTTTCGGCAATTCAGTGGTTGTGAAGCAGTATTCATGTGCTGTTATTGGTTCTGATTCTGTACATATGCTCCACTCCTTAATTTGTTAGATAACTTGATACCTGACTATGTTAATAAAGCATTGTACAGTCTGACAAGTTAAATCAAAAGTCTGTATTTCTCTTCATTCATTTAAAATGAAGCACTGTAGCCAAGCGCATGTAATATACTCACTGTCAGAATTCGGCTACGAGAACTGGTTCCAGTGGTCATCATGTAACCACTCAGACGTGATTTTCATACTTACGGTCACGTGCCAACTATTTTCTCTTCATTGAGAGAAGCAGGGTCTGTAGTTTTATATATATATTCTATATTACTATAATATAGGACAAGTCACCTATATCTTAGAGACTCATTTTATAAGATGTTGCCTATATTATACAGACACCTATATTATTTGGAAAACAGCCACCTATATTATACAAGACAGTTCCTCATATCATTCATTCACCTATATTTTTTAGGATAGTTTCTCATATCATATGGTAACCTAAATTATATAGCTCAGGCACATATATTATATAGGATACAGTCACCTGTATTATATTGTACAGTCACCTGGATAAGGTGGGCGTGCTTTTCTTGGAGTCCATCTTGTAGCTGTTAAGGCTGATCTGCTCTGCTGATTCAGTGTCGCTTCTCTGGTCCTTTAGGTCTGGAGATCCACTCACTCTGCTGTAATACAATAAGGGCATACTTTAACCAGGGGCATAGCAATAGGAAGAAAGGTTCCCCATGGTAAAAGAGCCAAATGTCAGGGGTAAACAAGTTACTCTGGTTTGGTCAGCACAGGTGACTTGGTCAGGAGCAGGACAAGAGAGGCACAGAATGATACAGTAGACTCTCTGAGAGTTTACATTCAGTAATGAAGTTTATAACACTATAACTCCCTGAACCCAACACCCATTTGAATACCCCATTCTATTTACCCAGAAGTCTTTGGTCTCTCCTGTGGGCTCCTTTGCCCTTTCCTCGCCTTTTGATCACTTATCTGCTGTGAATATTCCAACAATGTCTGTGCCGTCGTCTCCCGTTTGTTGACTATGAACAAAAAATTAATTTAAGGATCAAAATGATTTTTCACATCTTCAGTCACGGATTCCTCATAAGTTTCTGCTAAATGTTTTAGGATGCAGTAGAGAAACTGTAGATTTACAATGAGCTTCCAACAAGACAACTCAGATTAAAGTCAACCCAGCCCTCGGCCAATCTATGAGTGGGTCACCAATGTGTGGAGTCTTCTAGAGTCCTAAGAAGTAGACCACCCATGAGATCATCAGTATGCCCTTTATGCCATGTGAACAATGGTTGCCCAGATAGGATAATCGGTTTAAGATTATGCTAGTCAAAAGGTGTGTTTTCCTACTCGGTGCAATTCAACACACATGGGGAATAATGATGTCTAATTGTCACCTTACCCATACATTTCGAGGAGGAATACCAAAGAGTTTTAGGAACGGGTTCCCCAGAATTTCCATTTTGTGGGGAATAAAATTTTTTTTACTAGAGCAGAAGTGTCAGGAGTAGAGATGGGCGGACGCCTGGATGTCCGGGTCTGGCCAAACAGTTACAAAAATCTTGGGTTCGGGTACCAGAACAGTACACTTACCCAAACCTGGACCCCATTCACTGGAATGGGGGACCTGAACATCCAGTGTTTGCCATGATGTCATGTGCATGACAGCGTGGCAAACACTGTCGGCAGTAAAATCATCATCGCCGGTCAGACAGCCACTGTTCCCAAGGTGTCAAAAGACAGTGTGAGAATGTAGCTGTGATCGGAGGTAAAAAGTTTACCTCTGGTCACTGGTGTCAGCTGATGGGACTACTGCTACCATCAGCAAACGTCTGCTGCTAAGAAGAGAGAGAGCAAGAGCCGCTGATGAGAGTATTTATCAGCCGGCGCTGTAATTTAAAGAAAAAAAAAAAAAAAACTGCGTGGGTTCCCCAGTGTTTTCGATAACCAGTCAGTCAGAACTTACAGCTGGGGCTGCAACCCTCAGCTGTCAGCTTCAGCAAGGGCCCCAGGCTTATTTTTAATTATTTAAAAAAAATCATTTAAAAAAATGGCGTGGGGTCCCCCCCTCATTTTTTGAAAACCAGCCTTGCCAAAACAGACAGTTGGGGGCTTGTATTCTCAGGCTGGCAAGGGGCCATAGATACTGCCTCCCCTGTAGTAGTCACAAGTAGGGTTCATATTTGTGTGGTTGATATCACCTTTGTATTGTCTATCACCTTTGTATTGTCATTTGACATCAAGACCATGGCTTAGTAAGGGAAATACATCTAAAAAAACCCTATCCATTACTAACATTACTAATCCTGTAGTTGCGCCATAAATAAAGACACAGCAAGAAGTCCTTTATTTGAAATAAAACATAACACTTTTACTTTTATAACTAAAATTAAACAGTTATACTCACCTAATGCCTAATTCTACTGAATCCCTCGTCTCGTGTAATAAAACAAAAATAAAAAATAACCATATTCCTCAGTGACCGGCAGTGATGTCATCGAGGTTACTGCTGGTCACTGAGGCTGCGTTCCCAGCCGGGCTGAACTGCGGTGACTTCGGTGAGATCCCTGCTAGCACAGTGAGAAAGTCTCACGGTGCAGAGGACAGTTCATCGCAGTTCACCGGGAGAATTTCACTGCACTGAATTTGATCACACCTGCGGGCTCCGGCTGTCTTTTGACAGTGTGGGAACCGCAGCTGTGTGACCGGCGGTGATGATTTTACCGCTGATCAGAAGTTGTGTTTGCCACGCTGTCATTCGCATGACAGCGTAACAATCACCCCGTTTTCAGTGGGCAGAACCCAAATTGTAGCACGGACTTCCTGGTGAAATCTGTGCTTGGTGTCCGTGCCCGAACAGTAGGTGTTCTGTACGGACGCTTAACGTTACGGTTCGGGTTCGCCCATCTCTAGTCAGGAGAACAAATCAGTCCTCTATAAAGGCATCTTATAGATATCCTAACATTAAAAGCTCAATATTCGAGACCCATGGTTTAGCTTACAGTCCAATCACAGCAACAATTACATTATTGTCCTGGAAGACTAAAAAGACTAAGACTAAAAAGTCACCTGTATAAAACAGATGACTCAACAACAGCACATTGACGATTTTCAGTTGAGCACTAACAGGGTTTATATTTGATGTGAATATACTTGATGTTAAGGGGGGATTCTCAAGTATAGAAGTTATTAAGACCCCCACATGAATGGAGTGGTGGTTGGTCATGGGCACTGCTGCTCTATTCATAATGGGACACTTTAGAGCCCCAGTTCTTGAGATTTGTGGATATCTCAGCGGTCAGAAAGTTATCCTCTATAAAAAAAAAAAAAAGTACATTTAGATTACTGTAGTAAAATTTAGGCAATCATGTCTGGATCAGGCAACAGCTCCAGTGCAGTCTGTACACAGAGGCCGACCAAGCTCTGATATTTCCATCTCAGAAAACTATTATCAGGAATCAGGTTTTTTTTTTTACAATCAGTTGCACAAAGTGCAAATTGCGACAACATTTTTCAAAAGATGGATGGAGAATACAAAATCTGTCCCAACTATAGACAAATATGGGAAGAATAACACTTTTATCCACCCTTCCACTAGAACAAAATTGCTCCAGATAATGGCAACCTTTTAGTGTCAGATCATAAATCTGTAGGAAAAAATAATTTTGTTAAAAAAAAAAAAACAAATGCAAAAAGATCAACAAGATTTAGAAGCACATAAAAAGGCACACAGCTAATAATAGACTGATCCCTATGCTTCTTGGAAAAATTCCCTTCAGACCAATGCATTTAGAACAGAAGCAAATCTACCTGGAGCTGGAAGTTTACGGCGTAGAGAGATCCTCACTAAGTCGCTGCCAAGTCTGTTAGCAAAACGATTGACTCTCTGGTCATAAAACCAATCTCCTGTTGATTTCTTCAGCTCCCTGCAAACATTGAAAGTATATGAGACGTTCATGTTCTAAATCTTCACAATGAAGAAGCTCTGCGGAATAAAGAGGTTCTATCAGGGGATACTTTGCGATCAGCTTATTGCTATCAGATCCTTCTGACCAGTAGTGATTGTCCAGATCAGAGAGGGACCATCTGTGATCTAGTATCTCTGCAGCTACATCTCTTATATTTGATTTTACAAGACTAAGTGATAACAGAACTTTATAAAATGAATGTACATGTAACTCACGCCTCCTTGATGCAAACGTTGCACTTCCATCCTCCAGTTGAGGTCTCCATGCGACAATCTTTGCACACTAAGTGGTTGCAACTCCGACAAGTGTTTGTTTTAGGGAGCAGACGTCCCACATTCTGCTGACATCGGGCGCAGGTTCGGTCACTGTATCGCTGACTCCCCCTTTTTGCACCTTTTCTCCTTATATCCAGAAGCTCATTTTTTAATCTCCTACGAACAAAAGACAGAAGAGGTGAATCACTGAGGATGTGAAGGACTCGTGAAGGCAATCTTTCGAGGCGTCTTAGATCAGTATATATAGCCCTTATTCCAGGGGCAAACACAGAATTATACCTCCCAGCGAAGATATCAGCACAGTCCTGTACCAAGATTATTCTCTCCCCATAGCAATGGTAGGGCTTGCATCTGAGGTACTGGAGTCCCAGGTTCCAGCCACCTGAAGCTCTAACACCCTGAAGTTCTTGCCCTGCAATGTTCCTATAAGTTACAGTGTAGACTGTGACGATATCATTGCACCTGTTGGTGCCAAGGCGCTGTTCAGAAGGGGTGTATGACAGAGCTGTCTTGAAAACAACAGATCACACTGGAACTAATGTTATTCAATGGGACAATGCAGCGTAACGGGTTTTTTTCCCTGACCGAATCTGCATGTGAAAAAATTAAAAAATCACAGCATGAACTAGTTTCCTCTGTAAATCGGATGAGATTCACCCATTTAAGTCTAAAGGTTTGTAAAAATAAAAATCGGATGCAGTACAAAGCCACAGTGTAGCATCCAATTTTTAAGGATACATTGCAATTCTGTAACATAGTAATGGTTAATAGCTGCTGATGTAAAAAAAAAAAAAAAAAAAAAAAAAAAAATGAATTTTACACGGATGACAAGTGAGATAAAAAATCATTCCACTTTTTTGGATTTAACATTGAATGACCCACTCATGTGAACCTAGCCTCAGGAGCACTATTTGCTGGGGGCATTTAATTTTCAGGACCTTGTATTATAGGGTATTCGAGTATTAATAGTATTTTCAAGGGGGACTTTCATTAGGCACAGTAGAAGGGGCAAGGACAGGATGAAGAGCTTATGTTGAGGAGGTCAGGAGGATAATGGACAGGAGAAGAACCTACGACTCTTTGAAAAAATCCTGTATATGGAGTCATAGTTGGAGAAGCCTCATTATTGTCTTGGCTGGAAGGAGAAGAAGAAGAAAGAGGACAATGTTTCAAACCATAGAAGACGTCTCCTGTGGTCTGGATTTACTCCTAGTATGTAAAAAAGTGTCTGACGTGGGGGAACTGGTACACCTGCCTATGGGTTTGTGCTCCACATCTGACAACCCAGAGTAAAATAAATACCTGACTACGTTGTTGATACGCCTTTTTATGGCTTTCATTAATGTGACTTAGAGATAAATTAGCCATGCGCTGACTATGCTCTTACAGCAGGGGCACGTGGGGAAGCAGCGATATTACAGAGCTGCCAGCTATAAGACGCCCATCACAGAGGCCACAGCCAGACTAACAGGAATAAGATGGATGGTAAGTTTAACGGAGAAAAAAAAAATTATAACCCTAAATTATATATCGGTATAATCAAAAAAAGACAGCAGTGTTTCTCTTGGAATACAAAAAACAATATTAAATTAACAGAGATACATACAATTACTGTGAAGTAATAAACGGTTACATAAAGGCATAGCAAAATTTCTAAATTTGCTTTGCCATTATATCCTTACTGTCACTTCACTGTAATTTATGAGAATTTTTTCTACATTTATGAGCCCCTTCTCCTCCTGCTGTCTAACCTCATCATTTACTCAGAAAACCCATCTCAAATGTGTCTTAGTCCAAGTTAGACGGACTTCCAGCACAGAAAGGTTAAAGCCAGCTATAAAAGCCTATAAGGAAGGGGAGTTAGGAGGAGGATTAAGGAGCTAAGTAATAAAGCAAGCATAGGCAGACTCACTGTTAGCGAGAGTGAGGTAACATATTCCAGAGCTGGATTCACAGATACACTGCTCACAGTACTGCAGTGTAGTGTTCTCCAGGATGCTGCTGCTGCTACTTGTGAAGATGTGTCACTTACAGACAGGAGAACAGGAATTCCTCATGTCCGTGTGTGCGATGTATTGGACGCTCCAGCCACTAGTTCAAAGGGAACTGAAAACTACAGATAGAGTCTGCAGAGGGGAAAACTGATGAAAATGCAGAATACAAAGTCATGTAATGGTCAGATATATTATGTTATTCCTCATGTACACACAGGACTTATAAATCCTGAATGTATGCAGGTGAAGTTGTAAGTGTATAATTTACAAGTCCAAGAATTCTGAACATTTTATTCAGCCATTACTTATTTTTACCCGTTTTTCTGCAAGTTTGGGTGATAATATACCTGGTCAATATAACCTGGGAAGGGGCTGTTATTGGCTTATCTATGGAGGAGCCCTGGCTGCCATACTGCGGGTCACCAGGGTCTCCTAGATGATGTAACTAAAAGGAAATGTCCAATAAAGCAGAGGCTTCGTCCTCCCTCACCTGACCCGACGATCCTCCACTCTCCGCAGGTCTTCGTCTCTCTGGAGAACTTGCAGGATAAAATCTTTTTCCATCTCTGACAAGTAGGACAGATTTACCATTTCTGGATTTTGGGTCATGGTTGCTCCTCAGTTCTCACTAAACAGTGCGGCTAACGTTTCAGACAGACACCTAGGAAAAGAATGGAAACAATATAATTGCGGTGTATGGAGTGTCATGTCGGCTAATGAAGGCTTGTTCAATACTCTGTTATTTGTCACCATTAAGATAAGATCTCTGCTTGTTGTCAGTGAGACATGCCATTACACAGCCAATACCTGTAAATGAACTTCCGGCTTACAAAATATGGAATAACAAGATGATAAAGCAGTAGAAAGGATACGTTGACTTTGGTTGGAAAATTATTTGGACACGGCCTTTATTAAAAATTTACATACCAAACTGTAAAACTTATAACCAAACCACAGCTTAGTCAAAGCTCAAGCCCGTTTACCATTTCCAATACCTGATGCCCATTCAGTTCCTTGAACGACTTAAACTACGGCCACCTTGCCTAACTAACAGTAGGCAAGAGTGGCAGGCCCCACCAAGGGCCAATTCAACCATTGCCTGCAAATCGAGGTTAAAATATCAGTGCCTATTTCCGAAAGATGCACCCAATCGCTCCGAAAAAGGCCTGGTAATCCATCTTCCAAGTCAACGTGCCTTAAAGAAAAACCACCGATAGACGGCATAAACTTGTTCATGGACAAATCTCTTACGAATTTTCTCACAAAATTTAAAATCCATAGATTGTAACCAAAGCAATCTTGGCACTATTTCAGAAAATATTAAGGTAGCATTGGGAAACATATTTCTTAATTCGAATAAGCTTTGTTTCATCTGAAATAATAAATCAATTGTTCTGAGTTATCGAATGTTGTTTCCTTCAAGATGAATGATTACGTCTAGGGATGGAGACCTGTTGTACATCAAAATCACTTGGTCCATGAGGCCAATCCATTTCTGTCCTCTGATATCAAACCAAAAAACCCTGACCAAATCAAAGGACAGACAGGCTCAAACCATAACAGTGTTGCCTCGCTCTCCTTTCAGCCCAGAGAATGAAAGAATGGCCTATTATCCACACTGTGAAACCCAAGAAAACTACAAACAAAAGTTGGTTCCACATTATTTACGAATATACAATTTATAACATTTCGTGCCCCATCTCCCTAACTTTTTAATAAATGTTTCTCTTAAACCAATCCTGGCTGCCTCTGTTGCTGCTCCAATTTGGAAAGAAGGAGTAGAGAAATATCACTGACCAAAGCATAGCCTAGATAAACACTTTTTCAGTATGCTCCTAAATTGGAACTGCGTCAAAGGCTTGCCAGAACGGTGGAGGAGGAATTTATTCTTCCCAGCAGAGCGTATACCAATATATTTTCTGAACAGACAAACTGGACAAAATAAATCTTCAGATAAACACATTAACCTTAAACTACTGCCCTTACCTTCCTGATCCGTTTTAGATTTGGCTATGTACAAAAACATTGACCCTTCTACAATAGAGATTGGATTGACAGCTAAACCTTCAAACCCATTTTGCCCTCTTGGCAACAGTTTACCAATACTAAGGGCCCCAACAAACATTAGGGTTGCTACAGTGCAAAACAATAATGACTCAAAACTATCAAAACAACATATATTGGATACTATACATAACTTTTAGCAAACCCGGAGAGATGAGGCACCTGCGATCCCGGACAGAATGATTCTTCCTATAGCTCTTCACTACCTGCTTCACAATAAAATAGGCAATGACCCATTCTGACCCAAAACTTTCCTAAAAAAGGAAATACCAGTAAAACTCCTAGAAACTGTAGAATGAGCAAAACCTTTATCAAACAGAAATAACAAAAACGCTGATTGTTCTGAACTTGACCTGGTGTCTAAATTTTCTGTAAAGCAAAACTTGGACCAAACATCGCCACTGATCGCAGCAATAGATCCAAAATTATGACCAGATTAGACCCCATAGATAATCCGGCCACTCCTCTCCTATTTTCCAGGCGCTGGGTACGAGCTTGAAGAAACTTGTGAACTGAAAATGAGAGAGTGATTCAGCAATTAAATTGCATTTTTGTTCAACATACGCGGCTTTCAGCCAAATGTTATATTTAAGGCATAATAGCACCAGAGACACAGTTCACAGCATATAAAATGTCCTTGCTGCTAGACCTGATAAAATTTTTGTTGGCCAACTTCCTACCCAAAATGACTATTCCTACCAAGATAGGAAACAATTCTAACAGTACACCATTTTTTGTAACTCCCCTATCTATCCAGGCCTGATTCCACCTACCAGAACACCACTCGCCGTCTAAAATCACGCCAAGACCATAGGTCATAGCATCTGTAAAGAATAGCAACTACTCATCTGAGACAAAGTTAGCACGCCACATCGGCCGACCATTGAAAGACTAAGAATTCTAGCCAAACTTCTAAATCTTCCTTTACGTCCTTTAATAATCTGACATGGAAGCATGGGTTCCTAATACCTGCCATGCAGGAGGACAAGTGCCTACAAAAAACCCTTCCCATAAACCAAATAAGCCCAACAATGACTACTTTCACAGAAGCTTTATCTTTACGCAATAAGCACTGTATCGCCTGTCTGCATTTTTCAATTTTGGTTAATGGCAAACACAACTCACCCGTAACAGTCTCTCAATATAATGTCCTAATAAAGTGAATAATGGCACTTCAATTCAAAATGTATAACACACTCCCCAATTGAAATAAAAAAGGGGGATGAAGAGATTCATAAAGCAGAATTTTATTAATTCAAAAAAGTTAAAATGTTAAAGTTAAAAAAAAAACTGTGTGCCTCACATAGACCAAACTTCCAAAAGCCAAGAACTAAAATAATAATAATTTTATTTCTATAGCGCCAACATATTCCGCAACACTTTACATTATAGAGGGAACTTCTACAGACAAAGACATTACAGCACAGAGTAGCAATAAACACATCGATCAAAACAGATACCAAGAGGAGTGAGGGCACTGCTTGCAAGAAGGGAAAAGGGGAGACATGAAAGGTGGATGGTAACAATTGCTTTTGTTTTCATTGTTTGGACCAGCCCTAGTGTAAGAATTGGGTGCTCCTGTTGCTGCATGAACCAGTTAATCTAAATATGTAACAGTACAGACACAAAGGGCTATTAACTGCAAAAAGCATGCGAGAACATGATGAGAGGTACCTGGTTATGGTAAAAAATTTTGAATGAGCCACACCGGGATATTTAGGTTAATGCGTTGAGGCGATAGGCCAATCTAGGCCAATCTAAACAAATGCATTTTTAAAGACATGCTTAAAACTGTGGGGATTAATCGTATTAACCTGGGTAGTGCATTCCAAAGAATTGGTGCAGCACGTAAAAAGTCTTGGGAGACGGGAGTGGGAGGTTCTGATTAATGAGGATGTTAACTTCAGGTCATCATCATACAATACAGGTAATGTGGATGAATAGAAATGTTAAGTACCACAAAAACTACTTTATGTACATATTATAATCAAACAGATATAAAATATATATAGCAGATAAATAGGGGGGGGGGTTGTTTTGTTTTTTTAAATCACCCCAAAAAATCTACAAAAACCATCAAACTAAAAGAGTAAAAGATTAAGTCCACGCTGACAAAATAAAGCCAGAGTACACGTAGCTGGTATATTTAAGCAGTAGTAGTCAAAATTGCATAGAAACACAGAAACCTATAATGCAAAACCATATAAAGGTAAGCACTGGTACCAGATCAATGGGGCTAAAGAATAGTGAAATAAGATCTATCAGTGAGATGTGCCAAAGAAATGGAATACTCAGACCAAACACTCAGCTGTGCACATAAATAAGTGGCGGACAGTGCCCGCAAAGACAGGAGACCGATTCACCTTGCTATCTGGAGCCAAGTCCTCTCACCCCGATGTGCGTTTTGTTGAAGGCTGACCCACAAGGTTTGCCTTTTTTAAAAAATAAAATTGGTCCGAGCCTCCCTGCCGAAAGTCGCATAAGTGTTATGCAAGTGTCATGCGAGTATCATGTGGGCACAATTCGATTTTTCACACCTAGCATCAGATTTACATCCTGATGCAGTGCGATTGCTATCCGATTTTAAACATGAGCTTTTACATAGAGCAATTCTCTATGTCACTTACACATTGTTTGCAAAGGAAATTTTCGTCAAAACACAGAAATTATACACATATATACATTATACACACACACACACACACACACACTCTCGAGTATAAGCAGACACGAGTATAAGCCGAAGGCACCTAATTTTACCACAAAAAAACTGGGAAAAACTTATTGACTCGAGCATAAGCCTAGGGTGAGAAATGCAGCAGCTACAATTTCAAAAATAAAAATAGATACCCATATAATGCTGCATAAAATTGATGATGGCCCCCAAAAGTTTGCTCCATACAAAAATAAGTCCCATATAATGCTGCATAAAGTTGATGATGGGCCCCATAAGATGCCCATATAATGCTCAAATGCAGTTTATGCTGATCTTATACCCTGCAGCAATAAAATAAAAATGACATACTCCCCTCTCGTCGCTGACCGCTGCTCCTCAGTGTTGCCATCTCTCTGCAGCAACTGAGGGCACACACTAATCACGTCATCGCGCACTCTGACCTGAACGTCACAGCCAGAGGACGCGGAAGACACAGCGTGGCGGTGGAACAGGGAGGGGTGATTATCGCAAGTACCATGGACCTGAGCGAGCGACGGAATAGGCACCTGGCCCCCATAGCGCGCCAGTGACCCCGCCTGCTCAGGATCCTGGCGCCAATGCCGACCGCTGGCCCTGTCAGCAGCCACCGGAATACTTACCAAGGCTGCAGGGGAGTGCGCAGACGATCCGAAGACACCGAGGACCTGCGCACTGCATCTGAGGACAGGTAAGTGGGACCGTGACTTGTGTATAAGCCGAGGGGGGGGGTCTTTTTCAGCAAAAAAAGATGCTGAAAACATCAGCTTATACACGAATATATATATATATATTATACTGTATATATGCTGCTCAAAAAAATAAAGGGAACACAAACAGAATATAAATCCAAATAAATCTAACTTCTGTGAAATCAAACTGTCCACTTAGGAAGCAACACTGATTGACAATCAGTTTCACGTGCTGTTGTGCAAATGGAATAGACAACAAATGGAAATTATTGGCAATTATCAAGACACCCTCAATAAAGGAGTGGTTCTGCAGGTGGGGACCACAGACCACATCTCAGTATCAATGCTTTCTGGCTGATGTTTTGGTCACTTTTGAATGTTGGTTGTGCTTTCACACTTGTGGTAGAATGAGATGAACTCTACAACCCACACAATTGGCTCAGGTAGTGCAGCTCATCCAGGATGGCACATCAAGGCGAGCTGTGGCAAGAAGGTTTGCTGTGTGTCAGCGTAGTCTCCAGACTCGCCACCAGGAGACAGGCCAGTACACAAGGAGACGTGGAGGGGGCCGTAGGAGGGCAACAACCAAGCAGCAGGACCGCTACCTCTGCCTTTGGTAGTGCTCCTCCTGTTCCTCCTTGCACAGAGCCCTGCAAAATGACCTCCAGCAGGCCACAAATGTGCATGTGTCTGCACCCCTTGTGAGACCATATGCTGGTGCGGTTGGCCCTGGGTTCCTCCTAATGCAGGACAGTGCCAGACCTCAGGTGGCTGGAGTGTGTCAGCAGTTCCTGCAAGATGAAGGCATTGAAACTATGGACTGGCCCGCCCGTTCCCCAGACTGCACAAGAAATTTTTTCATTTTTAGGCTCTGATTACACACTGCTGCCACCTTTCCCGCACACTGTGTATAAAAACTGGACATATGTGCACTTATTACTACCGACCCCCTGTAAGAAGAAGCTAACGTGAAACACACGTCAGGGCGCCTTACTGCTGACCAGGTCATGTATACCCACTATACTCTGAATGTACTTTAGTACCCTTTCTTTATTTGCACAATTATAATGCTATTGCACAACTATACTATTACTGAATAGCATACTTGCACCTTTACCAATATATACCATTTTGTTACTATAGCATTTATGGTAGGCTGATATATATTTTTTTGCCAAGAAATACAACAAGACACTTTGAGCACTGTGCACTTTATATTTTTTGTGGAATATATATTTTGCGGGGAGTTATGTATTTCTTTCCTATTTGGCTATGAGCTGCTCTTAATTAAAACAGAGCTTTTTTTCAAAAATTTAAATCTCATGGTTCATTGAAGCATTTATATTGATATATTTAGCATTAGTGCTTATTTATTTTGGATAAAATATCTTGACAATTTATAGATATTTCTTAGCTCTATTGAACCTATTGATCAATGTATTATATGGGTAATCAATACACTGATTGAAAAAATTATTTTTGTATGTACATTGAACCATATAAGTACTAATTGTACTATACAGCACTTTAAACTTTTATCTTGTGGATTTTTTTCATTTTTATGCTCTGATTACCGTACATTTTTTTAATGCAAATTGCCTATTAACTCATTACAAATTAGCTCATTTATCATAATTCATCCCTGTGTTTTCAGGTCCATTTTTGTGTCTACCCACTAAAGACTGAAAAATAGGCTATGTGCACACGTTCAAATCTGCACCAAAAAAGCATCAAATAATGGGGAAAACACAAAATGTAGCAAAAATGCAATAACCAGAAGTTATTCTCTAGTATGGTACAAACAACTGCAGAAAACAAAAAAAATTCAGTATCTATGCAATGTGTGAACATGGCCTAACAGACAGAAAAAAAAAAAAAAAAAAGACAGATGTAATTTAGTGAAGCTACATAAAGATGAGAAAGTTCTGGCGCCTCCAACTATGAATGAAGGGCTAACAGGAAAGAGCAGCCTACATGAGGATAAAATACAGCAAACACAGGTCACACAAGATAAACTACAGAGGGATTCAAAGAGGGCGTTAACCATCTTCTCCACCTTTACAGGTGGCTGAGCATTGTGTTTGTCTCACATCTCAGTATGAAAGCCTCACCCTTTGTCCCATACAGTCATTTATGGAGATTATTCTGACGGCTGATGTCATCTGTGTTGCTGTAAAGCTTTCATTGTCTGACTGGTAAATCCTACACAACGGCTACAGCGTAGCATAAACCCTATAAACAGTGGTGTACTGCCAATGGCGGCAGGCCAGGCGACTGCTATGGTGCCCTGATGGTTGAGGGAGCCCGCCGTAGTCAGACCGCAATAGCTGTGGCACAGTGGCTGAATCCCCAAAGCTTGTGGGACTAACCTCTGTATGTAACACTTCCTTCACTGTATCTGGATCCTCCACCTCCTTTAGGGCCTCCACTTGCACCCTCAAACTCTCCCATAATGAGACATGAGTTCCAAAAGTGCAGAGAGAATTCCCCCCACCTCTCTACTGCGCAGCCAGCTCACCACAATCAGGCAGTGTTAAAATGAATATAACTTGGAGATCAAAGTCACACAGCTTAAGAATTGTGAACAGCTATTCAAGCTGAGATAGAGCAATGGCTGTCTCCACTGAACCTGGAGCCAGGGATGGCCGTGTGTGATAATGATGCAATCATGGTGCTGGCCCTACGCCAGGGCAACCTCACACACGTGCCTTGCAAAGTTCACATCCTCAACCTGGCGGCACAGCAATTTCTCTGATTTTGTACAAAAGAGAAAAAAAAAAAAGTGATGGCACTCACCGTTCTGTCGTGAAAATTCTTTATTGATTAAAATGCATTGGCACGGGAGGAACGTACAGAGTGGACAACGGCAGTTTCACGCACTTGCGCTTCAACGAGACCTGAGCAAGTGTGTGAAATGGCCGTTGTCCATTCTCTGTACGTTCCTCCCGTGCCAATGCCTTTTAATCAATAAAGAATTTTCAAGACAGAACGGTGAGTGCCATCACTTTTTTTTTCTCCTCTCTTTTGTACAAAATCAGATTACATGTTTGCTTTTCTGGATTGAGCACCCGTTCTGACAGTATTTTGGCGGTCCGTCCAGGTGTGTGATTTTCGACTTGAATAGCAGTCATGGAACTGCTTTGGGGTTAAGGAGCAGTGCCGAATCTTCTGTATCACGTATTTTGTACAGCAATTTCTCTGCCACTATCCCAGCCTGGGTGAGCTGCTGCAGAAAGCACGGGTGCTGTATCTTCACTTCCACCGATCGCATCCCTTAGGTCTTCCACTTGCATCGCTACAGAGCTCTTTCTGCCTACTGATTAACTGTTTGATTTGCGATGTTTCAACATCGTGGAAATCCGCCCTTCACATGTTGCAGCGACTGTGGCAGCAGCATCGAGCCCTGGTGTAGTATTTCCTTTTGTACAGTCTGGGCCAAAAAGCAGTACGGACGTGGTAAAAACCATGCTTGCAGAGTGAACACAGATAAAGGAACTCTGTATCCTTATGCAGAGTTTTGAAATGGCTACTATGCAGGCTAACACTGATGAAGCCATCATCAGGAACACTATTCCGGTCATGTACATGCTGGGGCACACTATGAATAGTTTGCATGAAGAGGTGGTGGTCCAAGAGGAAGAGGTGGAAGCAGAGGAGGATGTGAAAAGGATAACAATATCTCTAAGTTACAGACTGTCGTCGCACAGGCGGATGCCATGGAAGGGTGGATTGCATCGATCGAGGGGGGCTCATGGTAACAGACAAACTGTTAGTGAAGGTGCAGGAGCCAAGGAACAAATGGAGAACGAGGAGGAAGAGGTTATGGGCGTGCAACAGTCAGGAGATGAGGAGGATAATGATCCTCTCTCTGCTGACGTAGTTGACGGGAGGGGAAAGAGGAAGCAACCTTGACTGTTACCATGCCACCAACACACCATGGACTTGGACCTCATGTAAAAGCCAGACACATGAGCGCCTTCTTACTGCACCATCATCAACATGATGCCCATATTCTTAGGGTTAGAAATAGAAAACAAATTGGAGCTGTTGCATGAGATATCAGGGTTCCCAGCAAAGAAGGATTACACCACTCCCTTAACCACGAGGTCTTAATTGAATCTTTAATTCAAAGTTGTAAATTCTGGCCCAGACATTGATACCTCATGCATGGCCCATAGCTGACTGCTGCTGTGCCATTAGCAAATTTCTACTGTGAGTCAATTGATGACAGTTTTCATGTTGTCTGCCCCTAATTTTAGTGACAAATTTTTGAGTACATTTTCTCCCGTTATCCTTATGAAAAGAAAAAAAAAATGTGTGTCTAAAGTTACATTTTTGTGAAAAAAAAAAAAAAAAGTTAAATGCTAATTTTTTTCCTTCCACATTCCATGAATTACTGTGAAGCATATGATGGGTTAATAAACTTGAATGTGGTATTGATGGTTGCAGTTTTTACAATGGTGTCACTTTTTGGTATTTTCTGTCATATAGGCCCCTCAAAGTCACTTCAAATGTGATGTGGACCCTAAAAAAATTGTTTTGCAAATTGTATAGCTTTTGCTGATAACAAGCCCTTCTTGAATGACATTTATTGATTTGGGCGGTATGGCAAGGTAATCCCACTACCATTGATAAATTCAATATGTATTTGAACACAAAACAATTTAAATCTCACATTCACAGTCAATAATCCAACTATATAAATCCAAGAAAGGGGTTTCTATTGAGTTGGAAATCGCATCACTCAAACAGTAGAGACATCCCTTTTCAGGAAAGATAAGTTTGGAAATACCGTTTTATTATCCTCTAGTTCTCATCCCCGTCACATCAGGTGTACTAAACCTTACATGGGGATTTTACATCGAGCAAAACCGGTTTGCTCCCGAAACAATTCTTTTATTAACAAAAGTAGTATAATGAGTTAAAGGCTGATTGATAGGGGATACAATAACCAAGACAGCAATCGTGCTTTGATTCTGTTTCCAAAAAACCTAGGTCCTTTTCATCACAAAGCAAGAGGTCAATGGATAATAACCCACACTCTTCTGTCACCTTTTCAAAAGCATATAGTCCGCAATTTAATGAAATTACATCCATCGTAATAAAATATTTACCTGTAACAAATCAAGATGACACCGCACGTGAAATTATAAATAATGGATGTAGGTGTGTTGCTAAATGGGGTCTCACTCTAGGCAATTGATCACCTCCTAGCCTTTTGAGATAACCAGTTAGAAGTTTGAGTGGGTTATCAGTAAAGGTTTTCAGAAATGTGTCAGCACTTCGAAAGTTTTCACAAAGGGGATCTCACACATTTTGTGCTTTTTGGTCTGGAAAAAGTCTATGTCCTAAACGAGTCAGAAATTGGCACGAACATCTCACCAGCAGAGAAGCATATTGGATTTTACGTTAAGATACAAAATATCCAAAAGAAATTAGCTTTAAAAATGATTTACTTGATATTTATTGCTTTGTACTTCAATGTGATTGCCAACACTGCTGTGGTTTTGAGCACACCTGGAGCTTTACTAAGGAGATCATCTCATTCATGTCTGATTGGACTACTTCCTCTATATATACTAGCCCGCATTCCTGTACTGACATCCTGACTAAGGGCACATTCGTTGTGCCAGAAACGCGACAGGTGTTTTTTTTAATCCTTTCCACATGGCTTAAATATGGCGAAATAAAATATTTTACCCGAATTTACCCGAATCTTTTTCCTTGACATATTGTTATGAGTCACCGGAGGAGGAGAAAACAAAAATACAAGCTAAGTCCAGAAAACCAGAGAGGTTGGTAGCTATCGGATTGCAGACCCCTGATCCTATACACCACAACTAACAGTAGCCGTGGGGGGTTCCTACGGTGCCCTAGACCCCTCGTCACAGCTGGAGAACTACACAAGCCTAAAGAAAGAAAGGGGAAATCTAAACTGCCCCAGAGCAGACCCCAAAGCAATAGACAGCCCCCAACATGTATGGTCGGTGAAAAACAGATGAAAACACAAACACAGACAGAAAGACAGGCTGAGCAAACGATGAGGCCCAACTAACTAGATAGGACAGGACAGAAAAGATGCTGGTTGCAATCCGCAAAAAACCCTACCAAAAATGTCCCAACCGTCTGATAGGGAAAAAGGCCCTGAAGTCGCTAGACTTCAAAATCACTATATCAGCACTCAGGTATATTCTCAAAACAGAGCAAAGAGATCAACTGATCAGAGACAAAAATGGAATTCAGCCAATCCCAACCAGGACTGGCTGAAAACAAACACTAAGGATACCAGACAAAATCTCATGGAATAATAGCAGGGCAAAAACTTAGCTTTTAGTAGACAGGAACTAAGCTGGATGCAAGAGCTCAGAGCAGAAAGGATCACCAGCAGCCCTGCAGGGCGTCGGCTGCCTTATATCCACTCAGAAATTCCAGATGTCCAATCACACTCCGTCTGTTCAGATGACAGGTTCTTCCCATCCCAATCAATTTCACTACCTCTCTTCACCAGCAGAGGGAGTTCATCAGACATCAAAAGTGAAGGGGGAGAATGAACTCACAACACATTGTTGCTGTGCTCATCATTGGGATCGACATCCACCTGGGGATTCATTAACTCCAGCCTACGTGGAAGCTCCCTAACCTTTCTTCATTTGAAGTACACTTAGACATGGCATGCAAATATATTGGTTATTAATGCTTTTTATAGAAACATCAATTTCATGCAAAATCATAATTTTTGGAAAATTATAAGGAAATAGTTGTGCTCCATGCCCAGACTAAACACCGTAACCAGTGAGCAGGTGTGCCAGCTGTGAGGAAGCAGGACAGCGAGAAATGTGACTTGCAAAGTTGAGCAAAAGGATCTTCAAGACCTTGTTCCTGGGTCCACGACCGGGCTCCATGGCAGATGGACCAGGGTCCTTCGAATTTCCTTGGCTGGCACAATGGGCAATTGGTGCTTCAGACCCCTGTATGACATTAATGAGGACATCACAGTGAACGTGCACACCAGTTGTCCAAACTGCCACCACGAGAGGAAGATCTTAGGACCCTGGTCTGGACGCCATGGAGTACAGAAATGGACTCTAGACCAGCGAATCTTTTTGATCAACTTTAGTGACAAGTGAGGTGCTAACTATATTGCTCATTTTGAATAATTTGGCTGTTTTTGCACAAACTCATTAATGAGGACATCACAGTGAACGTGCACACCAGTTGTCCAAACTGCCACCACGAGAGGAAGATCTTAGGACCCTGGTCTGGACGCCATGGAGTACAGAAATGGACTCTAGACCAGCGAATCTTTTTGATCAACTTTAGTGACAAGTGAGGTGCTAACTATATTGCTCATTTTGAATAATTTTGCTGTTTTTGCACAAACTCATAACACCATCGTCTTCGCCTAGAGATCATATTACAAAAGCAGTGAAAAAAATTAACCTCTGGCTGCAGGAATGTGTGAAACCACGGGACATAAAGCTGAACAAACAGCACGACTTTTCCTGTTTTAGCCAAGTACCAGGTATATCTGCAGCAGTACTGACACAGGATGGGTGTAGTCACATCTCGGGCAGATATTTTATTTCAGTGAGGTTACAGCCAGTCAGACGGCGGTAGATTCTCTCACCTGAAACAATTGAGTCGATTATAGAAACGCCACTGATCAAACTGTGATCAGCGTTTGATCAGAGTGTCAGCATAGGGTGACCTAGAGGATGGGAGAATCGGAGCACTGGTGAGGAGGACATGGAGAACAACATTTCTCCATTATGTGAGTATACGGAAGTTGGACTGCTCATGTCATCCGAGTGCAGTCCGATGCTTTCCGTGCACCTATAGACTTGAATGGGTGAGTGGAATCTGATTTCAAAGCGAAATTGCAGCACGTAGATTCCGTCAATCACATATAATTGTTCATCAGCCCTGCTGCCCTATTGAATAACATTGGTCGAGTCCTAATAAAAAAAAGGCATAGAGCCAAATATGTACTCTCGTGAGCGAGCGCAAAAAGTAAAAATATCACAGCTGACACCAAGGTACATTAAAGCATTAAAACATTTTTCAGGCGTTATCAGTCCTGGGATCATATTGAGTTTTTCTTTTCAAAATAACATTTTTACAAAACACTTCTCTTTACCAAAAAAACTCAGGGTATGACCTCTACATGGTAAGACACCTAAAATGTCTCATCATTGTGCAAACCTATATAAAATAAAAAAAAAAACACAACAACACACACAAAAAAAGCATGGCTCACATCTGAAATTATTTTCCAGGATGGAAGCCAGATGCAACTAGTTGTGAATCTTCAGACAACCCTGTGTCATTTTTTGTTCCTAAATTCTAAATAGTTCATAACAAACTTTAATAGTGAACAGAACTTAATTTTTCGGATATGGAACTCCAAATCACCTACACCAGGCCTAGGCAATTAATTTTCCCAAGGGGCCATGTGCGAGACTCTAACCATTGTGGAGGACCAAATCAACAGGCCAAACTTAATAATGAGCAGAACACAGGCGTAGGGGTTCAGCTCAGAGGGACACAAAATAATTGAGTGGGCCCCTAATCGATAACCCTGATTATAACTATGGTGGCACACGGATATTAACGCCATAAAGTGACAGTGTAGATACCAGTCCTGGAGAACATGTAAGATCACAGTACAGTTATAGATGACTTTCCAATGACGTTCTCACTCATGGAGTCGTCACTTTTCCCGTCTTTTCCATCTGGCCCAGACCGACATGACGACTTCTCCAGCCAGGACTCGTCTGCAGAGATTACAGCACAGACACATCTGACCTCTCACATTTCCTGCACCGTCCATATCTATCCTCAACCTGCACAAACTCCTCATCCTGATGATCATCAGCCAATACTGAGCCGCTGCTGCCGTATGTGTCCCTATTATTGTTCCTGCTGTATGGTACAATAACAGCGCCCCTCTTAGAGCCCCAAAAAATAATGCGCCCACTGTGCAGCCACATAATATTGCCCCCTTTGTGCCTCCACATAATAATGCCTCCTTTGTGTCCTCTAAATGATAAAACTGCCTTCTAGAAAATATTGCTGCACTGTGCAAATGCCTTAAAAACCGTGTCCACATTTTGCCCCTTTCATGGCTACAATGTGGGGAGGAGGACTCCCAGACAGTGAAAGGACAGGTACTCAGGGGACCGCCATCAGGGTTCCTGAGGGAACGATGCTGGGAGGACAGTAAAAGGAAAGACTTGACTGAAGTTGTCAGGGAAACAGGGGGCAGGGCAAGCTTAAAAGGAGCAGGGGGCGCGCTGAAGTGGCAGTTGACAGAGAGCAGGACAACAGTCAGGAAGCCGTGTGAGAGAGAGGACCGAGGGAGCAGACGGTGTGTTGTGGAGAGACCGACAGGGGCCTGTGAAAGGAAAGCTGCAGACTCACCGACTAGTGACACGCGAGAGACTTGCACGGGCGGCCGCTCCCCGCATACGGTCCCATACAGCCACTCCCGCTGCTTCCCACCCTGGTGTGACAAGATGGCTACCTCAGGCGACGACAGACCATTCCTTTACAGCAGTCAGGACACTGCCCCCCTGCCTTCTCCCACAGCTGCGGGCCTGTCATCACCGGCCCCAGGGGTCGCCACCTCGCTACAGGCGGTAGTAGAGGCCCCCGTCCGGTTTGCTAAGGGACCCTGAGCAGAGGTTGGTGAACGGTTATATTTAGAGACTGCGTCATTACCGCGCCCCACCGGCACCGTTTCTTCAGGGCCTGTTGCGCCCCACCGGCATGGTTTCTTCAGGGCCTGTTGCGCCCCATCGGCACCGTTTCTTCAGGGCCTGTTGCGCCCCACCGGCACCGTTTCTTCAGGGCCTGTTACGCCCCACCGGCACCGTTTCTTCAGGGCCTGTTGCGCCCCACCGGCACCGTTTCTTCAGGGACTGTTGCGCCGCACCGTCATCGTTTCTCCAAGGGCCTGTCGAGCCCAGTTTCATCCCGGAATATTGAGGCGTCAAGGCAGCCGCATCAGCGACCTCTACGCGGCCACGCCTGTGATCCTGACAGACCCCTGGAAGGATAAGTGAACTATAGGACATAAGGACCCCCAGTTTGGTCATACGTGGGCTATAGCACCTGGGCCAACCGAATTAGTCGCATTTACCAAAAGAAAGTGTTGTTAGGTTTGTTGAGTCCCTGCATGGACTGGTGTTTGTTCATACTTGTTGTTTGCTCAATATAGCCCCAGCGGCTGCAGTTTATAAAAGTTATTTCCACAAACCGCACCCAGTCTCGTGTCTCGTCCCTGCATCCTGCGAACCTGCTGAGCCCTACAATACTCTATAACGTTTTTTCAAGAGGTTGTCTGATCAGCTGAGGTCAAACACCCACCATCCCACCAATCAGCTGTTACCAATGTTGGAGGCAGCCGCCGCAAGTACTCACTTGCCGAGCTTCTCCGTCTACTTGTAGTGGCTGCCACAGGGTACTACATATCCAGCTCCCATTGATTTGAATAGGAGGCGGATGTGCAGTACAAAACCCGGCCACTACAAGTATACAGAGCAGCTCGGCAAGTGAGTACTTCCGGCTGGTGGCCGCCACAGCTAATTGGCAAGGTGCTGGGTGTCAGACCCCAGTCGATCAGACATGGATGACCTATCCTAAGGATAAAGGATAAACAGCGTATGCACAACTTCAGAAGGTGCTCAAGTAGGGCCCCACACCATACATGAATAAGAAAAACTTTCCACTCAACTTCTAGAATATTTTTTTGGATTTTTTTAATGCAGCCAGAAAATAATAGACGTTTCAGCCTCACTGGCCTTCATCAGTAACAGACTGCAGTATAGTAGTTAATCGCATTCAGTGCGATAATAGAAGTGACACCATAGTCACTTTAAATGTGCCTTGTCATGCACTAGGCGGTGGGCATGGAGCCTGAATCAAATAGTACCTCGGTGGGTGGGGGGAGCTATGCAGACATCAGCGACCCAGAATCCACTGTTGGTCAGCTGTGTCACAGCTGACCAACAGTGGATTCTGGGTCGCTGATGTCTGCATTAAAACATCCAAAAAAATATTCTAGAAGTTGAGTGCCAAGTTTTCTTTACTATCCTAAGGATAAGTCATCAATGTAAAAGTAGTGGACAACCTCTAAGTGTCCACATAACATTTAAGAATGTACACAGAGTCTCCCAATGTCCAGCTCCTCTATACACAGTATGATGGGTGTATAGCTGTGCTATTGTCATGTCGGACGCTGTTCACACCACAGCGTCCGGCAGGCAGCGGTAGTTCCATCTCCGTCCACTATAGCCTCAGTGGCGCCGGCTTGATTTTACTCAGGTTATCTGGGGTTAATCTAGCTGGAAATCAGGTGGGATGTTTGGTCACGCCCACGGTCTTTAAATAGTCGTGCTGGCCTGTGGGCGTCGCCGATTATAGCTTGTGTTTTGTGCCAAGTGGTTCCGGTCTGGAGAGGAGGTGTTGGAGAGAGAAATTCATATCTGGTGTCGTATGATCCGTTGTTACCTTTTCGCCTTCCTATATTTGTGCTTTGTTTTGCCCTGTTCACATTATAGTATTGTCCTGTGTGGTTGCGGCGCGGTGTGGTTTGAGTTCTCCCTGTCTGTCATTACTGTGTGGGCTTTGGTGGTTTTACAACTCACTGGGTGGAGAGTGGAGGGTTCAGCTTAGGGCTGAGCAGGAGATAAGGAGAGGCTGGAGGCTCAGGCATTTGCACCTTTAGCAAAAACCCTGGGTTGAGGGTCAGACAGGGTTTTCCCTAGTTTGAGGGACTCCGCAGGGGCCCGGGTTTGGCCAGCCTCCTTCGACCTAAGCCTCGCATAACAATATAATCGGCCTAACATTTTTCCATGGATTCCATGACTTCCATAAACCGCCAGTTGGCGGCGCTGTCCGTACAGGTCACCGAGTTGAAGGGGGCAGTTCAGCAGCAGGGCCTGGTTGTAGCTAATGTACAAGCGGCTTCTGCTGGTGCAGGTGCAGAGCCTAAGATTCCGCTGCCTGAACGATTTTCTGGGGAACGCAGCAAATTTGTCATCTTTCGGGAGGCCTGCAAGTTATACTTTCGCATGCGCCCGGTCTCCTCAGGTAATGAGGCTCAGCGGGTGGGTCTGGTGTTATCATTACTGAGTGGGGACCCACAAGCATGGGCGTTTTCCTTACCAGTCGACTCTGCTACGTTTCATTCGGTTGAGAATGTTTTTTCAGCACTCGGGCTCATTTATGATGACCCCGACAGATTGGCTTTAGCAGAATCTAAAATCCGCACCCTCCATCAGGGGGAACGTATGGCGGAAGACTATTGTTCAGAATTTCGCCATTGGGCAGTAGACACACAGTGGAACGACCCAGCGCTGCGGAGTCAGTTTATTCATGGGGTCTCAGAAAGAGTTAAACAGGCCCTCCTGATGTATGAGACTCCTGCATCGTTAGAATCTGCCATGAGTTTGGTTATCCGTATTGATCGCCGTTTGCGTCAAGGGGCGCAGGAGACGCTGCCTCTGGGGGAAAGCAGGGGTGCCAGTGTGGTTGCTGCAGAGGAGCCCACGGAACCTATGCAAATCGCTGGGGTATCACATGTGCAGCGTCGCGTTCCTGGGTTCAGGAAGCATGGAGCATGTTTTTACTGTGGTAAAAGAGATCATTATGTAAATGCTTGTCCTGTGCTACCAAAGAAAGTCGCACCGGCGGAAAACTGGTAAGCTCAGAGGGTATGGAGGAGGCCCAACTGAGCGTATGCATATCCTCCATGATGGTATCTCAATGTATGCTCCCTGCCAGGGTTATTATTGCGGGCAGAGAGCTACCAATATCAGTGTTTGTGGATAGCGGTTCAGCCACCAATCTCATGGATGAGGAGTTTGCACGCATGGCAGGTTTCAAGATCGAAAAACTCCCTCATCCTATTCGCGTGGTTACCATTAATGCCGCTCCCCTCCCACAGGGGGAGATTACTGAGTTTGTAGCTGAGGTTAAACTCCACATTGGGGTCCTACATTCTGGGTGGGTTACATGTAAGATACTCAATAATCTCCCAGCACAAATAGTCCTGGGTTTCCCATGGTTGTCTAAGCACAACCCGGTGATTGACTGGAGAACCCAGGACATAGTCCAGTGGAGCAGTTTCTGCCAGGAAAATTGCTTGGCCACATGTGTGTCCGCCGTGAAGTCCAGCCTTCCGGAGGCATTGCTGGATTTTGCGGACGTATTCTCTGAGAGGGGTTGCTCAGAACTACCTCCACATCGAGCCTATGACTGTCAAATTAGGTTAAAACCCGGGGCTAAATTGCCAAAGGCGAGGATGTTTAGTATTTCTGGTCCGGAGAGACAAGCTCTTAAGGACTACATTGCGGAGAGTTTAAGTAAAGGGCACATCCGGCCTTCATCCTCACCTGTAGCAGCGGGGTTTTTCTTCAAAAGATGGGGGGGTTACGCCCGTGTCTGGATTTCCGGGAGTTAAACCAGATTACGGTCCGTGATCCCTACCCGATGCCTCTGATCCCTGATTTGTTCAACCAGGTGGCTGGTGCGAAGTGGTTTTCCAAACTTGACCTCAGGGGGGCATATAACCTCATAAGGGTCCGTCGGGGGGATGAGTGGAAGACGGCATTTAATACCCCTGAGGGTCATTTTGAAAGCCTAGTTATGCCATTTGGGTTGACAACCGCGCCTGCTGTGTTCCAACATTTCATAAATGATGTATTTGCTCATGTGCTGGGGAAATTTGTGATTGGGTACCTGGATGATATCCTTATTTATTCGAGCGACCAGGACACTCATTTAGAGCATATCAGGCAGGTGTTACAGCTGCTCCGTGAGAATAAGCTCTATGCTAAGCTTGAAAAATGCGTGTTTTTTGTTCAAGAGTTGCCTTTTTTGGGATATATTGTGTCCGCCGCAGGGTTTAAAATGGATGCAGCGAAGGTGCAAGCGGTGCTGCGATGGGAACGGCCTGTTAATCTAAAAGCGCTCCAGCGGTTCCTTGGGTTTGCCAACTATTATAGGAAGTTTATTAAGAATTTCTCTACTATAGCCAAACCGCTCACGGACATGACGAAAAAAGGTACCAATCTCGCTATCTGGTCTGAGGATGCGGTGCGTGCATTTGAGCTTCTGAAGAACCGTTTTGCTTCAGCCCCCATTCTGGTGCAACCGGACGTATCTAAACCTTTTACGGTGGAGGTCTATGCGTCTGAGGTGGGAGTGGGGGCAGTACTGTCACAGGGCTCGTCCTTGAGCAATTTGCGTCCATGCGCCTACTTCTCCAAGAAACTGTCGCCGGCCGAACGGAATTACGACATCGGCAACAGGGAGTTGTTGGCCATCAAATTGGCTTTTGAGGAATGGCGACACTTCTTGGAGGGGGCGGCCCACCAGGTCAGTCATCACCGACCATAAAAACCTGCTCTATCTGGAGTCGGCCAAGCGTCTGTCTCCCAGGCAGGCTCGCTGGGCATTGTTTTTTACACGTTTTAACTTTCTGGTGACTTACCGTCCTGGGGCGAAAAACACCAAGGCGGATGCCTTGTCCAGGTGTTTTCTGGGGGGAGAACCTCGGGAAGAGCCAGTATCCATCCTCCAGGAAGGTGTAGTGGTTTCGGCTCTCACGACTGATGTAGAGGCGGAGATTGCCGAGGCCCAGGAGGAGGTACCACCTGGACTTCCCGCTAATAAGTCGTTCGTACCCCTTCATCTTCGTCTTAAAGTGTTGGGGGAACACCACGACTCGGTCCTGGCCGGTCATCCAGGGGTTAGGGGCACCTTGGAACTGGTATCGCGCCGCTTCTGGTGGCCAAAAATCCGGCAGGATGTGGTTTCCTACGTGACAGCTTGCATCACGTGCGCCAGGGCCAAGTCGCCCAGAACCCGTCCTGCTGGCACTCTACAGCCTCTGGGGATACCTAGTAGGCCATGGACAGAAATCTCCATGGACTTTATCACAGACTTGCCTGCCTCGGCGGGGAACACGGTCATCCTGGTGGTGGTTGATCGATTTTCGAAGATGGCGCATTTTGTGTCGTTGCCTTCCTTGCCCAATGCGAAGACGTTGGCTCAGGTCTTTGTGCAGGAGGTGGTCAGACTGCACGGAGTTCCGTCGGACATAGTGTCTGATAGGGGTACCCAGTTTGTGGCGAAGTTTTGGAAAGCTTTTTGCTCACGATTGGGGATCAAGTTGTCTCATTCGTCGGCGTTTCATCCGCAGTCAAATGGTCAAACTGAGCGCATGAACCAAAATCTGGAGCAGTATTTGCGATGTTTTGTGTCTGACAACCAAGAGGAGTGGTCGACGTTCCTTCCCTTGGCCGAGTTCGCATTAATCACCGCCAAGAATCATCGGGAGAGTCTCCGTTCTTTTGTGTTTATGGGCACCATCCTCAATTTTGTACCTTGCGTCAGGGGGGCTCTGGGGGCGTCCCAGAGGAGGACCGGTTAGGAGTTCAACTATCATCGGTCTGGAGGAGTGTGAAACAGCGATTGCTGAGCATGAGTGCAAGATACAAACGCGTGGCTGACTCTAGACGCGTGCCAGGTCCGGACCTGTGTGTGGGTGATTGGGTGTGGTTAGCTACTAAAAACATAAAACTCAAAATTCCATCATTGAAATTGGGTCCAAGGTTTATTGGCCCTTTTAAGATTGCTGCCATCATAAACCCGGTTGCTTATCGGTTGGAGCTTCCTGCGGTATACAAGATACACAACGTGTTTCACAGGTCTTTATTGAAAAAGGTGGTAGGCTCTGTGGACACGACGCCGATGCCACCTCCAGTCATGGTGGATGGCAATTTAGAGTTTGAAGTCTCCAAGGTGGTGGACTCTCGCGTACTGCGCCGTACTCTTCAGTATTTGGTGCACTGGCGGGGGTATGGTCCGGAGGAGAGGTCTTGGGTACCAGCCTCGGACATACATGCGGATCGGCTGGTCAGTTCCTTTCACCGCCGTCATCCGGACAAGCCGGGTCCTATGAGTCTTGAGGGCCCTGGGGTCCCTCGTAGAAGATGGGGTACTGTCATGTCGGACGCTGTTCACACCACAGCGTCCGGCAGGCAGCGGTAGTTCCATCTCCGTCCACTATAGCCTCAGTGGCGCCGGCTTGATTTTACTCAGGTTATCTGGGGTTAATCTAGCTGGAAATCAGGTGGGATGTTTGGTCACGCCCACGGTCTTTAAATAGTCGTGCTGGCCTGTGGGCGTCGCCGATTATAGCTTGTGTTTTGTGCCAAGTGGTTCCGGTCTGGAGTGGAGGTGTTGGAGAGAGAAATTCATATCTGGTGTCGTATGATCCGTTGTTACCTTTTCGCCTTCCTATATTTGTGCTTTGTTTTGCCCTGTTCACATTATAGTATTGTCCGGTGTGTTTGCGGCGCGGTGTGGTTTGAGTTCTCCCTGTCTGTCATTACTGTGTGGGTTTTGGTGGTTTGACATCTCACTGGGTGGAGGGTTCAGCTTAGGGCTGAGCAGGAGATAAGGAGAGGCTGGAGGCTCAGGCATTTGCACCTTTAGCAAAAACCCTGGGTTGAGGGTCAGACAGGGTTTTCCCTAGTTTGAGGGACTCCGCAGGGGCCCGGGTTTTGTCAGCCTCCTTCGACCTAAGCCTCGCATAACAGCTATACACGGAATTAGAGGCATAACCAGACGGGGGGTGGGCGGGGCATAAGCCTCAGGCGCAGCCGGGGTGTTCCATGGAGTCGCCTGTCCTCTGAGACAGCTGTCAAGCCGCCAGAGATCAATTGTTTTTGCATCTTTTAGTATAATGACTCCCGCATTAGCTTCCCATGCTGCATAATGGCTCCCACACTTTGGGGACCCCAAAAAAGTCCATTCAGTGTATGAGAACCCCCAACACTGTAAGTGGGCTGTCACAGAAAATAATGAAAATCCTTGAGGTCCCTCATATCCTCCTTCCCTTTTTTTTCTTTCCTCTACCATTGGTCATAAGGAGCTAGCACTCTAAGCTGCCTTTATGTAAAATGGAAGTGCACAAAGAGAGGTGAAGCAGCTTAATTAACATGCAAGGAGTCCTCTTTATGCCCAGATGACTGAAGAGCATGTGTATTGTCTGTAGACAGAGAGCCAGGAAAAGGCTATTAAGTTTTGAGTAGATCAGAGGAAGATCTCATACCCTTTACAAATAGCCATGGTCACTGCAGTTACAGAGACAATACTGTCTGCGCTGACTTATTGTAAGAAAACATAGAATACTGGAATTTCTATATATCCGATATTAATGAGATGTACATAGTTGGTATTAGGGTTAGTCAAGGAAACACATGTATTTTCTCATCATTCTAACCCCTGCCAAAAGGCCCCAAAGCCATAAAGGGCCATATAACCGCCAACAACCAGGCCATGTTTGGTCTCTACACATAGATAAAATCCCAGTACAAAAGATGACATCAGTCTCAAACTTCTGCGATCGTACTATGAGGAGTTATTGCTTAAGTTGGAATTTCCTAAAATCATGAAGGGCTGAGACCAGCCCACAACCTGGCATATGTGAGGTCATCACAGGGAGGAGTGTGGGTAGGACTCGGGGATCTGATAAAAGACCAAGCTCTATTATGATCAGGTTTCCTGCAGAGAGAGAGAGAGAGACACATATCGGGTATGCAAGGACTCTGTTTAACGACGGCCAAATCAAAGCGCTCTCCTTCGGCTTAACTGAATCGTCTCTGCGATCAGTGTACTAAGTTTTCCTGTTAATCCCTTTTATTTTCTGCACCTGTTCATGCTGTATTGTTTTGTCCCCTTTGTAAAATCTTGTGTTTATTTTTCACAAACACTGCCTCCCTTTGGATTAAATATAAAATGTAATAGTTTTGTTCTTTCTGTTCTGTAAACAACACCTCAAAGTCAATAGCTACTGTAATGGTGTCAAATCAACCAAGACGGATTGGTGGTGGCGGCGAGTAGTGTTATGTAAAATGTTCCCAATAAAAGAGCTTCCACTCAATCCACAAAAAAAGGCAAGTCCCCACTCAGGTCAGTCATATGTTAACGGAAATATAGGGGGCTTCAACGTTACTGGTAACACAAAGGCTCTGGAAAAGCGATATGGCTCCTCACCTGCCTAAAGAAATTCAGCAAATTCTGTGCTCCCAAATCTGAATTCCCCCTCCCTTCTAGACCCCACAGTGTATGTAAACCACATATAGCATCGCTTGGCATATCTGAAACGATGAAAGCCCACCTAACTGAAAGGTGCAAGTCTCCAAAAGCACGCGCTGGGCGTAACATACTGGTGACTGCAACTTCAGTTTGCAATTTTCACACGGCAACATTCATTGCTGCTTGTTTCTGGAAAATACCCATGGAGTCAAAATCTTCACTACACCTGTAGATAAATTTCCAAAGGGGTATAATTTCCAAAATGGGGTCACTTGAAGGGGAATTCTTTGTGTATGGAGTCTGCAAACTGTTCTAGGAAAATCTGCACTCCAGGAGGCAAATAGTGCTCCGTTCCTCCAAGTCTCTCCGTATGGCTAAGTGGTACTGTACATCTACATATAGGGTATTGCCACATTCAGTAGAAATTGTTAGAGAAGTTTGTGTGTGAAAATGTAAAATCTGGGGCTAAAACAAAATTTTGGTGGTAAAAATGAAGTTCAGAGATTGACACTGAAACCCCGATGTAAGAGCTCAGCACAGAGCGCAGGATAAATGTGCGCCAAGCCTTATTGCGATCCTTGAGAGGCAGAATGAAAACAACAGCATGTGAAGAATTAGTTTTATTTATTTTTTATGCTGTTCTGTGATTAGGTGACTTTATTCTTCGGGTCGGTGCGATTACAGCAATACCAGATTTATAGCGGGTTTGACAGTTGTCACACACTAAAAGACGCTTTTATTGCAAAAACTTTTTTTGCATCATCATATTTTTTCATATTTCAGTCGACAGTCATGCGATGGCTTGTTTTTTGCGGGACGAGCTGACGTTTTAATTGGTACCATTTTTGGGCACAAGACATTTTTTGATTGCTTTCTATTCTGATTTTCGGGGGACAGAATGATCAAATAACAGCAATTCAGGAATTGCCTTTTAAATTTTGTCCTTTTTATGCAGTTCCACATGTGGTCAAATTAATAAAGTGGTTTTATTCTTCGGGTCAGTACGGTTACAGCGATACCTCATTTATATCTTTTTATGTTTTGCCGCTTTTATACAATAAAAACAATTATATATAAAAAATAATTATTTTTGCATCGCTTTATTTTGCGAGCTGTAACTTTTTTATTTTTTCACTGATGGCGCCGAGTGGCGGCTCGTTTTTTTGCGGGACAAGATGACGTTTTCAGTGGTACCACGTTTATTCATATCTGTCTTTTTGATCGCGTTTTATTGCACTTTTTGTTCGGCGGTATGATAAACCATTGGTTTTTTGCCTCATTTTTTAATTTTTTTTACACTGTTCACTGAAGGGGTTAACTAGTGGGACAGTTTTATAGAGAGGGTCATTACAGATGCGGCGATACCAAATGTGTGTACTTTTAATTTTTTTTATTTACATAAAGAAATGTATTTATTGGGAAAATATACGTATTTTTTTTCTTTATTTAGGAATTTACAAAAATATATTTTTACACATTATAATATATATATTTTTTTACTTTATTACATTGTCCCAGTATGGGACATTATATAATGTCAGATCACTGATCTAACACTTTGCACTGTTTAGTATCAGATCAGCGATCAGACAGGCAGTGAAGGAGGCTTGCCGGCGCCTGCTCTTAGCAAGCGCTCGCAAGCCACTTCACTGAAGAACGCAGAAGGACCCCGCGGCCATCTTGGTGCCGAAGGTCTCCATGGAGACCGTCGGGACAACGTGACCGCATCGCGTTGTTCTGTGGGAAGCGTAAAGAGAGCCCCCTCCCTGCGAGAGGCTTCTCTATGCCGCTGTCACTACTGATCGGTGCTAGCACAAGTTGCGGGCATTGCTTTGGGATGTCAGCTGTCACATACAGCTGACACCTACACGCGATTGCCGCGGCGCTCAGCGTGAGGCTGCGCGATCGATTCCCCTTACTAGTACAGCCGTTTGCGGGAATGCACTTCCGCAGAGCAGTACTTATACAGCGCATGTTAGGAAGGGGTTAATGGAAAAAATAAAAACACGTTAAAAAAATACAAAATGTGTTTAAGTGCAGAGTCATTGGCTCTGAACCAAAAATGTATATAAAAAAAAAAAAAAAAAAAAAAAGGTAACAGCATGTATAAAAAAAAAAAAAGCAAAACATACACCACTTTGAGACGCATCGATATACAGTAAAATAGGATCTAAAAAGCAAGCACACATGAGGGGCTATCCCCCCCCCCCCCCCACAAAAAAAAAAGCAAGAATTACTTAGATTTTTTTTATTCAAGATAATATGAGGGCAGCTCAGTGGATAGCACTGCAGCCTTGCAGCGCTTGGGTCTTGGGTTCAAATCCCACCAAGGACAACATCTGCAAGGAGTTTGTATGTTCTCCCCGTGTTTGCGTGGTTTTCTTCTGGGTTCTCCGGTTTCCTCCCACATTCCAAAGACATACTGATAGGGAATCTAGATTATGAGCCCCATCAGGGACAGTGCCAATAATGTCTGTAAAGCGCTGTGGAATTAATGGCGCTATATAAATGAGTAAAATAAATATCTTGAAAGATTAAGCCCCCTTAAAAATCCTGTCCATCAGATGATCTACACTTGTCCCAATGGTTCTTCCACTGTTGGGAACTTTTATATTCTTCTGTATTCATGCTGCTCAGTGCCTTCAGCTAATTCTTCTTAACCTCTTCTACGTCCTGAAAGTGCTTTCCCTTTAGGTTTTTCTTCATTCTTGGGAATACGAAGAAGTCGCAGGGGGATAGGTGGACGAGTAAGGGCGGTGAGAGTGATGACCCTGATTTTATTTCAAGAGTCGTCACAGGGGATGAATCTTGGTGTTCCACTTCTGATCCTGAAACCAAACAGTAGTCCAGCTACGAACAGGGACTAGGCTTTTCTCCACTTACTGGTCATAGATCTGTATTATAACAGAGTTCTTCTGACATCTAACCCTATGGGATTTTCCCTCCCATGGATTCCTAATGTTGTTTCAAAAGGAGGGCAAAATAATCTCTTGGCTCCTTTGGAACTTAAGGGCTACCTTAGGAAGATAAGCCGAGTTAGGTTTTAGTATAACCCTATACTCATATCTGAGTATAAAGAGGGCATATAGACAGGCCCTGTATATCGCTCACCCTGCGGGCAGATAAAACCATTATATTAGGGGCACTAAGCGTAAGGAATTTAGCTGACAATTACTGTAGGGGTGCGAACAGTCTTTAGTTAATGCCTCTAGTATCAGATTTCGATCCCATGGGGGACCTCTTGGGATTGTGACAGACCTGGCCTACCATAGGATTTTATGAATCGCGACACCCATTTAATGGCCGCAAGATTACAATTGTACAATGCGCTTAAGGCCCGGTCATACTAGCGTATGGCATCCGATGCGATTTGCTAATGACCCTCGGCTCCCGCTCACAGCAGAGTCATGCTACTGTGCTCAGAGCCTGTCGCACAGTAAGGATTGGAGCACAGCTGTGGAGGAAGCGGATAAGGTAAATTTCTCCATCTCCTCCGCTGCTGGTGTATATCGCACAGCACTCCAATGATATCCAAGTGATATGCATTGTGTCACTCACACCCATAAACTATATATGGATGCGAATGAGCAGAGACTTGGTAGAGTCTCGGTGCCAATCGCAGCATGCTGCAATTGTTCTTGCATGTCGATTCGGCATGAGAAAATAATCGCAGATGTGATCTGCTCCATAGATTAACACAGGGCCGAGTGCTATGCAATATTTTCTCGCATAGCACTTGTCCGTATTCCACGCTAGTATGACCTCAGCCTATGGCTGAAACCTGCACCTTGAGGGTGCTAGTCGCTAGTCCTAGCTCCAAACCTGACTGCAGGACTTCTAGAATGGAACCTACTGAAGCCTTATCCCCCAGAGACTGCCCTGAAATTCTGGAAATTTTTTTCCACGTCCTGCTGTAAATCCTTCACCAATTCCAACACAAGGCTCCCATCAAGGACAGGAAGCCAACTGACGAGGGGGAGAAGTACCACCCTTTTATTTCAGTAGGTTTGCTGTTCTTGCTGAACGTATTCTTCTCAGGTATGCTGTCATGGGTGAAGGGAAAAATGGGTTTATGCAAAAGTTTGGTCACTCTGCTTAGTTAGAACCTAGACACAGAAAAAACACACAGTATGACAAACGTGCATAAATACTCTGTTGTAAAATATATGTAACAGTAAGCAGCAAGTGCTAGTAAAAGAGGTTAACAAAACCAGGGTATTTTGTTGATACGTTTTTTGCAAAAAATGTACGCTAAGCCACTTCACCACGTCACGGTATACCCTTCTCGGAGCAGTCCTATCTAATATATTTAAAACCTGAACATGTGAACAATACCTTCATGAGCAGTGTTCAGAAAGGTGCTGCCCGGTATGGGCTCGCTGGGCAAAATGACTTTTTATGTGCATGTCCCAAAGGAGAGAGGCGGGGATCTCACAAAGCTTGCATAAGCAAGAAATCAATAGATTCAGAACACATGACACATGCACAGAAAATGAACAGGTCAGTCCTTTGGGACATGCACATAAAAAGCCATTTTGCCCAGCGAGCCCATACTGGGCAGCACCTTTCTGAACCCTGCTCATGAAGGTATTGTTCACATGTTCAGGTTTTAAATATATTAGATAGGACTGCTCCGAGAAGGGTATACCGTGACGTGGTGGAGTGGCTTAGCGTACATTTTTTTCAAAAAAACGTATCAACAAAATACCCTGGTTTTGTTAACATCTTTTACTAGCACTTGCTGCTTACTGTTACATATACAGTCATGGCCAAAAGTTTTGAGAATGACACAAATATTAATTTTTACAAAGTCTACTGCTTCATTTTTTCTAATGGCAATTTGCAATGATCAGCTTAACAGCAATTACATGCAAAGTCAATATTTGCCTAGAAAATTAACTTTATCCCCCAAAACACATTTCAACATCATTGCAGCCCTGCCTTAAAAGGACCAGCTAACATCGTTTCAGTGATTGCTCCATTAACACAGGTGTGGGTGTTGAGGAGGACAGGGCTGGAGATCAATCTGTCATGATTAAGTAAGAATAACACCACTGGACACTTTAAAAGGAGGCTGGTGCTTGGCATCATTGTTTCTCTTCTGTTAACCATGGTTATCTCTAAAGAAACACGTGCAGTCATCATTGCACTGCACAAAAATGGCCTAACAGGGAAGAGTATCGCAGCTAGAAAGATTGCACCTCAGTCAACAATCTATCGCATCATCAAGAACTTCAAGGAGAGAGGTTCCCTTTTTGCCAAAAAGGCTCCAGGGCACCCAAGAAAGACCAGCAAGCGCCAGGACCGTCTCTTAAAAGTGTTTAAGCTGCGGGATCGGGCTACCAGCAGTGCAGAGCTTGCTCAGGAATGGCAGCAGGCAGGTGTGAGTGCATCTGCACGCACTGTGAGGCGGAGACTCTTGGAGCAAGGCCTGGTCTCAAGGAGGGCAGCAAAGAAGCCACTTCTCTCCAGGAAAAACATCATGGACAGACTGATATTCTGCAAGAGGTACAGGGAGTGGACTGCTGAGGACTGGGGTAAAGTCATTTTCTCTGATGAATCCCCTTTTCGATTGTTTGGGACATCTGGAAAACGGCTTATTCGGAGAAGACCAGGTGAGCGCTACCACCAGTCTTGTCCAGGCCCGGATTGGCAATATAACTAACCGGGCATTTTCACGCTGGGCCGCTGTCACGTGGGCCGCGGGCGGCAGCGCCCGATCATCTGGCCGCTTGCCAGCTGCTGCGGCCACTGTTGCTCCTGCCGCCGGCCCTCTGCGGGCATGGCGGTGATAGTTTCAAGTTCCTCCCGCACTGCAGGGAGATAAGCCGCCACGCCCCCCGCACCCCATCCTCGCCTTAGCATGAGACCCCCCCACTCACAGCGTTGCACTCGCTTCCCTGCTCGCTCTGTTTGCAGGACCTGTGATGAGGTCACAGGAGGGGAGGAGTCAGGGGGTCACATGATCAGGAGCCTTTGTCCAGACCCCCGATCATGTCACCCCTGACTCCGCCCCTCCTGTGACCTCATCACAGGTCCTGTGCGCTCAGCCTTGCCTCTACCATCTGCAAGACTCTGCTTTGCTGTTGTCATGGTGCTGGTTGAGGTATGTATGTGTGGGGTCAGGATTTACAGTGTGGATGTAGCAGAGCTGTGAGTGTACGAGGTGTACGGAGCGGAGCCGTGAGTGTACGAGGTGTACGGAGCGGAGCCGTGTGTGTACGAGGTGTACGGAGAGGAGCCGTGTGTGTACGAGGTGTACGGAGCAGAGCCGTGTGTGTACGAGGTGTACGGAGCAGAGCCGTGTGTGTACGAGGTGTACGGAGCGGAGCCGTGTGTGTACGAGATGTACGGAGCGGAGCTGTGAGTGTACGAGGTGTACGGAGCGGAGCAGTGTGTACGGAGCGGAGCAGTGTGTACGAGGTGTACGGAGCGGAGCAGTGTGTACGAGGTGTACGGAGAGGAGCCGCGCGTGTACGAGGTGTACGGAGAGGAGCCGCGCGTGTACGAGGTGTACGGAGAGGAGCCGCGCGTGTACGAGGTGTACGGAGAGGAGCCGCGCGTGTACGAGGTGTACGGAGAGGAGCCGCGCGTGTACGAGGTGTACGGAGAGGAGCCGCGCGTGTACGAGGTGTACGGAGAGGAGCCGCGCGTGTACGAGGTGTACGGAGAGGAGCCGCGCGTGTACGAGGTGTACGGAGAGGAGCCGCGCGTGTACGAGGTGTACGGAGAGGAGCCGCGCGTGTACGAGGTGTACGGAGAGGAGCCGCGCGTGTACGAGGTGTACGGAGAGGAGCCGCGCGTGTACGAGGTGTACGGAGAGGAGCCGCGCGTGTACGAGGTGTACGGAGAGGAGCCGCGCGTGTACGGAGAGGAGCCGCGCGTGTACGAGGTGTACGGAGAGGAGCCGCGCGTGTACGAGGTGTACGGAGAGGAGCCGCGCGTGTACGAGGTGTACGGAGAGGAGCCGCGCGTGTACGAGGTGTACGGAGAGGAGCCGCGCGTGTACGAGGTGTACGGAGAGGAGCCGCGCGTGTACGAGGTGTACGGAGAGGAGCCGCGCGTGTACGAGGTGTACGGAGAGGAGCCGCGCGTGTACGAGGTGTACGGAGAGGAGCCGCGTGTACGAGGTGTACGGAGAGGAGCCGCGTGTACGAGGTGTACGGAGAGGAGCCGCGTGTACGAGGTGTACGGAGAGGAGCCGCGTGTACGAGGTGTACGGAGAGGAGCCGCGTGTACGAGGTGTACGGAGAGGAGCCGCGTGTACGAGGTGTACGGAGCGGAGCCGCGCGTGTGAGGTGTACGGAGAGGAGCCGCGCGTACGAGGTGTACGGAGAGGAGCCGTGCGTACGAGGTGTACGGAGAGGAGCCGTGCGTACGAGGTGTACGGAGAGGAGCCGTGCGTACGAGGTGTACAAAGAGGAGCCGTGTGTACGGAGAGGAGCCGTGTGTACGAGATGTACGGAGCGAAGCCGTGTGTGTGTACGAGGTGTACGGAGAGGAGCCGTGTGTACGAGGTGTACGGAGAGGAGCCGTGTGTACGAGGTGTACGGAGCGGAGCCGCGCGTGTACGAGGTGTACGGAGCGGAGCCGCGCGTGTACGAGGTGTACGGAGCGGAGCCGTGTGTACGGAGAGGAGCCGTGTGTACGAGGTATACGGAGAGGAGCCGTGTGTACGAGGTGTACGGAGCGGAGCCGCGCGTGTACGAGGTGTACGGAGCGGAGCCGCGCGTGTACGAGGTGTACGGAGAGGAGCCACGCGTGTACGAGGTGTACGGAGAGGAGCCGTGTGTGTATGGAGTGGAGCCATATGTGTACGGGATGTACGGAGCGGAGCCAAGTGTGTACAAAGCATACAAAGCGTGCTTTTCCCACGGACACAGGAGTACACGGCGGAGCATTTTAAAACACACACATGACGTTCCACCTGAAGTGATGTGCTGGAAGCTGACCGGAAATGAGAATTTCTTGAGGAGATTGTGACGGAACCAGGAATGCTTCAGATCCATCACCGTGTCCTCCTCCGACAGCGCAGACAGCAGGATCGCCTTGGAATCGGGGATGCCGGCCATGTGAGCGGATCATGATAGGTCCTGCACCGGGAGGCTCAGGTGGGCACTACAATGGGAGCCGGGCTGCTATAGTATCTTTGTAGAATCTTTCTTTATTTCTTTCTCTCTTTTTCTTTCTTTCTCTGTTCTTTCATTCCCTCATTTTCTTTCTCTCTCTGTTCTTTCTTTCTCTCTCTGTTCTTTCTTCCCCTCTTTCTTTCTTTTCTTTACTTTCTTTCTCTCTCTGTTCTCTCTCTCTCTCTGTTCTTTCTTTCCCTCTCTGTTCTTTCTCTGTCTCTCACTGTTCTTTCTTTCCCCTTTCTTTCTCGCTCTCTGTTTTTTTTTCTCTCTCGCTCTGTTTTCTCTCTTCCTTAGTGCCAGTCAGTGTGCCCATAATGCCAGCCACTGTGCCCTCAGTACCAGTCAGTGTGATCAGCAGTGCTAAATGGGTGCGATTAGGTGTTGACATGGGTGTGACTAGTTGTGAAATGGGTGTGGCTGGGCGTGGCCAAAATTTGCAGCGGCGCGCTATGCGCGCCGCAGTCTTTGTCCATCTTTCCCTTCTTCAAAAGTTGGGAGGTATGATAGGGGCGGCTATGACCAGGGGTCTGGTTGCCCAATAGAGAGCAGTTCTGCCAGGAATTCTGTAATCATGCATACAAAAGGGGACAGAGATTTGGGAGGAGTACTGTACCTAAAAGCAATAAATAGGACTGAGCTGAAATACTGGGCACAGCTGTGACTACATGTTATATAGTCGTGTTAATCTCCTCTCACTTCTTGTAAACTGCAAGTGTACAAAGATATTATATAGTCACCATGTGACTAGTGGGCCTGTGTAACTTCAAATGCCAGGGCTGAATTTTAGTCCCAGTCCGGCCCTGGTCTTGTCTCATGCCAACTGTCAAGCATCCTGAAACCATTCATGTGTGGGGTTGCTTCTCAGCCAAGGGAATGGGCTCTCTCTCAGTCTTGCCTAAAAACACAGCCATGAATAAAGAATGGTACCAGAATGTCCTCCAAGAGCAACTTCTCCCAACCGTCCAAGAGCAGTTTGGCGATCAACAATGCCTTTTTCAACATGATGGAGCACCTTGCCATAAAGCAAAGGTGATAATCAAATGGCTCAGGGAACAAAACAGAGATTTTGGGACCATGGCCTGGAAACTCCCCAGATCTTAATCCCATTGAGAACTTGTGGTCAATCATGAAAAGAGACGGGTGGACAAACAAAAACCTTCAAATTCAGACAAATTAAAAGCATTGATTTTGCAAGAATGGACTGCTATCAGTCAGGATTTGATCCAGAAGTTGATTGAGAGCATGCCAGGGAGAATTGCTGAGGTCCTGAAGAAGAAGGGTCAACACTGCAAATATTGACTTGCTGCATTAACTCATTCTAACTGTCAATATAACCTTTTGCTACTCATAATATGATTGCAATTATATTTCTGTATGTGATAAAAACATCTGACAAACACACATAAAAACCAGAGGCCAGCAGATCATGTGAAAATATAATATTTGTGTCAGTCTCAAAACTTCTGGCCATGACTGTATTTTACAACAGAGTATTTATGCACGTTTGTCTTACTGTGCGTTTTTTCTGTGTCTTAGTTCTTGGGTGGTGTGAACAGGGCCTTACTGACCTGTTCATTTTCTGTGCATGTGTCATGTGTTCTGAATCTATTATTTAGAACCTAGTAGCACCCACTTTTGAAAGTATCACAGCTTATAAACGCTTTTTGTAGCCAAACAAGAGAGTCTTTCAATTCTTGTTTGAGGGATTTCCCTCCTTCTAGAATTCTTCCAGTTCTGTGAGATTCCTGGGCAATCTTCCATCCTCTGCTATTTTGAGGTCTAGCCACAGATTATCAATTGTGCTCAGATCAGGGGACTGTGAGGGCCGATGTAAAACCTTCAGCTTGCGCCTTTTAAAGGTCGTCAATTGTGATGTGTTTAGGATCATTATCCATTTGTAGAAGCCGTCCTCTTTTCATCTCCTACTCTTTTACAGATGGTGTTATGTTTGCATCAAGAATGTGTTGGAATTTAATTAAATCCAATCTTCCCTCTACAAGTGAAAAGTTCCTGGTACCATTATCTGCAACACAACCCCAAAGTATGATTGATCCACCCCATGCTTAATGGATGGCGGGATGTTCTTTTCCTGAAATTCTGTGTCCTTTTTTCTCCACACGTACCCTTGTACATTGTGGCCAAAGAGTTCTATCTTAACCTCGTTGGTTCACAGGACTTGTTTCCAATATACATCTGTAGTGAAACCTCCACCAGGGGGAGCTGGTGAGGGAAGAGAGGTTATACACTAAGAGCAGCAACCCTGAGCAACAGCACAGGTGCCACAGGTAACGAGAGAGAATAGTCAGACGAACCGAGTCAGAAACTAACAGGAGCAGACGTACCAGAAGGAGCAGCAATACACGTAGTCAAAATATCTAAGCCGAGAGTCAGAAAGCCAGAACATGAGCACGGGGTCCAAAACGTGAGACGAAATACGTGGTCGGGGTACAAGCCAGGGAGTCAGATGCCAGAGAGGGAACATAACAGCAGAGATGAATACCAAGAGACGGGGTCAGAAATCAGTCCGGGTCATACACGTGAATATCAGTCAAAGGCAGGAGGATCACCAGGGTACAAGGGTCAGCGGCTCTAAACTGCAAGCTTGAGCTATCACTAACACTGGTCAGCAGGCTGTGAGGGATTGAAATAGCCCAGCTAGCTCCAGAATGAGGCTGAGATTAACCCCCGCATGACCAGTCCGGAGTAAAGACAGCAGAAGATAAACTCCGGACTGGACCATGACAACATCAGGCTTGTTTAGATGTTCTTTTGCATACTTCTGATGCAGAATTCTATGGTGAGGACACAGGAGAGATTTTCTTCTGATGACTCATCCATGGAGGCCATTTTTACACAGATGTCTCTGAAAAGTGGAACAATGTACCACTATTCAAGTCTGAAAAGTCTTTCTGAAAGTATTCTGCACTCAAGCGGGGTTCAGATTTGCCTCTCTAGCAAACTTACGAGGAGCTCTCACTGATGTTTTGCTTGATCTTCCAGACCTTATCTTGACCGCCACTGTTCCTAGTAACTGTCATTTCTTAATTACATTTCGAATTTAGGAAAGACAACTTGAAAATGCTTTGCCATCTTATAGCTTTCCCCTGCTTTGTAAGCCTCCACCATTTTCAGAGTGCCAGTACCATGGCTGCTCTTTTTATTGGCACAAGATTAGAGGAGGCTGAATTTTTATAAAGCTGGGAAATTTGCATCACCTGGCCTTTCCTAATAATGATAGCGAACAAGCCATAACCCCAACAGTCTAATTAAGGTCTAAAACCTCTGTCAAAGTTATCTAAGCACACAAATCTCCAAGTGTCCCAAATGTTTGCATCTGCCAATTTTCATTTATGTAACTTTTTTAATATGTAAAAGGTGAAAATAAATATATTTTGCCTAAAATACAAAGGGAATATGTCATTTTTTATTTCAGGACTTTTAGAGATAATTTCATCATCAACTAGGTTAACTGTTCACAAAAACAGTAATTTTGAGCAGGGGTGCCCAAACCTTTACATGCCACTGGAAATAGAGTTATAACAACTCCATGCACATATGTATATACAGTATAGTATTGTGCAAAGGTTTTAGATACCTTTATAAAAATACTGCTGTCAGGAAAATATGAATAATCCCTAATATTCTATGTACTGTCAGGAACACCGCATTTGCTCACTGAGCCAGTGCGCATGTCCGGAGTATAAAAACAGTGCTCAAAGATACCTGTGGAGCAGGGCAGCAGCGGTGACAATGCGTGCTTCAGACTATCATGACCTGAAGCACGTGACTGCTGGGGGCGTGACCTAAGCTCCACAGAGCTAGGAGCTGCAGGGAAACTCCTAGAAAGGTAACTGCGGGACAAGTTACCAAGGGGCATAGACAGGGACGTAAACCAGATCAAGCCGGGGTCAAAGCATGAGCTAGCAGGACAGTACCAAAGGGTTAGACAGAGTGGATAGTCAGGACGTAGCAATAGATCAGAAAACCAGAACGGGCAATAGACGGTACAATAGGGGCAAATGGTAATGGAGTAACGATAGCCAAGCCAGGAGGTCAGAACCGGAGAAGACAATAATACCAAAACGTGAGACAGAACAGCGTGAGGGGACAGACTGGGTCATACACGGGAATCAAACAAGCAATGCAGTATACAAGCACACCAGGGGTCAGACACACAGCCAAAATAACAGTATAGCTGACAGGGAATCCTAGTCTGGAGTGAGTATAAATACCCCTCCCAGATCCAAAGGGAGGCCAGCAAAATTAACCCTAGGAAACCAGGATATTTACCATGTCCTAACCATGACATGTACAGTCATATGTAAAAGTTTGGGCACCCCTATTAATGTTAACCTTTTTTCTTAATAGCAATTTTGGTTTTTGCAACAGCTATTTCAGTTTCATATATCTAATAACTGATGGACTCAGTTATATTTCTGGATTCAAATGAGGTTTATTGTACTAACAGAAAATGTGCAATCTGCATTTAAACAAAATTTGACCGGTGCAAAAGTATGGGCACCCTTATCATTTTCTTGATTTGAACACTCCTAACTACTTTTTACTGACTTCCTGAAGCACTAAATTGGTTTTGTAACCTCATTGAGCTTTGAACTTCATAGCCAGGTGTATCCAATCATGAGAAAAGGTATTTAAGGTGGCCACTTGCAAGTAGTTCTCCTATTTGATTCTCCTATGAAGAGTGGCATCATGGGCTCCTCAAAACAACTCTCAAATGATCTGAAAACAAAGATTATTCAACATAGCTTTTCAGGGGAAGGATACAAAAAGTTGTCTCAGAGATTTAACCTGTCAGTTTCCACTGTGAGGAACATAGTAAGGAAATGGAAGAACACAGGTACAGTTCTTGTTAAGCCCAGAAGTGGCAGGCCAAGAAAAATATCAGAAAGGCAGAGAAGAAGAATGGTGAGAACAGTCAAGGACAATCCATAGACCACCTCCAAAGACCTGCAGCATCATCTTGCTGCAGATGGTGTCACTGTGCATCGGTCAACAATACAGCGCACTTTGCACAAGGAGAAGCTGTATGGGAGAGTGATGCGAAAGAAGCCGTTTCTGCAAGCACGCCACAAACAGAGTCGCCTGAGGTATGCAAAAGCACATTAGAACAAGCCAGGTACATTTTGGAAGAAGGTCCTGTGGACTGATGAAACAAAGATTGAGTTGTTTGGTCATACAAAAAGGCGTTATGCATGCGCTGTATTGTTGACCGATGCACAGTGACACCATCTGCAGCAAGATGATGCTGCAGGTCTTTGGAGGTGGTCTGTGGATTGTCCTTGACTGTTCTCACCATTCTTCTTCTCTGCCTTTCTGATATTTTTCTTGGCCTGCCACTTCTGGGCTTAACAAGAACTGTACCTGTGTTCTTCCATTTCCTTACTATGTTCCTCACAGTGGAAACTGACAGGTTAAGTCTCTGAGACAACTTTTTGTATCCTTCCCCTGAAAAGCTATGTTGAATAATCTTTGTTTTCAGATCATTTGAGAGTTGTTTTGAGGAGCCCATGATGCCACTCTTCATAGGAGAATCAAATAGGAGAACTACTTGCAAGTGGCCACCTTAAATACCTTTTCTCATGATTTGATACACCTGGCTATGAAGTTCAAAGCTCAATGAGGTTACAAAACCAATTTAGTGCTTCAGGAAGTCAGTAAAAAGTAGTTAGGAGTGTTCAAATCAAGAAAATGATAAGGGTGCCCATACTTTTGCACCGGTCAAATTTTGTTTAAATGCAGATTGCACATTTTCTGTTAGTACAATAAACCTCATTTGAATCCAGAAATATAACTGAGTCCATCAGTTATTAGATATATGAAACTGAAATAGCTGTTGCAAAAACCAAAATTGCTATTAAGAAAAAAGGTTAACATTAATAGGGGTGCCCAAACTTTTACATATGACTGTATACTTCCAGTGCTCGTGCTGCTCCACTCCACCCCCATTAGGTTTGTGCATTGTACACATGAAGACCCCATGTGCAGGCAGAGCTCACAAACATCCCCTTCGCAGCTGCCTCTTTCTCCCTGATGGAAAGTCCCCTCGCATCCCCCCCCCCGCAGGTAAACAAGCTTTGTGTAATGTGAGCTACTGAATGGTTAAATCCAGCTTTGTTTAAACACGTTTCTTTGTTCAAACTCAAATTTAATAACACAATAATCATAGGGGCAGGACAAATAGATTTCCAGAATCTGCATAATTAAAGCTATTCACTGCAGCGTTTTGTAGCTTATGCGAACACCAGAAACGGAGAAACTGATTTCTGCCTGTCTGCACCACCTAGACGTCATGTCTGGTCTTAAATGCAAAAGTGTCGTAACAGAAAAGATAATCCCCCTGTTATCACTCTGCTAACTTCTCAGCGATAGTTATGGCCAGCGGAAGTTTTAATAACTCTTCCAAAAGGGGCATGCATTCCCTGACTCAGCCCCCAGAGTGAGGTCAGCCAGAGAAGAGCATAAATCTAGGATGCTTGATTAGGAAGTTGTCTTTTGCCTGGAGAATCAGCTGCAGGACGCTGTGCATTTGTACCCCTTTGTTTTTGGGAAATTTCTCCTCCCCTCTCATCCACACCAGTGACTGAGATGCGCAAGTTCTTATTTTAATCCCTTTTATTTCTAACTGTCTGTATATACTGTATCTTGTCTCTTTTGGAACATCTTTTGTATTTTTGTAAACTCTGCCTATATTTTCTGGAGTAAATCTATAAAATTTACTAGTTTTGTGTCTGTTGCTCTATGAAAGGAACACATCAACTGCGCTAAATTTCGCTACCTTGTTGGTGGGTTCCTGACCCAATATTGATTTTAATGTCAAACGGAGAGTTGGTGGCAGCAAAGTGTTCTGGGGGATTTGGGAGACCCTGGCAGTGACGAAACAGAGGTTTATGTGTGCATTTCCTGCCTGAGACTGGGAATATACATACCGCCCTCATTACAGAGTGCCCAATAGCCAGTACAGGGAAAGCAGCCTTTCCGGCGACTACTTATCCTAGGTGTAGCTCCCTGACTGACCTGAGAGTAAGGGGGGCACCAGAGAGCTGCGAGTTCCTAACCGGGACTGGAAAGTGAGCTAAACAAAAGAATCCCTGACAACTGCCAATTAAGAATGCTTTCAAAAATAGTGTTTTTTTTTTATCAATTAACAAAATGCTATATGAATGAACAAAAAAAAAAATCCCAAATCACCTCAATATTTTGTACAGGCTTGGACTGGCCCACAGGAGAATCCTCTGGTGGGCCCTTGTGCAGGTGTGGGCCACCATCCTTTCGCATGAACGGTACTTGGCTAAATATACTTGAATCACTATGTACAAAGGCAGAATCTTATTGATTTAACAATCTACCCAATTTATTGTCCTCAATCACAAATTTACACAACGTCACATTTGCATGTAGTTGAAAAATAGGACCCTGGAGTTAATTATTGGTGGGACTTTGACACCCCAGTCTGACACGGATTTGGTGTGACTGTCTTTTGCCTTCAATAATTCATCAAGGCACTCTTGCACTCTGAACCATGCAGAGAAAAAACACCACAGCGCTCCGTTTAGTGGTTGCTGCCAGGTACTGCAGCTCTTAAGAGAATGCGTCATCTGCAGTACCCTACACCTGATCAAGAGAGGTGGTGAACGTTGCATCCTCACTAATCTTATATGTAAGAATAGGTCATCAAGAGAAAAGTAGTAGGCAACATCTTTAAAAGTGGTGGGCATGCAAAAGTCTGGTATGGGTCAGTGACAAAAGCCAGAAGAATCATGATGATTGAACATTGTGGAAAAGCGCTGCCAATCATTACTCAACATGAGTCATAAATGGAACTTCTGTAGTGATTCTTCACTGACTATTGAGAACCCAGAACTAGAGATGGGTGAACCTGAACAGTAAAGTTCAGCGTCCGTACCAAACACCTACTGTTCGGGCATGGACACGGAACACGGACTTCACCAGGAAGTCAATGGTACTGTTAGGCAATGTGCACACGCTGTGGATTCTGCTGCGGATTTGGCCTCTGCAAATCCGCAGGAGTTCCGCAAACAGTGTACAGTACAATGTAAGTCTGTGATTTACAGTCCGCTGTGCACATGCTGTGGTTTTTCAACTGCGGAAAAGCTGCGGTTTTGAATCCGCAGAAAGAATTGACATGGATTCCGCTGCGGTTTGCCACCTATTCCATTGTCCAGGTGTCAAACCGCAGGGGAAAACCGCAGGCAAATCTGCAGGTCATTTTACCTGCGGTTTTACTTGTGGATCCACAGATACAAATCCGCGGGTGAATCCGCAGCGTGTGCACATAGCCTTAGGTTTCGGCCACCTGAACACAAGGCGTTTGGTGTGCTGTCATGTGCATGACAATACAGCAAAAACTATTTATCGGCGGTAAAATCATCACCGCCGGTCAGACAGCCACAGTTCCCATGCCGTCAAAAGACAGTTTGAGCCCGCAGCCATGATACGAGGTATAAAGTTTACCTCCGGTCAATGGTGTCAGCTGATGGGACTACTGTTCCCATCAGCCAATGCCTGCAGCTGCTAATAACAGAGAGACCAGGAGCGGCTGATGGGAGTTATTCATCAGCCGGATCCTGCATTGTAAATAAATTAAAAAAAAAAAAATGGTGTGGGTTCCCCTGTATTTTTGATAACCAGCCAGACAAAACTGGTATCTGGGGGCCTCTGCTCTCCGCTGTCAGCGTTAGCAAGGCTGGTTATCAAGAATAGAGGGGTCCCCATGCTATATTTTTTAATTATTGAAATATATAAAAAAAAAAAATGGCATGGGGTCCACCTATTTTTGATAACCAGCCAAGCTAAAGCAGATAACTGGGGGTTGGCATGCTCACGGTGGAAAGGGGTCATGGGTATTGGCCTCCAGCCTAAAAATAGCAGTCTGCAGTCGCCCAGAAAAGGTGCATCTATTAGATGCGTCAATTCTGGTGCCTTGCCCGAATCTTCCCACTTGCCCTATAGCGGTGGCAAGTGGGGTTCATAATTGTGGGGTCAATGTCACCTTTGTATTGTCAGGTGACGTCAAGACCACGGATAAGCCACCTATCCATTACTAATCCTATAGTAATATTCTAAATAAAAAAAAAAAAACAACACACTGGATGTTCGGGCCCCCCATTCAAGTGAATGGGGACTGAGTTCCGGTTAGGGTACTATTCTGGTACCCAAACTTTTTGTAACTGTTTGGCTGAACCCGAACATCCAGGTGTACGCCTATCTCTACCCAGAACCCTATCCTTGTCCCTCTAGTAACATTCTTTCTCCTGTGGGTATACAGAACTGGGCATTGTGATGTGCGCCATTGTGGGAGGTGAAAATGCCCCATATATACATAATAGCTAGCAGGTTCACTCCTCAGTTTTGCATTTTTGCTATTACATTTCTCTGTGTTGCTTCACGTTTGCTGACTCAGCTCAAGGCCTTGTAGAAGTTCTGGAGGAATGAGGATAAACCAGTCTGGAGCGTGCACAAAGTTCACAAACATGAAATGATCAGGTACACGAGAATGAGAAAGGAGTCTGAAAGGAGGGTAGAAATGCCTCATGAACCACCGCTGGGAAATGAGGAGAATCCCAAACAAGCTGCAGTTAATTGTGTGAAGTCCGATGCCGCGGATTTCCGTGTACATCCACTCACAGGGGTCTGTAATCTTGACACGTCAGTGACCATGTAGGAATAGGAAAGGTACTCCCTTGCGTCAGCATAGTCACGTGTGCTCTTTAGCCATGCGAGTAGCCACGTCATTTTTCCGTAGGTTATTGTAATGGTTTATATAATTGTAGAACTTATTGCTGTGATCTTTATTGTGTGACTGTCTAGCAGACATCGGTTCCTTTTGTGGCCGGAGTTTCAGTACAAAACCACAGTTGTCCTGAACACGCATGTCTGCCTGTGCCATTTCACACTTACAATGGTTTGTAACATCTTTAATGTGAGCTGGCTGTATAAATAGTCATTTCCCGAGATCCTGGCAGAGAACTGGTGACTTGTCTGCCAAAGCAAGCACGATGGCCTGAATCCTGAGTGCACACAGACTGCACCTTATGTACTGCCCGAGCCGCTGTACGTCAGCAGGGAGTGTGCAGTATTCTGCCTACAGGTGCTTTACTGTCCTGCACCATGTGACATAAAATGCCTGTGGGAAGATCTCCACCTTGCTAAGCTACATTTCTTCCACAGTGGCACAAGCCGAAAACAAGAAGGCGGCCACACTTGGACGAGTCTCGCATGTTAAGGCTGTGTACCCACGTTCTGTTTTTCATGCGTTTCCGCTGCGGCAAATATGCTTAAAAAACGCTAATAAAACGCATTCCCATGCAATCCTGTGGGATTCCGCAGTTGCTGTGCCCATACTGCGGATTTTTCCGCTGCGGAATCGCATAGCAGTAAAATCCGCAGGATGCCCATTATTTCTGCGGAATCGCGGTGATTCCTTCACCATAGGATTGCATTGCAACGCTCACTTTACGCATGTGGCTATGCCCACCACGCGTGAAGTGAGCGCTTCATGTGCGGATGGTACCCAGGAGCGGAGTGTGCGGCTGCATGTATTGCTATGAAAAGTCTGAGTTTCTCACATGTGTGATCTCGGCCTAACTGTGCAAGTCCTTGCGTACAGGTGTAAGGGTCGCATGGGTCAAGGTGTAGCACTGAGACACCAGGCACCAGTGAAACTGGTTCTGCGGAGAGTGTGGGTATTATTCAATCAGATCTTCAGAATTGAGGCTATAGGCTTTACAACAATCAACAGAGAAGGCCGCAGCCTGTTCAAAACACTAGGTTGGCTGTCAGAAAAGTAACGGTGAGCATACGGCATATACACCTCCTAATACCAACACATGGAATGTGTGTATACACCCAGTACGGTCACAGCTAACTCTCCAATAACCCCAGACTAGTCACCGCCATCACCACTCTGTCTCAGTCAAATGGGTACTGCTTATGGTGGCTTACCCCTTTGAGGCGTAGTTTACAGAACAGAAGGAACAGAACTATTTAAATTTTATATTTAATCGAAAGGGAGGCAGTGTTTGTGAAAAATATACAAAATATTTCAAAAGGGGGCAAAACAATACAGCACAAACAGTTACATAAAATAAAAGGGTTTAACAGGAGAACTTACTACACCAATCGCAGAGACGATTCAGTTTAGCTGTCAAAAAACGGGATCCCTGCTTACAGAATATGTATGTCTCTGCAAAAACACTGACGATAATTGGGACTGATCTTACATCAGACCCCGAGTCCCACCCACACACCCCTCTGTAATGTCCTCACATGGGCCCGGTTGTGGGTTGGTCTCAACCCTTCATGATTTTAGGAAATCCCAACTTATGCAATAACCTCTCATAAGATGACCACAGAAGTTTGAGACTGATGTTATCTTTTGTATCGGGATTTTATCTACACTTAGAGACCAGACATGGCCTAGCTGCTGGCGGTTATATGGTCCTATGGATTTGGGTCCTTTTGGTGAGGGTTAGAATTATGAGAAAATGTGTATCTGTAGGAGGGTGGACTAAATGCGTGGGCTCGAACAGATGTAAATAGTTAATATTTATTGATGTTACTGTACAAAATGGGCCATGTATATATGTAACTACATTTATGTGTCTCATAAAATGTAAGTCCGCAAGGACAGGGTCTCCTCCCCTCTGTACCAGTCTGTCATTGTAAATTTGTTTACTGTTAACGATATCTATAACTTTGTAAGTAACCCCCCTTCTCATGTACAGCAAGATGGAATTAATGGCGCAATATAAATAATAATAATGTAATTAGAAATATAGGGGAATTGCTTATTAGGTGTAGTTAGGGCTTTGGCCACTAGGGGGAGAAAAAATACAGGGGAAGGTCTAAGTACAGCTAAGTCTAGGAAAAGCCAAGTCATGGTGGGCAGAGCAAGTAGGGGGATAAAAAGGGGAGGTCCCCAGACCAGGGGCTGGCTGGCAAATTTTAGCCTGGGGGGGCAAGCATTCTGTAATGTTGTAGATAAGCCCCCGATGTAACCTGAAAGATAAGAAAAAAGAATTATATTATTCTCACCCAGGGGCTGTCCGGGTCCGATGGGTGTCGTGGTCTGGTCCGGCGCCTCCCATCTTCTAACGGTGATGAACTGCAACACCCATCGGACCAAGCCCGTCCCCCCGATGAGTATAATCCAACGTGTTTTACTTAACTTTCAGGTTACATCCGGGGCTTATCTACAGCATTACAGAATGCATTACAGAATGCTGTAGATAAGCCCCTGATGGCGGTGCCGGCAGCTCATTTTCAAAAAAAGGGGGGACAGATTCCCTTTAAGGTTTGGGTGTCCTGTAGTAGCACTTGAGTATAGCACATGTGCAACAGTGGTACACCTAACAACCCATTTCATAAAAATGGTTGAGGAACAATAAATACTTATCAATAGAAAAAAGGCTCTGTTAGTATATCACCACCGAAAACATAAGTACATAAGTAAGTGCTCAATTAAAAAATGTATTTCTCTCATTTGCTCCATATCAGTGTGTCAACCAGGGGTCCACAGCATACCATATATTGATATTAGCACAAATCCTGCCATGCTGCAGGTCCAGCTCTCTGAACCCTCAGCACGCTATACCACCACCATCAGTACATGGTAATACTACTGTAATTTAACTAAATTATTGGTAGTGGTTGTAGTACTGCCTATACAACCAGCCGATATGTCAGCCCCATATTTTCAGCACGGTGAATATATATATATATATATATATATATATATATATAAAAATTAAAAAAAAATTAAGAGACCACCACATCAAGACCCTGTCATGACCAGCCCAATCTCCAGACCTGAACCCCATTGAAAACCTCTGGAATGTAATTAGGAGGAAGATGGATAGTCCCAAGCCATCAAACAAAGAAGAACTGCTTACATATGTGTACCAGGAATGGCATAAGGTCACCCAGAACCAGTGTCTGAGACAGGTGGAAAGCATGCCAAGACGCAGGAAAGCTGTGATTACCAATCATGGTTATTCCACAAAATATTGATTTCTGAACTCTTCCTGAGATAAAACATTAGTATTGTTGTTCCTAAATGATTAGGAACTTGTTTTCTTAGCATTAATTTGAGGTCTGCAAGCACTGCATTTTTTTTTTGTTATTTTAACCATTTCTCATTTTCAGAAAAAAAACACAAAATTTGATGCTTGGAAATTCGGAGACATGTTGTCAGTAGTTTATAGAATAAAAGAGCAATTTACATTCTACTCAAAAATATAGAGAGAAAAATCAGACAAACTGAACATTTGAAAGTGGTCTCTTAATTTTTGACAGAGCTGTATATATATTCTTTACAATCAGCTATAGTGTGCTATGCGCTACAGTATTGAAACACCCTCAGGGATAGCACCCATTTGTCAAATAGGGATATATTGGACGTGGACACCACTTACCGCAGGGCGCAGGCACTGGGCAGCAGGGACTGGAGTAGGAGTGGGACTCAGACTGGCCTGTGGGCTGTGGCACACTGTAACCTAGAGGGTCACATCCACATTACAGAGCAGACCTGGGCAAAGTGCGACCCGGGGACCACATCTGGAACAAGACAGCTGTGAGGCTGGAAATCAGAGGTCCACGGGCCGCACGATGCCCACCTGGCCTCTTGCTGTTTCCATACTCGCCGCGGCGCTGCTGACTCCTTTGGTGGAGGAGGGGCCGGCCACTTCCTCCACCAGTGTGTGAAACAGCGGACACGATGAAATGACGTCATCACGTCAGCTGTTTACTGCGGAGAGTCTGCAGACCGGAGGCAGGGAGAGAAGCACAGTGACTGGGAACGGGACGAGGTGAGTATGTGGTGTTTTTTTCCTTATGTGTATGGGCCATTTGGGTGGGCATGGGGAGGCTATGGGGGTGATATGGTGCTGCACACCTGGGGTGGGTGACAACATGGTGCTGCACACCTGGGGTGGGTGACGACATGGTGCTGCACACCTGGGGTGGGTGACATGAGGGGGTGATGTGCTGCTGCACATGGTGTGTATATAGGAAGGCTGTGTGGGGCTCATGCAGTATATGGGGAGGCTGTGTGGGGCTCATGCAGTGTATATAGGGAGGCTGTGTGGGGCTCATGCCGTATATGGGGAGGCTGTGTGGGGCTCATGCAGTATATGGGGAGGCTGTGTGGGCCTCATGCAGTATATATATAGGGAGGCTGTGTGGAGCTCATGCAGTGTATATAGGGAGGCTGTGTGGGGCTCATGCAGTATATATAGGGAGGCTGTGTGGGGCTCATGCCGCATATAAGGGGCTATTGGGGGCGCTCATACAAAATACTGAAGGGACTGTGCTCAGGTTCAAACGATATATAGGGGAGTGTCGGCATTCTTAATTCTGCTCAATATACAATTCTGATACAATAAAATCATCATTAATATAATAGTTATAAAATATCATTAATATTGAGAAGAATTAATTTTAGCCTATTGGTTCGGCCCTCCACGACAGTAATGGTCTCTCATGTGGCCACTCAGGAAAATTAATTGCCCACCCCTGTTAAAGAGGGTCACATCCACAATACAGAGGGTCACATCCACAATACAAAGGGTGACATCCACAATACAAAGGGTCACATCCACAATACAGAGGGTCACATCCACAATACAGAGGGTCACATCCACAATACAGAGGGTCACATCCACAATACAGAGGGTCACATCCACATTGTAGAGAGTCACATGATGTGGCCCTCTAAAATGTGGAAGAAAGAGAAAGAGTAAAGAAAGAACAGAGAAAATAGAAAGAGGGGAAAGAAGGAAAGACCAGAGAGAGAGAAAGGAAGAGGGGAAAGACCAGAGAGAGAGAGAAAGGAAGAGGGGAAAGACCAGAGAAAGAGAAAGAAAGACCAGAGAGAGAGAGAGAAAGAAAGACCAGAGAGAGAGAGAAAGAAAGACCAGAGAGAGAGAGAAAGAAAGACCAGAGAGAGAGAGAAAGACCAGAGAGAGAAAGAAAGATCAGAGAAAGAAAGATCAGAGAAAGAAAGAAAGATCAGAGAAAGAAAGAAAGATTACAGAAAGAAAGAAAGATTACAGAGAGAAAAAAAGAGGGGAAAGAAAAAGAAAGAACAGAGAGAGAGAAAGAAGAAAGATTAGAGGGAGAGAAAGAGAAAGACAGAAAGAAGAAAGATTCTATAAAGATACTATATCAGCCCGGCTCCCATTGTAATGTCCACCTGAGCCTCCCGGTGCTGGACATATCATGGCTGACATTCCCGGGTCCAAGGCCATCCCGCTGTCCGCTCTGTCGGAGAACACAGTGATGGATCTGAAGCATTCCCTGAAATGCCTCCATGGTTCCGTCACAATCTCCTCCCGAAATTACCTCATTTCTGGTCAGCTTCTAGCATGTCATTGCTGGTGGAAAGTCACGTGCAAATTTTAAAGTGCTCCTCGGGGCTCCGCCGTGTACACCTGTGTCTGTGGGAAAAGCTCCCAGCCAGGGCAGACTCTCTCAAAATCAGGACTGTCCCGCTGGATCCGGGACGGTTGGGAGGTATAAATGCTCCCCACCATATACCTTGTACACCTATGGCTCCGCACACCTCATACACAAATGGTTCCATTTTCTATGCCTCATACAAACATGGCTCCGCTCCATACACCTCGCACACACACGGCTCCACTCAGTACACACATGGTTTCACTCCGTAAACCTCGTACACATGCGGCTATGCTCCGTACATCTTGTACACACGCGGCCATGCGCTGTACACCTTGTACACACATGGCTCCACGCCGTAAACCTTGTACACATGCGGCGTGGCTCCATACACCTCGCACACAGGCGGCTCCGCTCCATACACATGCGGCTCCACTCGGTACACACATGGCTCCGTCTCGTACGCCCCGTACATACGCAGCTCCGCTCCGTACACACACGGCTCAGCACCGTACACACACGGCTCAGCTCCGTACACACACGGCTCAGCTCCGTACACACACGGCTCAGCTCCGTACACACACGGCTCAGCTCCGTACACACACGGCTCAGCTCCGTACACTTTGTACACAGAGGGCTCCGCTCAATACACTTCGTACACACAGGGCTCTGCTCCGTACGCATGTGGCTCCGCTCCGTACACCTTGTACACACGCGGCTCCGCTCCATCTCGTACACACACTGCTCCGCTCATCTCGTACACACACTGCTCCGCTCCGTACACCTCACACACACTGCTCTGCTACATCCACCTTGACCCTGTTAACCTCTCCTGACCCCACACTTACACTTCCCCTCATCCAGCACTATGGCAAGCAGGACAGCAGAGTCCTGCACACACCGAGGGCCCTGATCATGTGACCCCTGACTCCTCCCCTCCTGTGACCTCATCACAGGTCCTGTGCATACAGAAGAGATTAGAGCCACGCTACTACTGCTCCAATCCCAGCCACGGCAACGCGGTCTCAGCCTGCTGTCAGTGCAGTGACTGAGTCCCACCCACCAGCCCCGCGCTCTGTGTGCTCTGTGTGGCTGGCCGCTCTCCTCTCCACTACCGGGGGCCGTGCCGGCGTGGCCGCGGCCATGTTTTTTCCATCTTGTAATGTACACGCTGTGGCTGTGGGGCGGGGGAGCGGAGTGGCCCTGTCTGATGCTAACTAACCGCCCCGGGTGGCAAATGCCTCTCTGCCACCTGGCCCAGCCCGCCCCTGCCTCAGACCAAGGGAGAGAGAGCTCAGGAAGAAACAGAGGGAAGAGCTCCAGAAGAGACAGAGGAGAGAGACAGAGAAGAAGAAGAGAAAAGGAGAGGGAGCACAGAGAGGTGGGTGGCCCCGGAAAGACAGCAGAAGAGGACAGCCTGGGGTACCGGACTGCTGGAGAGCTGGGCACTGAAGAGAAGTAGGTGTGGCAGCGGGTGGACGGGCCATGTAGGTGATCGCTGTGGCCGTGGCCCTAAGGCAGCCACAGTGAGAGAGAGAGTCTGAAACGACGTCGCACCGGGGAGCAGGAGTGAGGGAAGAAATGTGTATACCAGGGCTGTGGAGTCGGTAAGCCAAACCTACGACTCCGACTCCTCAATTTCTCTTCCACCAGCTCTGACTCCACGACTCCGACTCCCACATATATTGCTTATATTTAAGTGAAAAATTTATTGTAGTACAATGTGAACATCAGACATTTAATCATTTTTATGATACAATTATCAAGACATTTAGATAGAACATAATATATATTTATTGGAATACAACTTCAGAACACAAAAAAACTAATAAATTGTAAATATGTAATACACTATGTAATATCGATTACACACATATATATATATATATATTATATAACACTATGTAATAAACTATGTAAGTGGAAAAAAACAGTTTAACAAAAACATAATAAATAACATTTGTGCAGTCTATGAATTTGTTCTAAGAAACAGAATTGCCTCCATCAGATCCTCCTTCATAGATCACCTCAAATCTGACCTAATAATTTTAAGGCTAGAGAACAACCTCTCTGCACTAACTTGGGTTGGAGGCAAAGCTGTAACCACATGGGCAACATCTCTATCAATTTCCATCTATCAATTTCCAAGTATAAAGGAATTGCCTCATGCACAGTCAGTTTTGATGAACGGTTGAATTTTTCTTTGAAAGCAAGTGAAACATTTTGCTGAAATATTGTCAATCTGCTTGCTATAGGAGATGGAGTGAAATCTTTTTCCTTGCAGCAACGCTTTTGCCTGCTCCATATCATCCAAATACTTGTCAAAGTCAAACTCCTCATCCGATGAGGATGAAGATATGGCAGCAGTAGCACTGTCAGGACCGAAGTCCTCTTGCGCCTGGCAGTCCTCCTGTAGGCCACTCATCCTAACTGCTACCTCAGTCAGAGCTTCTTTTCCTTTAGTAAGCTGTTGATCATCAAGCAATATACAATGACTTGGGTCCACATAAACAGCTGCCAGAAAATTTTTATTTTCCAATGGCTGTCTCTCTCCGTTTCATTGAAGCAGAAATGCCATCTGCGATTAAATCTCCTCTTTGGGACAGGCAAAATAGCAAGTTCTTCCACTCCCTTATGAAAATGCCCAGTTAAATCCTCAGCTTGTAATTTTTTAGTCACGGTAAATAGGTGATTAAGCAATTCCTTCAATTCAGCCACCTGTGTCCATTGACCTTCATTTAGGGTTAGCCATATCTATAAGAAACGATTTTAGCCAGGATCAAAACTAGGGGGGGGGGGGCAGAACCTCATACTGTTCCGCAGAATCTCATACTGCACACCCCTACACTTGAAAATAAAGCCTGCACCTTAAGATGTGGTGAATGCAGTCTATTTATTCCAACTATCAATTGATGTTGATGTGTTACTTAAGACGAGCAATGCCTGTCCTGGGCGTCCTTTTGGGCAGCTATGAGGTGTACCTGACTGGTGCTAAAAGAAAAAAGGAGTGTTAGTTTGTGTACTACCCGGTTTTCATTCTTTTTGGTATAGATACGATATGGATAGACAGATATGGATAGATAGGTAGATTTGAAATCTGCTTTTGCTATTAAAAACATTATCTATGAGCTCAAAAACCTTTCAGGTGATGCGTTTTTTTTAAAAAGCTGATCTGCTTTTGCAGCTGAAAAACATATCCTCAAAAAACGCTGTGTGTGAATGTAGTCTTAGATCAGGAATAGAACAGCCATTTATAGGACATTTCATAACTTTCCTATGAAAAAATATTCAGCACATTCTGCATTCAACTACTGTACCCAATTTATTATATATTTTAGGAGTCGGACCATTTTATACACACTCCACCAAAATGAGCTCCGACTCCTACTCCACAGCCCTGGTGTATACGGGTACCCAGGCAGGTGTGCAGTAGCTGTCTGGAACTGCTGATGCTGGAAAAGGAACCTAATAAAGAAACTGTTTTAACGTTCACAGGCTCTGATCTCCAGTCTTTGGAAACACACTTCGGCCATTGCAAGGTGCGGGGTGTGCAGAAGGGACCCCCATCCCCCCCCCCCCGTCGGCACACGTTCCTACATATCTTTGCCTAGTTATCCCAGTGCTGAAAATGGACATCTCATTAATACTGAATATAAAGAAATTCAAATATTCTATATTTTCTCCCGAAGTCTGCTGATTTATTTTAACGGCAGTGACCATAGCTATTTGAAAAGGGTCACAGATCTTTCTTTGATCCATTCAGATCCGAATAACCTTTTCGTGTCCCTTTCTCTGTGGCCAATACAGATCCTCTGCAGTCACCTGGGCATAGAGAGGAATCCTTGCATTTTTATTAAGTTGCTTCACTTCTCTGTACACTGCATTTTGCTTAAAGGCATGTTTGAGTGCTAGCTCCTGCCTCCTCATGACAAATGATAGAGAAAAAAAAAAAAAAAAAAAAAAAAGGAGGGAGGGGCGATATGTGGTACTGCAAAGATTTTTAATATTTTCTATGACACGCACTATTTGTGCCTTTTTGAATGCCTATTTTACATGGGGTCACCAGTTTGTCTTTGTTTTTTCCACTTTATGGGCAGAGTCTAGAAATCTCAGATGTTTTAATCAGATTCATCAATTGCTACTTTGTAAAAAGTCTCAACCTTAGGCCCTCCTCTCCCATCATATTTTTTTAGTATGAAAGAATTTGCCAAACTTTGCGACTTTTGCCTCCAGTGTTCAAGTTTTGGTGCCAAAGATGGAGAACATGTTCAAGACATGAGCTAAGACCATTTTTAGTTGGTTTATGAATTGCATGTGCCATTTTGATGAACTTGTTGCCAAAAAACTGCAGCGGCTACCACAAGACAAAAAAATGGAGTTTAAAAAAATAAATAATGCAAATGATTAATCGTGAATCAGGGCCTTAGGGTTCACATCTACATCTGTCTTACACAGAGGCAGACACATTTTGCTAAAACACGCCAGCAATTCACTTGTAAATATTATAACCTTTCAGCAATGCGGTTTGCTTTAACTGAATATTGGGCTCATTTTGTCTCTTTCGTTGACGACTGCCTTGTCTAGTGATGGCCGTTATTGCGGCCCGTATCGCCGCATTTTTTGTGTTGTACCGCAATAACGGGCAACAAAAAATGTTTGCGGATCGCCAGTTTTTTTCCCAATACTATGTAAATAGTATTGGAAAAAAACGGCGTTCCGCAAAACTGGAAGTGACGGCGCGCCGCAAAAACAAAAGGAAGTCTGATTTTGCAGCCCCATTGATTTAAATGGGGGCCGGGTCCGTACGCCGTATAAAAGATCGAGCAAGCTTGATCTTTTATCACGGCCGCAAAAACGCCCCTTACGGCTGTACGGCACACCATTGAATTTTTGCGTGCCGATTTTGCAGCCCCATAGAAAGATATTGGGGCCGCAAAATTGGCCCGCAAAAATACGGTAAGTGTAAAACCAGCCTAAGACCACCATGTCTGGCCTACAAGTTTCCTTCTCTTCAGCCCCACTTCGACTGTAATGTCTATTACCCACTAACACACAGCTATACGTCATTTTGGTTCCTGGTAGAGTCCAGGATGCTCCAGTCGTGTTACTCTACACCTGGATCCAGTCACAGAGTCTTGCCATCTCTGTCCTGCTTCTTCCCTGCACACTCCTCACTGTGTAGCTTTGTCTGTCACACTCCCCGTGACTGGCTTCACTACTGACCTCTGACTCACTCTAAGGGCTCATGCAGTTGACCAAGTGCTATTTAAAAAACGGATCATACGCAAATCAATGTTATTCACTGATGCCATGTAGATGAACAATTTTTTTTCCACTGTGTGAAAAAAAAAAAAAAAAAATTATATATACAGTATATATATCACAACATGTATTACATTCTTCCATAAATTGGATAAGACTCGGTCATGCAAGTTTGAGTGCGTAAATAAATCAGATGTCATTTGGAGCTAGAGTAGAGCATCCAATTTTTATTGGTAAAGTGCAATTCTGTAATATAGGAAAGTATAATTGATTAATATCTGCTGCAGTAAAAATCAACCATTTTCTTGATGAAACTTTTTTATACACTGTAAACCTAGGCCTAACCAGGATGTGACACTCCTTACTCCCCAAAAATCCTCCCTTCTGCAGGGCTAGCTATAATCCTTTTTTTTCAGCTGGCTAATCGACTACAACTCTAACGTGAGAAAATGCTTAAACGGTGCGCAACAACGATACATGGTAAATAAGCAAACGTCTTCGGGGAGGGTCGCCGACATCTTGTCACTCCTTTACATGGGTTCCACTGGATTGTGGAAATAATTAAGCACCGTTTATTAGCCGCGTATGAAACTCTCTTGTATTAGTCGGCAGCCTGAAGGGCAGAGTTTTCTCCAAATCACCGTCGACATTCTCACTACCCCAGCAGTCATACGTGCTTTCTGATTTATAGCACAAACCTCCAACCAGGGGTGTACTTAGAAATCATTGGGCACCATAGCAAAGTTCTAATTGGGCATGCCACAAAGTTAACATTTTGGGGGGGAGGGGGGGGGGGTCACAGAAGAGCATGTGTGCGCTGTCCAGCTAATCGTTTTCAAAGGCTTTCAGCCATTACAGGGGCATTTGCTTAATTCATCATATATGGATACTAGGGTACAGTGTTTCATGCATTTTGCTGCCATCTACTGGTCGTTTTTATAATATGTTGGTCATGTATTGTAGCTCTGATTTCCCATAATGCCTCTGTCTCTGAAACTCCTATCTTGTTTCCTCACATCCGCTCTTTCTGGTCAGTGCCATCTTGGCAGCATGTGCATCTAGACAGAAGAGAGGATTCTCCCATTACCACTATCCTCCACCTTCCATAGTCTACACCTTCATCCCTGCATCTTCTGATATCTTACCTCATCTCACCAAGTTACTGTGAGGACCCTTAGTGCGGGTTGAGAGCTTGCATACTTTGACCAAATTATCGACCAATATCTCATATATTATGTATATGTTTTTGCAGTTTGCACGTTATTTTTCAGGAAGTAGCCAGGCCCATCATAGTTTGCCTTGTAAACTAGGGTGTCTGTTCTCATAGGGTGCACTTAGATAGATGAACTGCCCAGCCCTAATTTAATAGCATTATCGTCACTAATAGGCTGTAAGCCAAACACTGAGCACGACATGTGTGTGCCCAGAACGCTAATCAAGCCACTTTTGTGCAATTTAATACTAAGAAATTACTTTGTCCATGAATTGGTAGGTTGGGAGTGGTTGTCTTATCAGTTTTTTGCACCTGTGTTGCCACCATATTTACTACATGGGTTTTTTTTTTTAAATTTGGAGGATATTTTTATTCCTCTTTTTGTGAATTTGCTTTTAATTTTAGCAGAAACACTGTATGATACCTACACAATGAATTCTTCCACCTGCACAGTATGATGACCCTACTGTTCCCCATCTCAACTCCCCTGGCAAAGTATGGTGACAACAACATAGTATGAACATGGAATGTAACTGAAAGGGAGAAGATACAGATTCGATATTAGAAAACACTTTCTGACAGTGAGGGTGATCAATGAGTGGAACAGGCAGTCATGAGAGGTGTAAAATTCTCCTTTAATGGAAGTCTTCATGCAGAGGCTGGACAGACATCTGTCCGAGATGGTTTAGTGAATCCTGCATAGAGCAGGAGGTTGGACCAGATGACCCTGCAGGTCCCTCCAACTCTAACATTCTAGGATTTTATGATTCTGCAACTTAAAAAAAAGTGTCCAGGCAACCAAGGAACAACCCTGTGGAAAATATGTCAATCAATAGGGCTGCTGCTCCACCCGCTGGATCCCTCGCAGGATCCAGAACATGTTAAAGAGGGAGGTTTCTAGTTGAGTTGATCTTAAATTACAGCGCTGCCCATGAATGTCCAGTACAGACTGAGAAAATTAGGTTTTAAAATCGTTATTTGCTACACATTTCGGAGCAGTTCCTGTTCCTCCTTTAGGCAGCATATAGCATGTGTGATGGTTATAATATTATATACACTGTAGTGATTATTGGCTAACAAATCAAATGCTGGAACCAACAAGTGGTAAACCAATTATGCAAGTTGACCTCATCTCCATTCTAGGTCATCAGCAAATTGCATAACACTTGAAAACTACGAGAAATGGAGTAAAAAAATGTCTGTAGTAAATACAAATATCTTTATTGTTACATAGTACAACATCAATTAAAATATTTTTCAGCCATAATAAATAGTAGTACAAGGCATTAATGTAGATTGTGAAAAAGACTCAGGTAAAGCGAGTCTGAGAGTCAGCACATAACATCATAATGTAAAAAGATAAATAAAACCAATTCTTCACCTGCTGTTGATTTTTTTCCTTCTGCCTACCAAAGATCGCAGTAAGGCTTGGCACACATTTATCCTGCGCTCTGCGCTTGCATAGGGGTTTCCATGTAAATCTCTGAAATACATGATTCAGACGGTACCTCTGGTGGAAGATTCCCTAGAATGAGGCAGATGGAGACATTGTGGACGCCATCTGACCTGTGATCCTGCAGTGTCCGTCTTTTTAAGATTGAATAAAAGTGCTGTCGGCCACAGTTTTGTGCACTTCTGAAAAGAATGACACCGCTGAACAGAGGACAGACAGAGTCCAGAGTAACTCTGCTGCCTCATATAATGAATGGATCCCTCGGGGGTTTCCTCTGAATCACGTCACTCAGATTTAGATGAAAACCCCAATGTACCACAAGTGCTGAGCGTAGAGCGCTGGATAAATGTGATCCCAAACGTTATGTAAAATGTTCCCAATAAAAGCTGCAACGCAATCCACAAAAAAAGTCTTCTCTCAGGTCTGTCATCTGTTAACAAAAATATAAGTGGTCTTCCACGTTACTGGTAGCACAAAGACTCTGGAAAAGCGAAATGGCTCCTCCCCCGCGAAAATTAAGCATTCTCCGCTCTCAAATCCAAATGCCCTCCCCCTCCCTTCTGAGCCCCACAGTGTGCCTAAACCTCATTCTGCATCCACGTTTGGCATTTCTGAAGCAATGAGAGCTCACCTAACTTAACGGGTGCATGCCTCCAGAAGCACGGGCTGAGCATAACGTACTGGTGACTACAAGATAGTGGTCACTACAGCGTACTAGAGATAAATTAATATTTCAATGTTCAGATTACGATCGCCGAATTTGTAAATTTCGAATATTCGCCGAACATAAATGAACACCATTCAAGTCAATGGGAGGCAAAATATTCGCATGCACAACACCTTCCAATGGCCCCAAAAGCTGCTAAACCCCATCAAATGAGGGACAGACACCGGGAAAGTGGCCTCAATTCACCCAGAGTACAAATTGTAGCATGGCACGGCAGCAATCAGCCATGCATGAGGTATCGTGGTCTGGGCCAACAGTAAGACGAGGTGGATGAGGGATTGTTTAGTCCTGCTGTGCTGGGAGTCCTGACATCACATGCAACAGATCAAACTGTTTTCATGCTCAGCTACACAAATATGTTTTGCAGACTACTATTGTCAGAAAAACACCAAGGTTACTTACCGGTAGCCGTTTTTTCTGGAACCCATGACAGCACACTGGAGAGAGAGGGAACTGCCCAGCCAGGACAGGAAACCTACAGAAATAAAGGGGCTGTACCTCTCCCTCGCTTTGGTTGGGTTACAAAGCATGAGAGGCCCTCTGGTTAGTTACATGGAAATCCAACACCACATTATATCAAAAGGCACCCAAACTATAGTGCACACCCAAGGAGTGAGAAGGGGGGGGGGGGGGGAATATACAGGTGCTGTCATGGGTTCCGCAAAAAATGGCTACAGGTAAGTAACCTTGGTGTTTTCTCCTTCACCCATGACAGCACATCTGAGAGATTTTTGGAGAAATGAAAACACCTTAGGGAGGGATCACCGCTTGCAGCTCCCTTCTACCAAAGGTTAGATCAGCCGAGGAGGACAGATTCGGTCTGTAGTGTTTAAAGAAAGTAGATGGTGAGGACCAGGTAGCGGCCTTACAGATCTAATCAATGGATACCTCAGCCTTTTCTGCCCAGGGAAGTAGCCACGGTTCTGTTGGAGTGAGCCTTGATGCCTTCAGGACCCGGAGCGCCACTTGCAGAGTAGGATAAGCTGATTGCCTCCCTGATCCATCTGGCAATGGTACCTTTAGATACCCCATAACCCTTTCTGCTACCCTGGGAGGCTATGAAAAGGGACTGATCTTTCCTCCATTGACTAGTCATGAACATGTATTCTAACATTGACCTCCTCATGTCTAAAGTATGGAAGTTTTCCTCCTCTGGATTTCTAGGGTTATCACAGAACGAGTGTAAGGTAATCGCCTGGATCATATGGAATTTAAGAACTACTTCGGGGAGATAGGCCGGATCAGGTCTTAGAACCACCCTGTTCTCAAACACTTGTGTGTATGGGGGGGGCATATAGACAGGGCTTTTTGTATGTCACTTACCCTAAGGACTGAAGTTAAGGCCACTAGCAACACTGTTTTAAGCATGAGGAATTTTGCAGACAACTCCTCTAACAGCTTGAATGGTTCCCTAGTTAACGTCTCTAAAACTAGGTTCAGGTCCCATGGAGGAATTTTCGGAACTATAACCAGTCTTGATCTACTACAGGATTTGAAAAATTGGGAAACCCATCTATTGGATGCTAGGTTGCAATTATACATGGCACGCAAGACCAAAACCTGTACCTTGAGAATACTAGTTGCTAACCCTAGCTGCAATCCCGCCAGTAGAATTCTAGAATAGCCCCCTACTGGAAGTTCATCTCCCAAGGGTTGCCCTAAAAATTCCAGGAATTTCTTCCATGTTCTACCATAGATCTTTGATGTAATCGGTTTCCTAATTTTCAACAGGATGGAGAATAGCTCTGGTGAGAATCCCTGCCGACTCAGTAACACCCTCTCAAATTCCATGCGGCCAGATGGACGCCCTTCACCTGAGAGAGGCACACTGGTCCCAGGGTAAGCAGGTCCGGGATCTCTGATAAAATCCATGGATCGGTAACAGACATCCACTTTAGAAAGGAGAACCATCGTCTCCTTGGCCACAATAGAGCTATGAGAATTACTCTCTCCTGATCCTCTCTGATCTTTCTCACTACCGCTGGAATCTTCGCTATCGGGGGGAAACATGTAGGCCATACTGAACTTCCAAGGTATCTGAAGGGCATCTACCACAAACGGATTTTCCCTTGGATCAAACGAACAGAAGTTCCTCACTTTTCTGTTGTGCAACTAGCAAATAGGTCTATCTCCGGCCTGCCCCATACCTGCACTATTTGCTGGAAAACGAGAGGATTTAGGGCCCATTCTCCTTGCTTCAGTTTCTCGCGACTCAGGAAGTCTGCTTTCGTGTTTTCTATACCCCTTATGTGAAGTGCCGTAAGAGATAACAGGTGTTGTTCTGCTAGCTGAAACAAGATGTTGGCTGGCCCCATAAGGGTATGGGACCTCATTCCGCCCTGGTGGTTGATATAAGTCACCACCGTGTGATTTTCTGACATGATCCGTGCATCGCGACCCCAAAGGAAAGGGAGAAAGGGTCTTAAGGCTTTTTCCACAGCCCCTTTATGTTTGAACCCTGCTCTCTCTCTAGAGGAGACCAGGTTCCCTGCACTGAGTAGGACCTTAGATGTGCTCCTCATCCTGTACCACTTGCATCTGTCGTGATCACATCATCCCCCGGCCTCAACGGCTCTCACTATCCACGAGGCAAGGGAATCTGTTACAGCCCTGGAAAGATGTACTTTTTATCCCTCTAAATGCCCTTTTAACGACCTCTGTGCCAACAGGACATCCCACTGTAGCTGCCTTAGGTGAAACTGTGCCCATCTTACTGCCGGTATACTGGATGTTAAGGATCTTAACAAGGACATCGCCTTCCTTAATGTCATTATGTGCTGCTGTATTGCTGTTAGTGCCAGTCTCATTATTTTGGCTTTTTCTCTGGTAGGAGAAAGACCTGGTGCTTGGAGGCTAGATCCAACCCTAGAAAGGATTGTATCCTTTCCGGTCTTAGTTTTGACTTGAGGGCATTTATCACCCAGCCCAGCTACTTTAGGGCCACAGTCACTTCTCTCACTTTTTCTACAAAGTGATCTTCCGACCTCTCGACTATAAGTAAGTCGTCCAGGTATAGGATTATAATAATGTCCGACATTACCTTGGTAAACACCCTTTGGGATACTGACAGACCGAATGGGAGGGCTGCATACTGATGGGGCCTGATCTATCCCTGGACATACAGAGCCACCCGTAGGAACTTTTGATGGTCCCGATGGATTGGAATGTGGTAATAGGCATCTGTCAAGTATAATGACCGCCAAGAAGCTGTCCTGGAACAGGAGTTTTATAGCCGTGTTTACAGACTCCATTTTGAAAGTGTAATTCACAACCCATCAGTTGAGCTTCCTCAGGTTGATGATAGTCCTTAGGGAACCATCCAGCTTCTGTATCAAAAAGAGGGGGGAATAAAATCCACTTCCTATCTTTTCCACCGGGACTTCTCGCAGAACCTGCTTTTGCACTAGTCCCAAAATCTCCGCCTTCAGGGCTAGCTGTTCTCACAATTTCCTGTTGATTGTTAAAACAAATGTCTGTTGAGGTGGATGGATGAAGTCTATCATCAGACAGTCCTTGACACTTAGGATCCAATGACTGGGGAAGATGTTCACCCAGGCAGGGAGAAAGAGACCCTCCCCCCTACCTCTGACCTTAAATCATTGAGGGGCTTTTTTTGACGATGTAAGGGTTCCTCTGAACATATCTCCATACCCCTTACTGTCTTTGAGGTCCCAGCTCTTTCTCTTTCTCCTGGGGGATGACCCCTATTAAATTTTCTCCTCCGAGTAGAAGGCTTCCTAGCCTCTCCTGGGAAACCCCTTCTTTCTATCCCCTGCAATCTCTAAGATGCCCCCTAGTTACTCACCGAAGAGAAACTGACCAACACACGGGACGGAGCAGAGTCTATTATTGGAAGGCAAGTCTTCCGGACAGCCTTTTAGCCACAAGGTCCGTCTAGCCGCATTGGATAGGCTTGCCGCCCTAGCTTCCAACCTCACAGAATCTGCTGAGGAGTCTGCTAGAAAGGCTGCTGCTCCTTGCAACAGTCATATTGGCTAGGATTTCATCCCTTGGAACCTTGCTCCTCAGCTGTTCCTCCATCTGTTGCAGCCAGACCATGAGAGCAGGCAGTACACGTTCTGGCTATTGTCGGCTTCAGAGCCCCTGCGGCTGCTTCCCAGGTGTGTCCCAGGAACCCATCTGCTTTTTATCTAATGGGTTCCTAAGTGCGCCAGAGTACTCCAAGGGCAGGGACAATTTTTTTTTTTTTTTTTTTTAGAGGATTTAGCTACTGCCCATTGATCTTAGGGATCTTATCCCAACCCTCCGAGTCCTTTTCCTCAAAGGGGTATCTACTTTTGGAAAATGAGGGTAGGCCACCAGACCTCTCCAGCCTCTTCCACTCCCTCTCTATGAGCGCCTTTATCCTAGTGTTAACTGGAAAGGTGTGCTTCTTTCTTTCCTCCAGGCCCCCAAACATAACATCCTCTAAGGATTTAGTCATTTTCTTCTCCTTTAGGCTCATTGTTGACCTGACAGCCTTAACAAGTCTATCCATTTCCTCGGCTGGAAAGCAAGGTCTGCCGCCTACATCACTGTCCGAGTAGGAGGATGAGGACGAGGAGGGAGACGGGGATTCCACATGATCTTCCCGCACCGGATTGCGAGGCCTCTGAATCCGTGACAAGCCCAGGAGCTCTCTTGCTTCCCTTTTTCAATGCTGATTTTAGGGAACCTTTCACCTCCACCCTGATTATGGCCCCAAGGCTCGTGGAAAAGTCGGGGGTCTCTTCCCTTGTTTTCTGTATGCAGTTAGTGCAGAGATCCTTCTGCCACTGAACTGCCAGTGGGATTTTACAAAGGGCACACTCCTTATTCTTTGTGCTAGCCTTCCTAGGCCCCTAGTGATTAAGCAGAAAATGCTCCTATTGACAAAAAAGGTGACATTCTCATAGATCACTCACCACCCGCTGACACTCAAGGGATTTGAAGGCTGATCAGGGGTTCGAACAATGTCCCTCCTGGATACCGAGGAGTTCCGCGATCTCTGGTCGGGATGGCTGCCGCTTCTGCCACTTGAGCGGCTGCTCCTGTTAGTGTGCCCAAGCTGGTGACCAGGCATAGGTAGTGGTGAAAGCTCCTGCTGCTGTAAAGGCAGCTGCTGTCCACTGTGATCCTCCATAATGGGGAGTTTCAGACATGAGCGCCTCTTCTGTGGTCATTCCTCCTTATAAAAAGGGATCCACTGCGCTTCCCGCCTCCTCCGTTACCAATTCATGCCCCTTCCCCCTCCGCCGACCCACGCCCAGTATCCCCGGCCGGTGTTTTTGCTATGGGCGCTGCCATCTTGGTTCCGGGGCACACCCCCTCAATGTCACGTGGGCATGCCCATTCCCATCGTGCCTCGCGCACAATGTCAGCGGCGCGCACCCCTGGAAGCCCGACTCACTATGGAGCGGTGGTCAGCAAACAGAGGAGGGAGAGCAGCGCAGCAGCCGCAGAAGAGCCACTAGGCCCATGACTGTGCCGCCCAACGCTCGCATTTACGTCAAGGCCACACAGGACATACCTCTCCTTGCTCCGGGCAGCTGCAGTGTCTTCATCACCCTATGACTCTACAATGTCTGTTATGAATGGGTCACCGAGGAGGGTAACAGGCCCAGGCTAAGCCACAGAAAACCAGAGAGGTTGGTAACTAAGCGGATTGCAGACCCCTGATCCTGTTCACACAACTAGCAGTAGCCGTGGAGCGTACCTACGATGATCCTAGACACCTCGGCACAGCCGGAGAGCTACCTAAGCCTAAAGCAAGAAAGGGTAAATCTAAACTGCCCCAGAGCAGACCCCAAAGGAATAGATAGCCCCCAAACATATATTGTCGGTGAGACAAGATGAACATACAAACACAGTCAGAAAAATAGACTGAGCAAACGATGGGGCCCACACTGACTAGACAGGACAGGAAAGGAAAGACACTGTCTGCAATCACGCAAAAAACCCTGCAAAAAGTCCAACACGTCTGATGCATAAAAACATTGAAGTCGCATGACTTCGCCCCCACTATATCAGCACTCTGGTATATTCTGAAAGCAAAGCAAAAAGAGACCAATATAACAGGGGATAAAACAAACTGGCACCTGCAGTAACATATGGGCGGTGATTCAGCACAGCCCCAGCCGGAGCTGGCTGACCCGCATAAAGCAGAGAGACAAAACCAGATCAAATACAAACAGGATAGCAAATGAACCACTTAGCTGAACCATGCAGGGAAACAGCAGGAGACATCAGGAAGAAAATCACCAGCAGGGATAGAGGGAGTCAGCTGTCTTAAATCCCAATCAGAAACCCCAGATCGCCAATCGCCTTCCTCATTATCAGGAGGCAAGCCTCTATCAGATCAGCTCCACTACCTTCAGTAACCACCAGAGGGAGCTCAGAAAGAGAACTCGCAACCCCTCTGTCAATCTGACCAGCTCCACTACCTTCAGTAATCACCAGAGGGAAGCCAGAGAGAGAATTCACACAGATGTCTCAAGGCAGAGGTCGTGCTGATGTAATCACTGCGTGCTCAGCCACTCTGTTCTGAGCATTGCAGAGCTGGAAGAGACGCCGAGTATACCCGACCTGCGGCTGGAAGGAGAGAGGAGAGTACTTTTTTTTTTTTTTCTTCTTATGTATGCAGCATTACCTGGGGCCCATAATACTGTATTGAGGAGCATGACGCCCATGATGTGCTGTATGAAGGAGCAATACATGGGGCCCATAATACTGTATGGAAGAGCATTATATGGGGCCCCATGATGTACTGTATGGAGCAGCATTATATGGGGCCCATGATGTACTGTATGGAGCAGCACTATATGGGGCCCATGATGTACTGTATGAAGCAGCATTACATGGGGCCCGTGACGTACTGTATGGAGCAGCGTTACATGGGGCCCGTGATGTACTGTATGGAGCAGCATTATATGTGATCCGTGATATACTGTATGGAGGAGCATTACATGCGGCCCGTGTTATACCGTATGAATGAGCATTACATGGGGCCCATAATACTGTATAGCGGACTATGAGGTGCCCATATATTGTACTATACCTTTAATTTTTATCTGTTATACTTTTTCGCCCTGGAGCTGACCCTGGCAACGACGCATATCAAGATGAATGCCAGCTGCAGCTGTGACAGGGTACACTGCTCTGTGACAGGCCATGCGCCGACGTCACATAGCAGTTACCTTAAATGACTCCTGCAGCCTTTGATAGGAGTAACATTGAAAGGCCACCGGCCTATGTGACGTCAGCTTGCTGTCTGTCACAGAGCAGAGCACCCTGTCACAGCTGCAGTCGGCAGCCATTTTAACGACAACGCCGAATATGAAGCTACAAAAGGACGCCGGGGAGCGCAAGAAGGTGAGAATTCCTCCCCCCTCCCCCATGTGATTGGGCAAGGTAGTAGCCATAAGTTCAGGCATAGGGGCCCAGGGAGGGAACATCATTACTGGAAGGGGCCCATGATGGGGACATTAAATAAAGGGGCCCAGGATCTGGCACCTTATTAAAGGGATGACAATTACTGTATGGAGGTCAGGATGAGGAAGATACGTTATTGATTTATGGTGGCAAGTGGGGGCATAATTACTGTAGGGGCCAATCAGAGGACATTATTACTGCTGTAAGTTATTTTACTTTTGAGGTTACTGTCTTCCATGGGGGAGAACAAAAGGGGGTTCTGCTACTGTGCAGGGCGGCATTATGTTTTTTTCTTCATCTGACATAGTGTAGAAGTCAGGGAAAATAGTGAGGAATATGCTCTGGAAGCGACCAGCTGTAGATAACTGTGCTATTTTCTGCAGAGAAGAGTCCTTGCTAGAAGAAGTGATGACGGTCAGTACTGGATGAAGATGAATGACTTCAAACTATAGACGTCACTCGTGAGTCATTGTTTTACTTGTACACTTGCACTATATACTGTATACTATGTACAGAGCTCCTCTGTAAAATGTTACTGGTGATCACGGTATTATCTGTACACTAACACTATATACAGAGCTCCTGTGTATAATGTCACTGGTGATCACTATTACCTGTACGTTATATACAGAGCTCCTATGTATAATGGCACTGGTGGTCACTGTATTACCTGTACACTGACACTATATACAAAGTTCCTGTGTATAATGTCACCGGTGATCACTGTATTACCTCTACACTGAGTTTGTAAAACGAGTTCACATATAGGGGGTTTCTGTTGTTCTGACACCTCATGGGCTCTGCCAATGTGACATGGCACCCTCAAACCATTCCAGCAAAATCTAGACCCCAATATGGTGCCTCTTCCCTTCTGAAGTTTGCACTGTGCCTCAAAAGTAATAAATTTTAATTTCTATAGCGCCGACATATTCCGCAGCACTTTACATTTCAGAGGGGACATGTACAGACGATAAACATTACAGCATAACAATAATCACATAGATTATAACAAATACCAAGAGGAATGAGGGTCCTGCTCGCAAGCTTACAATCTATGAGGAAAAAGGTAGACACGAAAGGTGGGTGGTAACAATTGCCCTGTAAAAAGTAGTATTCTCCCACATGTGTATTGGCATACTCCGGAGTAATCGCACTACAAATTGTATGGTCCAATTTCTCCTGTTACCCTTATAAAAATGCAAAATTTGGAGCTAAAATAACATTTTTTGTGGGGAAAGTGTGATTTTTTTTTACATGGCTCAACGTTATAAACTTCTGTGAAGCACCTGAGGGTTCAATGTGCTCACCACACATCTAGATCAGTTCCTTGAGGGATCTAGTTTCCAAAGTGGTGTCACTTATAGGGGATTTTCACTGTTTAGGTACATCAGAGGCTCTCCAGACGCGACATGGCGTCCGCCAATTGTTCCAGGCAATTTTGCATTCAAAAAGTCAAATGGCGCTCCTTCCCTTACAAGCCCAAACAGTGGCTTTCTCTCTCTCATGTGGGATGTCGACATGCTCAGGAGAAATTACATAATCTTTGGGGTCCATTCTTTCCTGATACCCTTGTCAAAATATAAAAATTTGGATCTGTATATTTTTTGTTTTGTTAAAACAAGTTAAGTTCATTTTTTTTCCCACATTCCAAAAATTCCTGTCAAGCACCTGAAGGGTTAATAAATTTCTTGAATGTGGTTTTGAGCACCTTGAGGGTTGCAGTTTTTAGAATGGTGTCACTTTTGGGTACCTTCTATCATATAGACCCTTCAAAGTGACTTCAAATGTGAGGTGGTCCCTAAAAAAAAAAAAAAAGCTTTTGTAATTTTTTTTGCAAAAAATGATAATTCGCTGGTCGATTTTTAAGCCTAATAACCTAACAAAAAAAAAAATTGTTCCAATATTGTGCTGATGTAAAAGTAGACATGTGCGAAATGTTACTTAACTTTTTTTTTTTAACAAATAAAATTTCTTTGATATAAACCATCATGAAGTAAAATATGTCACGAAAAGACAGTCTCAGAATCACCAGGATCTGTTGAAGAGTTTGAGAGTTATAACCACATAAAAGGATAGTGGTCTGAATTGTGAAAAATTGGTCTGGTCATTAACGTGCAAACCACCTTCGGTGTAAATGGGTTAACAACTGCCCAATCACTCTTGGGGGAGAGGATGAATCCCCAGCCCTGAATCCCCTAAGGGGGTCCATTCACATCCCATCCCCCATAACCAATATAGGGGTTGATCCTTCCTTTCTAGACATCCAAGGGGGTCACATCACAAACACTGAGTCACCCCAGGCCTGAAGTGATGGACCCACCATGAGACAAAGGGATTTCAAGGAAAATCACCTTTTTTCCCCTAAGTACATCAAATCTTAACAGTCAGTAAAAAAGAAAAGCAAATTCAAGGACTGCAGGGGAGGAGTTAGAAGGGGTTCATCAATTTAAAAAATAAAAAAAAATCCCAAAACCACTGTACACAAAAGGATCAAGAATTACGAATTTTTAACTTGTGTGATCATGTATTGGACATACAGGAGATCTTACTACTCAACTGAGGTCTATCCTTTTGCCCAACAGCAAGGGCAGGCAGACCCCTTGGATCTCTTTTAGGAAACTGACCATCAAGAGGCATTTTGCAATAGATGACAAATCACTAAATCTGGATCACCGTAATCCAGCACACAGAGTCTGATACAGCTGATTTAATTCAACATGTTGAAATCCACTCCAAATCCAAATTTTATCCACATCACCATAAGGATAGTCACATAGAAACCTTTCATCATCTAGTACAGTAAAAACTAGGGTTACAACCCAACAGAATTTATAAAGATAACTAGATGGAGGGCGGTAATGTCACGATGGGGGCAGGCTTTGCAGCGTTGAGAACCTCTCCCCACCCCCATGTGCTCACCCACCTATCCACTCACTCTTTTCCCCATGTACTGACTTCTCCCTTCTGTGCTCTCTTCTTTGACCTGTCTACCCCATGTGCTATCCCCCTTGTCATGTTTCTGCGGTAACTTGAATAGCCGTCCTTTTCTTTGATGGTATATTCTTGATATTTTTTTGATGTTGGCATTGATATTTGCTTTTTAAAGGGGTTTTCCCCACAAACGAAAGTTTATTTTACAAATTGTCTGTGTCTGAACGAGTACAGAACATACTACAGCTCCTGGGCAAGGGAGGAAGCAAAAAGACAATACTGACAAAGCAGGGGATCACAGAGGATTCATTTTGTGAGGTCAAATATTGTTTAAAAACAGTCCGTGAAATATTTTACCTAACAAAATTAATCCTCTGTGATCCTCTGCTGTAATGTCAGTATTGTCTTTTGCTTCCTCCCCTGCCCAGGAGATGTGATATGCTCCGTACATGATCAGACACAGACAATTTTTAAAATGAACTTTCATTCGTGGGAAAACCCTTTAATGTGACCGGCTTCCTCTGCCTGTAGACACGTCGTGCATCTGCCGCCGGGATCAGCCGAATGATTCACTGCACCTGCACGGAATTCTCGCAGACGCAGTAAATCAGACAGCCGCCTTATTTGTGCAGACAGATAGTGGCGGTCACATTAAAACTGCACATGCACTCCTCCTGTACAAAGACGGTGGCGGTCAGTAAATCATTCGGCTGATCCCGGCGGCGTGTTCGCGATGGTGTTCCACTGGTGGTACCATGCAAGAGGCTGCGTACGGCACATACAGCGTGTGTGTGTTGTGCGACGGTGTTCCGTGCAAGAGGCTGGTACCACCAGCAGTTTCCATATTGAGACACCCATCACTTGAGTGTCCCAATATGACGGTCAACGAACTTCCGAATTCTGAGATCCAGACACATCTGGACGGAACAGGAAGTGAAGACATTACAAAGTAATTATATATTAGAACTCTCTTTGGGTGAACATACTGCCATGTAGTGGCTCAAACAGAACTCCCACATTATCATAGGAACAGCAGATAAAGGTGGAGGGGTGGTCGTTCTAAAGAGAGATTATATTAAAGAAGGCTTTAAGATTCTTAATGATAGAGAACACTATGTCAAAAAAACACACAAAAAAAAAAAACACGATACTTCCTCCCACCATCATGCTGAATATATGTTCTATATCTGGTTAGCCAAAAGTCACTTCTCTCTTCTTTGACCTGTCTACCCCATGTGCTATCCCCCTTGTCATGTTTCTGCGGTAACTTGAATAGCCGTCCTTTTCTTTGATGGTATATTCTTGATATTTTTTTGATGTTGGCATTGATATTTGCTTTTTAAAGGGGTTTTCCCCACAAACGAAAGTTTATTTTACAAATTGTCTGTGTCTGAACGAGTACAGAACATACTACAGCTCCTGGGCAAGGGAGGAAGCAAAAAGACAATACTGACAAAGCAGGGGATCACAGAGGATTCATTTTGTGAGGTCAAATATTGTTTAAAAACAGTCCGTGAAATATTTTACCTAACAAAATTAATCCTCTGTGATCCCCTGCTGTAATGTCAGTATTGTCTTTTGCTTCCTCCCCTGCCCAGGAGATGTGATATGCTCCGTACATGATCAGACACAGACAATTTTTAAAATGAACTTTCATTCGTGGGAAAACCCTTTAATGTGACCGGCTTCCTCTGCCTGTAGACACGTCGTGCATCTGCCGCCGGGATCAGCCGAATGATTCACTGCACCTGCACGGAATTCTCGCAGACGCAGTAAATCAGACAGCCGCCTTATTTGTGCAGACAGATAGTGGCGGTCACATTAAAACTGCACATGCACTCCTCCTGTACAAAGACGGTGGCGGTCAGTAAATCATTCGGCTGATCCCGGCGGCGTGTTCGCGATGGTGTTCCACTGGTGGTACCATGCAAGAGGCTGCGTACGGCACATACAGCGTGTGTGTGTTGTGCGACGGTGTTCCGTGCAAGAAGCTGGTACCACCAGCAGTTTTCATATTGAGACACCCATCACTTGAGTGTCCCAATATGACGGTCAACGAACTTCCGAATTCTGAGATCCAGACACATCTGGACGGAACAGGAAGTGAAGACATTACAAAGTAATTATATATTAGAACTCTCTTTGGGTGAACATACTGCCATGTAGTGGCTCAAACAGAACTCCCACATTATCATAGGAACAGCAGATAAAGGTGGAGGGGTGGTCGTTCTAAAGAGAGATTATATTAAAGAAGGCTTTAAGATTCTTAATGATAGAGAACACTATGTCAAAAAAACACACAAAAAAAAAAACACGATACTTCCTCCCACCATCATGCTGAATATATGTTCTATATCTGGTTAGCCAAATGTCACAACTATTTGAATAAAAAAGAAAGTGATTTTTTCCTGACATCAAGAATTCCAGCTGCCATTTTTCGACTACCTGCCAAAGGTATACACAAGAGCCTTACCAATCCCCCCGGTCGAATTATATTGGGAATCCAATCACTCTCAGCCAACATATCCCATTATATTGATCTCTTTCTGAAGTCCTATGTACAACAGCTACTCTCTCATTTGAGAGATTCCACTCATCTTATGGATCTCAAGAAACTCAAATAATCTAAAGGTTTTAGCATTCATGAAATTAGACATAGCAGCCCTTTACTCCAACATATCACACGAACTGGGCTTGAAAGCCGTCCAATAGTATTTAACCCAAGAACCATCAATATCTGATATCCGGTTCAGTTTTTTGCTGAAAGGCACACAGTTTGTATTGGAACATAATGTTTTTTTCTTTCAAATGAGGGGATGTCAAACTGGGTGACTGAAGCTAGGTGCACAACAGGAAGGGGGTGGGGAAGCCCAAACACTAGGAAAAGAGGAAGTAGAGACCCATAGGCAGATCTGACAACACCCTTGTCTCCTCCCCTATCTCCTGTCTGGAGATAATAGGTATTCTTATTGGGTGCATGTGTAGAGAAAAATTAAAGTCCATAAAGACATCTTCGGAGAGGATACACATCACCATCACATTGAACATACGTGGAAATGAAAAGTGTTGACACTTGAACCTGCTTTGAAGTCGGATCTCCTGCTATGAACAGGTAGTTACAGCATTGATCTGCTCAAAGAACCAGACACTAAGCCTAGGATTCGTATATTCAGAGACTGAGAAAAAGTACACTTCCAAGGCAAGAGCTTCCTCTATTCAAAGCACTGATCTCAGACTTTCTGAAGCCAGTGGTCAGAGATGAATATTGGGGTTTAAAACGATCCAATATATTTGGCAGATATACTCGTCCCTTCGCTATGACACTGAAAATAACACATTCACTCACACCATCATAAGGCCATTCTAACACCTCCAACTTAATATCTGCAGATGGAAAATGCTATCCATGCCATGTTAGGTCTCTATAGAAGGAAAAATGGTGACAAGAAACATGCCATTATCTCCAGCCTGTGACCTCCAGGGACAAAGATATCCTGAAAGTTGTGGTTCTTAATCTTCTAACATACCTAGCACATCCCACAACCAGCCCCCATACGAGTTCACCATAATATAGGTCTGGCAATTTTCCAATTTTCTTGTTATCCCTTTTATTATATATGATTGTATATATCATTGTTTTATTCCCATTTTGTGATATCTTTTTTTCCTTTTTTATAAACACTGCCTACCTTTTCATGGTATATAAAATTTAATAGCTGTTCTTCTTGCTCTGTAAACTGCACCTCTGAAGCCAGAGTCCCATTGGCATGTATAAACGATTGTGTGGGCAGCTAGTAGTTCCTTTTGTTATAGTGGAGCCGGAAGTGATTGTATACGGGTGTGATAGATTATACAGTTGTACTCAAAAGTTTACATACCTCGACAGAATTTTTGCTTAGTCTTTTTTCAGAGTATATGAATGATATCACAACTTTTTCTCCACTCAAGGTTAGTGGTTGGGTGAAGCCACTTATTGTCAAACTACTGTGTTTTCTCTTTTTAAATCATAATGACAACCCAAAACATCCAAATGACCCTAATCAAAAGTTCACATACAACATTTAATACCATGTATTGCCCCCTTTACATCAATGACAGCTTGAAGTCTTTTGTGGTAGTTGTGGATGAGGTTGTTTATTTTCTCAGGAGTCATCTGTGTGATCCCTCCGATGCATCTCCTTGACAGTGCATATGTGTATTGTTGGGGTACAGCATGTACAGGTAGAGATACTGCCTAATGGAGGCATGGCAGGATATCAATCCCTTTCCTGGATTCCCGAACATTACATTACTTTTCAGTAGGAGCTCACCCATAACTACATCTGTCACTTTCTACGACGAGGACTTTTGTCTTCTGTAATAGCATTCCTCATCCCCGCATCCTCATAAACCCCAGGTCAGGATCTGATGAATTATAATGGTAAAAATTGATTAAAAGTTTTAAGCGTCTACAGCATTCACAACGCTAATACAATACTAAGGAAATCTTGAAAAGTTGGATAGTTGAGCACCGGCCAGGGCCTATGTGTGTCATAGAACATAAGAACAATCCTTTAGTGCAAAACACATGCAAACCCCCTAGGTCTCACAGTTTCAATGTGTCTGGTACTAGATGTTTAGTGTGGATCACGTGGGCAATGAACCCCTATAGAAGATTCCAGCCGGGACAGAAAGGTGCACAGCTGCCTAAATAAATATATACTAGACAAACATTACACACGATATATTGTACAGTTTCCTGGGAACCGGTCGTGAGAACAGTGGACGTTCTTGTGCCAGATTACACTTTATTTGTTTTGTATGAGGCATGTTATTCGTCACAGATACAAGCTGTAGAGGCCGAGCGCTACCGGCTGTCAGTAGGGAGATCCACCTGAAGAGCAGAGACAGCCATTGCTCCATGTGGATGTAAAGGAGCCTTCCTGGGTCTCTGGTTGGCCAATGGCTTTAACCATATTAAAAAGGAGCCTGTCCGGTCCAATAATGCTATTAACCTGCAAATATAGGGTTAATCTGAGGGTAATAGGGTTATGAAGGAGCCTCGCTGAACGTGTGCCACAGGGAGAAAAGGAACTTTATTACTCCCGGGAACATTCGGCTTTCAGGAATGCTGGCGTGACCAGAGCGACTACTGTCATCACTACCATTACTGAGCGCCGGTTGTGCACGCGCCCCACACTGACTGTTTCATTGTGTTACTGAAGCAGCAACTCCTGAAGAAAAGTAATAACTCCCTGTCCAGTCATTGGTGCAGGGAGCGTTTAGTCGCCGCTCACTACAGCAATTGTGTTGTGATCACTTCGAAGCACTTTGTGAGATAACCAACTCTGTAGCCTATGTATGAGGGGATGGCTTTTAATAAAAGTGTTGGGTGGGGTTATTGCTATCTCACTGTGTATTGAGCTGCCGGTTTAAATTTTATTTTCTCCCTGTAGCCACAGATCCAGTAAAACAGCAAACATGGAAAAATAGCTAGTTTTGTGCACATTACCACTATATCTGAAGGAAAATAACATGCCTGCAGGGGACTGGTTCATGCTGCTTTCAGAGGCTCCATCAGCAATTTTTTCGTATCCATCATACCAGGAAGCAATGTGCCCGTTACTGGTAACAAAGAAGAGCGATATACTGCACAGCGAGGCAATCTACTACAGGAGGGTCTGAGAACAAAAGGTAAAGCAGGTTGGGGCTGTAGATATTGAGCAGAAAGGAGAGACGCACTGCAGGACGGCAGCTGCGACGAGAGACGCACGGCAGCTGCGACGAGAGACGCACGGCAGCTGCGACGAGAGACGCACGGCAGCTGCGACGAGAGACGCACGGCAGCTGCGACGAGAGACGCACGGCAGCATGGCAGCTGCGACGAGAGACGCACGGCAGCATGGCAGCTGCGATGAGAGACGCATGGCAGCTGCGACGAGAGACGCACGGCAGCATGGCAGCTGCGACGAGAGACGCACGGCAGCATGGCAGCTGCGACGAGAGACGCACGGCAGCATGGCAGCTGCGACTAGAGACGCACTGCAGCATGGCAGCTGCGACTAGAGACGCACTGCAGCATGGCAGCTGCGACTAGAGACGCACTGCAGCATGGCAGCTCAGAGGAGAGACGCACTGCAGTATGGCAGCTGCGACGAGAGACGCACGGCAGCATGGCAGCTGCGACGAGAGACGCACGGCAGCATGGCAGCTGCGACTAGAGACGCACTGCAGCATGGCAGCTGCGACTAGAGACGCACTGCAGCATGGCAGCTGCGACTAGAGACGCACTGCAGCATGGCAGCTCAGAGGAGAGACGTACTGCAGTATGGCAGCTGCGACGAAAGACGTACTGCAGTATGGCGGCAGCTGTGAGGAGAGATGTACTGCTGGATGGTTCTGTATACACCGGGCTGAGGGGACAGATGTTTGGTACAGGAGCAGTGGCACGTGCAGTTTCATATCACTGGTTTCTCAGCAGCAAGCATGAAACACAGCTCAGCTCTACACTGCCTAGTTATTAGAAGCTTCCTTGTGAAGGGTACTTGAGCTCTATTAGAACCAAATAAAGATGGAAAACCCACACAGGCAGCTATACTTATGTAGGTTACAGAAGGTCAAGTCAGGCAGGGACTGTATACATTGCACAGAAGCATAAAGGTGAATTCTACATATAAATTAACTTCATGATAACTCAACGGAAGGAGTAGGTGCAAGAAAAACTTTCTTGGACTTTTTCTACCAATAATTATGCCTTTACTGTGCTTTGTGAAATATAATGGGATTCCTGGGATAACCTTTGAAAGGGAACCTGTTAGTCAATTCATTCTGCCCAAACCACTGACAGAATGAATCAGAACCTAGATGCACGATTGTAGCCAGATATGTTTTTGTTCTTTGAAGAGCCCGCCTGGAACCATAGCTGGAACCTGGGCTAATCTGGCTCTGCCCCCGGTGGGTTTGACACGCTCTGCTACAGGAGATGGACACATCTTTTCCTATTTACCCACATGGGAGAGGTGGGAGGTGAACCCAACAAGGGCCACACCAGAACAGTCAAGTTTCTCTAAAGGCTTTTTTAATTTTTGCCACTCGTGGTTTGGGCAGAAAGAATCTAATGAAAGGTTTCATTTAATGTCAATGAAAATAAAGGACAGGAGGGATTTGGGGCAAGTAGGAAGCAAACAGCAATCCACATTTGCAGACATTTCTCTGCCCTCAATAGTATTGTGTTATTGCTGGGTGGAAGGCTATGAAGCTCTATATACCTACATCGTAATGCTGTAATGATCCTGTGGACACTTTCTTTTCCAATAATTTTTATTGAACATATACAAGAAAGGAGGGGAGTGGGAAGGGTAATAACAAGGAGAGGACCAGAAGGTCCAAACAGGCTCTATATAGCGTCTACATTAAACATATAATCTTTTCTAACAGAAGCCAATGACACAAGACACAATTCGTTACAGGCGGCATTTAGAGGCAGCACCCACCCTGCACTACACCATCCTCAGATCAGAGGTTTTATTGTCCATGAATAGGGTCTGGTTCAGCTGCGATATCTGAGTCATGAGCCAGAAGTGCTGGTCAGAGGATTGGGTCTGGGAGAACGTTTCATCTACTTCACATATGGTTACTAGTTAAATAAAAGTGGAATTAAAATTATAGAATTGAAGATTTGGGGGTTTCATGTCAGATGTTGCACTTGTGGGCCAAGATAGTTCTCAACATCTGAGGTGCGATTCAGTGATAATAACCAATTCACGGACTGTGAATCAGAGAAACATATGTGATCTATTATAGATAAGCCGGTTAGACAATCTGGTGAGATATTGATTAAGGCTGTGTGCCCACATTTCACGCAAAAACGCATACATTAAGCATCCCATTCATATAAAGCATTCTGCAATTTTTGTGCACGATGCGTTTTTTTTTCTGCAAAAAAAAAAAAAAGCATTGCGGTAAAAAACGCAGCATTTTCATTAATTTTGCAATAAAAAACGCATTTCCAACTATATTCTATAAGGGTGTGTGCACACGTTGCAGATTCTGCTGTGGAATTTTCTGTGCAGATTTTGCTAAATCTGCAGGTAAAATGACCTGCGTTTTACATGCAGTTTTTGTGCGGATTTCCCCTGCAGTCTTAGGCTAAGTTCACACGTACTTTTTCGCCCTGCGGATTTTTCCGCGCAGAATTGAAGAAATCCGCAGGTCAAATGACCTTCATTTTTCCTGCGGATCTCTTCCATTTTTAATGCGATTTTCTTGTGGTTTTCCCCTGCGGATTTGAAGACTGGGGAGGTGGAAAACCGCACAAAAGAAGTGACATGCTGCGGATTTTGTACCGCAGGAAAACCGCACGGAAAAATCCGCAGCGTCTGCACAGCGGTTTTTTTTTCATTGATTTAAATGCTACTGTACATCACAATGCGGATATGCAACATTTCTGCGCGGTAAAATCCGCTGCGGATCCGCTGGATACCTGCATCGTGTGCACACAGCCTTACACCTGCGGATTTCTATCATGGAGATGTAAAACTGGGGCAGAACTGCACAAAAGAAGTGACATGCTGCAGTTTTAAATCCACCACATCTGTGGGGAAAAATCTGCAGCATGTGCACAGCGTTTTTTGTTTTACATAGCCTTAAATGGTACTGTACATCACGTGCAGTTCTGCAGGGCCAAATCTGCTGCAGAAATGCAGCAGAATCCGCACCGTGTGCACATACCCTGAGAATGTGGATGCTCCGGAAAAAAGTGCAAAAACACACGCAAAAAAACACGTTTTTCCTGGAAATGAGACCGGTTTTTAGTCAGGAATTTTTTGCATACGTGGGTACATGGCCTAAAGGTATGTGCACACGGTGCGGATTCTGCTGCGGTTCCGCAGCGGTTCTGCACCTGCGGCTTCGCAGCAGATTCTGCTGCGTTGTACAGTACCTTTATTTCCTATGGAAATAAAAAAGCTGTGCACATGCTGCGGATTTTTCCGCGCGGTTTTGCTGCGGTTTACAATCCGCAGCATGTCAATTGTTTGGTGCAGAAACGCTGCAGTTTTACACCTCATCCATTATGAGGTATAAAACCGCAGGACTTTTGTCCTGCGGATTTACCTGCGGTTTTCTCTACAAAATCCGCACACCCAAAAAACTACGTGTGCACATAGCCTTAAACGGGGGCGGACATACCGCATGTGCAGCTGCACTGAAGCCCAGATGTGGACGGGGGCACCTGCAGAGCAGCTAAAAACTGAAGTCAATCTGGCCTTTTTATCTGGCCCTGAGGCTCTGGGTGGCCCCTGGCCAGCTTGCCCTCTTGTGCGGCGGGCATGGAGCGATCCCTGCAGCTCCACTGCCTAAAGGAGAAAATTGGAGTGGATCGGAGCTGTAGGGATCCTTCCTGCGCGTGCTTCCTGTCTGACAGCAGCGTGGCTGGATGGCGTCAGTGGTAGAGGTAGTGGTGATAATGGTGGAGGAGAAGGCAATGATGGGATGCAGGAGGACAATGAGGGATGTGGGGGATTGAGATTGGAGGAAGGGGGATTGGGTGGTGGAGAAGGGTGCTAAGCCCTGGATAGCATCCTAACCATCTCACAATTTATTTTGATGCTATTGGGGATATAAAATTTATTGGGGGGTGGGAGAGGAGGCAATAAGGTGCATAGCACCCTTTATAATGAATTGAAAGGTGGAAGAAGAAACTGTCAGGGACTTGTAATAAATTGGGGAGGTGGTAGAGGATGCTCAGCACCTAATAGCGTCTTCTCACATCCCCACTATCCCTTATTATGTACCTTCCTCTCTAGTTATATATGGTGCCAACCTTTATTATATAGCTTTATCTGCTGTTATGCACAGTGCTGTCTCTTATAGTTTGTTCTCGCTTGTTAAGATATAAAATGACTGCTGATGGCGCAGCCGGTGACCAGACGACTAGTCCATCAGCCGCCTTCACTAGAAAAGAAGCTTTCCCAGGCTCCATCAGCCATCATTGCATTATACCTCTAACAAGACAGGACGGTATGTAACAAAGACAGGGCTCTATATAATCCGATATGTAAGGGACGGTGTAAATAACATGAGTTTGGACACACCTTCTCATTCAAAGAGTTTTCTTTATTTTCATGACTATGAAAATTGTAGATTCACTCTGAAGGCATCAAAACTATGAATTAACCCATGTGGAATTACCGTATATAATTAACACAAATGTGTGAAACAACTGAAAATATGTCTTATATTCTAGGTTCTTCAAAGTAGCCACCAGAAATGGTTTTCACTTCACGGGTGTGCCCTGTCAGGTTTAAAAAGTGGGATTTCTTGCCTTATAAATGGTGTTGGGACCATCAGTTGTGTTGTGCAGAAGTCTGGTGGATACACAGCTGATAGTCCTACTGAATAGACTGTTAGAATTTGTATTATGGCAAGAAAAAAGTAGCTAAGTAAAGGAAAACGAGTGGCCATCATTACTTTAAGAAATGAAGGTCAGTCAGTCGGAAAAATTGGGAAAAACTTTGAAGGTGTCCCCAAGTGCAGTGTCAAAAACCATCAAGCGCTACAAAGAAACTGGGTCACATAAGGACCGCCCCAGGAAAGGAAGACCAAGAGTCACCTCTGCTGCGGAGGATAAGTTCATCCGAGTCACCAGCCTCAGAAATCGCAGGTTAACAGCAGCTCAGATTAGAGACCAGGTCAATGCCACAGAGTTCTAGCAGCAGACACATCTCTACAACAACTCTTAAGAGGAGACTTTGTGCAGCAGGCCTTCATGGTAAAATAGCTGCTAGGAAACCACTGCTAAGGACAGGCAACAAGCAGAAGAGACTTGTTTGGGCTAAACACAAGAAATGGACATTAGACTAAAGGAAATCTGTGCTTTGGTCTGATGAGTCCAAAATTTGAGATCTTTGGTTCCAGCCACCGTGTCTTTGTGCGATACAGAAAAGGTTGTACTCTACATGCCTGGTTCCCATCGTGAAGCATGGAGGAGGAGGTGTGATGGTGTTTTCCTGGTGACACTGTTGGGGAGTTATTCAAAATTGAAGGCATACTGAAGCAACATGGCTACCACAACATCTTGCAGCGGCATGCTATTCCATCCGGTTTGCTTTTAGTTGGACCATAATTTATTTTTCAACAGGACAATGACCCCAAACACACCTCCAGGCTGTGTAAGGGCTATTTGACCAGGAAGGAGAGTGATGGGGTGCTACGCCAGATGACCTGGCCTCCACAGTCACCAGACCTGAACCCAATCGAGATGGTTTGGGGTGAGCTGGTCCGCAGAGTGAAAGCAAAAGGGCCAACAAGTGCTAAGCATCTCTGGGAACTCCTTCAAGACTGTTGGAAGACCATTTCCAGTGACTACCTCTTGAAGCTCATCAAGAGAGTGCAAAGCAGTAATCAAAGCAAAAGGTGGCTACTTTGAAGAACCTAGAATATAAGACATATTTTCAGTTGTTTCACACTTTTTTGTTAATTATATAATTCCACATGTGTTAATTCATAGTTTTGAGGCCTTCAGGGTGAATCTACAATTTTCATAGTCATGAAAATAAAGAAAACTCTTTGAATGAGAAGGTGTGTCCAAACTTTTGGTCTGTACTGTATAATATATATATATATATATACACATATACATACACGTGTGTGTACTTTATAATGTGTGTATATATATATACACACACACACGTACGTGTGTGTGTGTGTGTGTGTGTGTGTGTGTGTGTGTGTGTGTGTAAAAATATATATCTGGCAAAAATTAAGAGACCACTGCAAAATTTTCAGCTTGTCTGATTTTTCTCTTTATAGGTATATTTTTTAGTAAAATGTAAATTACTCTTTTATTCTATAAACTACTGACAACATGTCTTGGAATTTCCAAGCACTAAATTTTGTATTTATTTTTCAGAAAATGAGAAATGGTCAAGAGAACAAAACAATGCAGTGCTTGCAGAGCTCAAATAATTCTAAGAAAAAAAGTTCATAATCATTTAGAAACAATACTAATGTTTTAACTCAGGAAGAGTTCAGAAATCAATATTTTGTGGAATACCCATGATTTTTTATCACAGCTTTCATGCGTCTTGGCATGCTTTCCACCACTCTTTCACACTGCTTTTGGGTGACACTTCTGGTACAAAAATTTAAACAGTTCTTCTTTATTTGATGGCTTGAGACTATCCATCTTCCTCTTGATTACATTCCAGAGGTTTTCAATGGGGTTCAGGTCTGGAGATTGGGCTGGCCATGACAGGGATTTGATGTAGTGGTCCTTCATCCACAAACTGATTGACCTAGCTGTGTGGCATGGTGCATTGTCCTGCTGGAAAAAAAAACAGTCTTCAGAGTTGGGGAACATTGCCTGAGCAGAAGGAATCAACTGTTTTTCCAGGATAACCTTGTATGCGGCATGATTCATATGTCCTTCGCAAAGATTAACCTTCCCAATTCCAGCCTTGCTGAAGCATCCCCAGATCATCACCGATCCTCCACCAAATTTCACAGTGGGTGCAAGACACTGTGGCTTGTTCGCCTCTCCAGGTCTCCGTCTCACCATTAGACGACCAGGTGTTGGGAAAAGCTGAAAATTAGACTCATCAGAGAAGATTACCTTACTCCAGTCCTTTATGGTCCAATCCTTAGGGTCTTTGGCAAACTTCAGCCTGGCTCTCCTTTGCTTCTCATTGATGAAAGGCTTTTTTTCTAGCTTTACATGACTTCAGTCCTGCCTCTAGGAGCATGTTACAAACTGTTCTTGCTATGCACTTCACCCCAGCTGCCATTTGCCATTCCTTCTGCAGGTCACTTGATGTCATCCTGCGGCTGCTGAGTGACATTCGAATAAGATGACGGTCATCCCGGTCAGTGGAGAGTCATTTTCGCCCTGTGTCAGTCTGTAGCTTTGTTGTCACCAATGTCTGCTGCTTGACCTCATTGTAATGGACAGCCATCTTAGAAATTTTAAGGATGGAGGAAACATGATGGTCACTGTAACCCTATCCTAGTAAAACCAAAATTGATCCCTTCTTTTCCTCACTCAAGACTTTTCTTTTCAACTTCTTTGCCATGGTTAAAAGTTATTTTTTCATTCCAATTACTTTTGGGATATTACTAGCACTTGTTTTGCCATCCAGCTTGTCCTATTGCAAGAGGATTGTGAACACCACAGCAGGGTCTTTTTTAGGCTGTGTGCACACGCTGCAGATGTTGCTGCGGTTCCGCAGCGGTTTTGGCCGCTGCGGACCCGCAGCAGTTTTTGCTGCGGTGTACAGTACCATGATTCCCTATGGGAATCAAAAACCGCAGTGCAGACGGTGCGGAATTTTCCGCGCGGATTATCTGCGGTTTTCAATCCGCAGAAAGAATTGACATGTCAATTCTTTCTGCGGATTCTCCTGCGGTTTGCCATCTCCTCTATTGAGGAGATGAAAACCCGCAGGGCAAAACCACAGAGCAATCTGCAGGTAAAACCGCAGGTCTTTTGACCTGCGGTTTCACCTGCGGATTTAACAAAATCTGCGCGGATGAATCCACACATAATCCGTAGCGTGTGCACACAGCCTTATACTTTCCTTCGTTAAATAAGATTTGGCTCAGGTGATCACCTAATCAGAAGCACATTAAGTAGAATGAGGTGTACTCTAGTTGGAATTCAACTGACACTGGAATGGAATGGCTGTCAGACATGTAGAAAAGCTGATTTTTATAAAACTGTGCAGTGGTCTCTTTAGGATATGTGCAAACGGTGTGGATCCTCCTGCGGATTTTACTAAATCCGCAGGTCAAATGACCTGCATTTTTCCTGCGGATTTCTTCCTTTTTTTTTTTCCGGTTTTACTGCCGTTTTTGTGCGGTTTTCCACCTGCGGATTTGTAGAATGGAGCAGGAGGAAAACTGCAGCAAAACCGCACAAAAGAAGTCACATGCTGCTTTTTTTTTCCCACGCAAAAAACGCGCGGAAAAATCCGCAGCCGGGTTTTTTTTTTTATAGGCTATAATGGTACTGTACATCACCTGCAAGTTCTGCTGCAGATCCGCAGCGGCAAATCCGCTGCGGATCCGCACCATGTGCACAGACCCTAATTTTTGCCAGAGCTGGCTGGCTGTCTGTCTGTATATATACACACACACACACACACACACACACACACACACACACACACACACTACCGTTCAAAAGTTTAAGGTCACTTAGAAATTTCCTTATTTTTGAAACAAAAGCACAGTTTTTTCCAATGAAGCTAACATTAAATAATTCAGAAATACATTCTATACAGTGTTAATGTGGTAAATGACTATTCTAGCTGCAAACATCTGGTTTGTAATGCAATATATTCATAGGTGTATAGAGGCCCATTTCCAACAACCTTCACTCCAGTGTTCTTATGGTCCTGTTTGCTAACTGTGCAAGAAGGCTAATGAATGGTTAGAATACCCTTGAAAACACTTGTGCAAGTATGTTAGCACAGCTGAAAACAGTTTGGCTGATTAGAGAAGCTATAAACCAGACCTTCCTTTGAGCTAGTTGAGAATCTGGAGCATTACATTTGTTGGTTCCATTAAACTCTCAAAACGACCAGAAAAAAAAGAACTTTCATGTGAATCTCGACAGACTATTCTTGTTCTTCTAAATGAATGCTATTCCAAGCGAGAAATTGCAAAAAAACTGAAGATTTCCTACAACGGTGTGTACTACTCCCTTCAGACGAGAGCACAAACAGACTCTAACCAGAGTAGAAAGAGAAGTCTGAGACCCAGCTGCACAACAAGACAAGTACATTAGAGTCTCTAGTTTGAGAAATCGACACCTCACAGGTCCTCAACTGGCAGCTTTATTAAACAGTACCCGCAAAACGCTTGTGTCAATGTCTACAGTGAAGAGGCGACTCCGGGATGCTGGCCTTCAGAGCAGAGTGGCAAAGAAAAAGCCATATCTGAGACTGGCTAATAAAAGGAAAAGATTAATATGGGCAAAAGAACACAGACATTGGGCAGAGGAAGATTGGTAAAAAGTGTTACGGATAGATGAATCCAAGTTTGAGGTGTTTGGATCACACAGAAGAACATTTGTGAGACACAGAACAACTGAAAAGATGCTGGAAGAGTGCCTGATGCCATCTGTCAAGCATGGTGGAGGTAATGTGATGGTCTGGGGTTGCTTTGGTGCTGGTAAAGTGGGAGATTTGCACAAGGTAAAAGGGATTTTGTATAAGGAAGGCTATCACTCCATTTTGCAACGCCATGCTATACCCTGTAGACAGCACTTGATTGGAGCCAATTTCATCCTACAACACGACAATGACCCAAAGCACACCTCCAAATTACACAAGAACTATTTAGGGAAGAAGCAGGCAGCTGGTATTCTATCTGTAATGGAGTGGCCAGCGCAGTCACCAGATCTCAACCCCATTGAGCTGTTGTTGGAGCAGCTTGACCGTATGGTACGCAAAAAGTGCCCATCAAGCCAAACCAACTTGTGGGAGGGGCTTCTGGAAGCATGGGGTGAAATTTCTCCAGATTACCTCAGCAAATTAACTGCTAGAATGCCAAAGGTCTGCAATGCTGTAATTGCTGCAAAGGGAACATTGGTTAACGAAAGCAAAGTTTGAAGGAGAAAATTTTAAATTAATCTTTTTTTTTTTTTTTCGAACCTTATCAATGTCTGGACTAGATTTTAAATTCATTTGGACACTCATCTGATTAATAAAAGTATGAGTTTCCATGGAAAACACAAAATTGTCTGGGTGACCCCAAACCTTTGAACGGTAGTGTGTGTGCGTATACACACTTTGTTGTCATAAAAGGAATGCGGCCCAGGCACATTTCTTGCTTTTCAAAAGGTGTGTAACTCATTTATACTGAGCACTGAATAGTATATACACAATGCGCTGCATAAATAAGTAAACCCTCTCAATATCTCATCGAACGCAAAAACAAATTTCCAAATTTTAGCAGTTTTTTTAACTCATAACATGACAGTAAGGTTAAGAATATAACTATAATTACAAGATCTTAACGCTAACTCAAATTAGTTACAAAAATATGGACACCCCAAAAACTCTAGTATTGTGCATGACCGCCTCAATTTATAAGGTGAGCAACAAGTCTTCTAGGCATGGAATGATAACGTTTGCAACATATTACAACACCTATCTTTTTCTATTCTTTAAGAATGAGCTGTTTGAGAGTCTGAATGCTGAATGGAGAGTGAGGACATCTTATCTCTTCAGGACCCCCCATAGGTGTCAGTTTCTCTGTAGTCAGATTTAACATCACATCATGAACAAAATCCATCTAGATAATGAGAGCACTAAATCTATCAAATGAGGTCCAGTCAGGGATAATGCGCTCTATCTGCAGCTTAATGATCTAGCCACAGTGAAGACAACAACATACAATATGTAAACATAAGCAGAGAATTCCCATATAAAGTGCTATAATGTAACCTCGCCCCCGAATCCCCATATAAAGTGCTATAATGTAACCTCGCCCCGAATCCCCATATAAAGTGCTATAATGTAACCTCGCCCCGAATCCCCATATAAAGTGCTATAATGTAACCTTGCCCCCGAATCCCCATAGAAAATGCTACGGCGTAACCTCGCCCCCGAATCTCCGTATAAATTGCTACGGCGTAACCTCGCCCGAATCCCCATAGAGAGTGCTACGGCGTAACCTCGCCCCCGAATCCCCGTATAAAGTGCTACGGCGTAACCTCGCCCCCGAATCCCCGTATAAAGTGCTACGGCGTAACCTCGCCCCCGAGTCCCCGTATAAAGTGCTACGGCGTAACCTCGCCCCCGAGTCCCCGTATAAAGTGCTACGGCGTAACCTCGCCCCCGAATCCCCGTATAAAGTGCTACGGCGTAACCTCGCCCCCGAATCCCCGTATAAAGTGCTACGGCGTAACCTCGCCCCCGAATCCCCATATAAAGTGCTACGGCGTAACCTCGCCCCCGAATCCCCATATAAAGTGCTACGGCGTAACCTCGCCCCCGAATCCCCATATAAAGTGCTATAATGTAACCTCGCCCCCGAATCCCCATATAAAGTGCTATAATGTAACCTCCCCCCGAATCCCCATATAAAGTGCTATAATGTAACCTCGCCCCGAATCCCCATATAAAGTGCTACGGCGTAACCTCGCCCCCGAATCCCCATATAAAGTGCTATAATGTAACCTCGCCCCCGAATCCCCATATAAAGTGCTATAATGTAACCTCCCCCCGAATCCCCATATAAAGTGCTACGGCGTAACCTCGCCCCCGAATCCCCATATAAAGTGCTACGGCGTAACCTCGCCCCCGAATCCCCATATAAAGTGCTACGGCGTAACCTCGCCCCCGAATCCCCATATAAAGTGCTATAATGTAACCTCGCCCCCGAATCCCCATATAAAGTGCTATAATGTAACCTCCCCCCGAATCCCCATATAAAGTGCTATAATGTAACCTCCCCCCGAATCCCCATATAAAGTGCTACGGCGTAACCTCGCCCCCGAATCCCCATATAAAGTGCTACGGCGTAACCTCGCCCCCGAATCCCCATATAAAGTGCTACGGCGTAACCTCGCCCCCGAATCCCCATATAAAGTGCTATAATGTAACCTCGCCCCCGAATCCCCATATAAAGTGCTATGGCGTAACCTCGCCCCCGAATCCCCATATAAAGTGCTACGGCGTAACCTCGCCCCCGAATCCCCATATAAAGTGCTACGGCGTAACCTCGCCCCCGAATCCCCATATAAAGTGCTACGGCGTAACCTCGCCCCCGAATCCTCATATAAAGTGCTACGGCGTAACCTCGCCCCCGAATCCCCATATAAAGTGCTATAATGTAACCTCGCCCCCGAATCCCCATATAAAGTGCTACGGCGTAACCTCGCCCCCGAATCCCCATATAAAGTGCTACGGCGTAACCTCGCCCCCGAATCCCCATATAAAGTGCTACGGCGTAACCTCGCCCCCGAATCCCCATATAAAGTGCTACGGCGTAACCTCGCCCCCGAATCCCCATATAAAGTGCTACGGCGTAACCTCTCCCCCGAATCCCCATATAAAGTGCTACGGCGTAACCTCGCCCCCGAATCCCCATATAAAGTGCTACGGCGTAACCTCGCCCCCGAATCCCCATATAAAGTGCTATAATGTAACCTCTCCCCCGAATCCCCATATAAAGTGCTATAATGTAACCTCGCCCCCGAATCCCCATATAAAGTGCTACGGCGTAACCTCGCCCCCGAATCCCCATATAAAGTGCTATAATGTAACCTCGCCCCCGAATCCCCATATAAAGTGCTATGGCGTAACCTCGCCCCCGAATCCCCATATAAAGTGCTACGGCGTAACCTCTCCCCCGAATCCCCATATAAAGTGCTATAATGTAACCTCCCCCCGAATCCCCATATAAAGTGCTATAATGTAACCTCGCCCCCGAATCCCCATATAAAGTGCTATGGCGTAACCTCTCCCCCGAATCCCCATATAAAGTGCTACGGCGTAACCTCTCCCCCGAATCCCCATATAAAGTGCTATAATGTAACCTCCCCCCGAATCCCCATATAAAGTGCTATAATGTAACCTCGCCCCCGAATCCCCATATAAAGTGCTACGGCGTAACCTCTCCCCCGAATCCCCATATAAAGTGCTACGGCCTAACCTCGCCCCCGAATCCCCATATAAAGTGCTACGGCGTAACCTCGCCCCCGAATCCCCATATAAAGTGCTATAATGTAACCTCGCCCCCGAATCCCCATATAAAGTGCTATGGCGTAACCTCGCCCCCGAATCCCCATATAAAGTGCTACGGCGTAACCTCTCCCCCGAATCCCCATATAAAGTGCTATAATGTAACCTCCCCCCGAATCCCCATATAAAGTGCTATAATGTAACCTCGCCCCCGAATCCCCATATAAAGTGCTATGGCGTAACCTCTCCCCCGAATCCCCATATAAAGTGCTACGGCGTAACCTCTCCCCCGAATCCCCATATAAAGTGCTATAATGTAACCTCCCCCCGAATCCCCATATAAAGTGCTATAATGTAACCTCCCCCCGAATCCCCATATAAAGTGCTACGGCCTAACCTCGCCCCCGAATCCCCATATAAAGTGCTATAATGTAACCAGAGAATCCAGAAATAAATAATCCTCTGTATCTGAGGACACAATCCCTCCCTGCGGCTATGAAGCCATCAGCCCTGCTCACAGCCAGCACACAGGCTTCTCCACACACAGGAAGCAGGACCCTGCCCAGAAGTTTTGACACCGTGTTTTGCAATCCACAAACCCCAGCTGGCTAATACTGAGGGGCTGAGGACTTACCTGTTCTCGGGAGAAGAAAGG